>NW_024355206.1:4835499-5000843 GCF_902729225.1 Pteropus medius | reverse complement strand
TTCAAGGCCGACGTGAGCCAACAAATATATCTTTTTTCCTCTTTAAAAACATTTGAGAATTAAAATGTGCCTGACGGTCTCCAACGTAGACCGTCACGGCTCTCTAGGACTTCAGCGGCAAAGCATGCAAGTTTGAATGAACTGCGTGGAAACATGCAAGTTATTTTACAAAGAAAGCCCCGGTTGGGGGAGGCAGGAGGTTCGATGGTGACATATTTCCATTGATAAGGGGATGCTTGATATGCTGGGCCTCCACCACCCGCAGCGCTCGTGCCCTGGGGAGCTGTCCCCCTGACGAGGGGCACCCCTCTGCTCATCTGCAGGAAGGCTTAGATGTGTTCAGGGTTGATTTTGCAGTGAGGGGGATGAGGTGGCAGGCCGGGGGATCTGCAGGTGGCAGGTGGGGTTCCGCCTTAGTGGAGAACCAGCCTAAGTGGCCAGGTGAGCCTCTGGCTACGTGTCTGTTTGCTGGATGGTTGGCCCCGTGGTCTCAGATGTTTCCATGGCCTACCCTGCCGTAGCAATTGCTCATACGGGGTGCAGAGCGGTTAGTTAGTGGGCGTGCCTAGGGGTGATCTGGGGTTCGGGCCCTGCCGGGCTGCCAGGCTCCACCGCTTGGGCCAATTCCTCTCTCTGGGGCTTCTGTGAACTTCTTCAGAGCAATGCCTGAGTGTGGTGTCGTTTTTCTGCTTTGGGGCGGCTGCCTCCCTCTGCACCTGGATGCACCCCTAAATGCAACGCTGGCCAAGCCTGATTAAGCAGGGGCACCATCCACCCTGCATCGTCCCGGAGGGGCTGCAGGCCATGCAGCGGTACCGACCCATCCCTCCGGCTCTCCCGCCGTGCTGGACGTGAGAAACACCGCATCTCTTGGCTTGTCTAGAAAATAAAAAGGTCTTTCTTCTAGATGTCCTCCTTTGGTGCCAGCCTGCCACCTCCAACAAAGGCCAGCTCTAGGTGTCCGAGGCCGTTTACGGCAGCTGCCTCTGCCCCTTGCTTGCACCTGCCCTGCCGTAACTCCTGCTGTCACTCCAGTCCCATCCGTGCCATGACTGGGAGTCTGGGTGCCATTCCGGGCTGCCGCCCCAGCCGTTGGGGCTGGATGCTTCCACGTGGTCTCACCAACATTCGCCTCCTGCCACTCCCAAGCAGGCTCTGGCTTCAATGCAGCCTTCAGCCTTCCCCTTCCCCTGCTGGAACCCTGGCCCTCAGCACCCAGCCCTGCACGTGGCCACTTGGCTGGACCTGCTTCCCGCTCCTTCCACTAGCACCGAAGCCACGACAAGCTCGGGTGGGGCTCTGGCAAGAACCTGGGCAGCTTTTCGGGTTCTGTTCAGACGTCACAAGGGTAGGAACACAGGTCACCGAGAGGAGGCTGCGAGGGATGCTGTGGGCGTGTGAAGGCCCCTGAGGCCCCACGGAAGACTGCGGACAGCGAGCGTCAGGCCGAGCTGAAGGAAGGGCTCCCACCTACTGGCTTCTCACTCACTTCTCGAGCAGATGCTGTCTGGCTTCTGTGCCCGCCACCCCACAGACGCTCCCTGGGGAAGGCCACCGACGGTTCCCTCGTGACAAGTAGGATACTTCCCTTCAGTATTCTTGCTTGACCATTCCTGGACACAAGGCACTCTTAACCGCTCACTGCATGAGGGAGCCCTTGTTCTGGCCGTCTCTGACCACTGTTCGCAGCCAGTACCCCGCTGGCTGTTGCTTGTCCTCAGGTGTCAGTGCTCGGCCATTTTCTCTCTTTACCTTTTGCCCTAAACTTGTCATTGGATGACCTTGTAATTTTAACTCACAACTCCAGGTTGATGCCTCCCAAGGTTGATGCCTCCCAAGGTTACCTAGCCGAGACCTCTCCCCGGAACCGCAGACCTAACTGTCCACCGCTCACTAGAAATCTCTTCCTGGTACCTCAAGTTTGAAAATATTAAATTCTAAACACATTATCTCTGTCTCCTCCATCCCATCTCAAAGAGCCCCCTATTCCTATGTCCCTAAGTTCACGGCATCACCTTCCATGAATCTCCTCAAGCCAGAAAACAGGGAGTCATCCTGATTCCTTGACGTCCAGTGGGAACCTGGCCCTACCTATCACTGACTCTCAGGCCAGTGAGGCTATTAGCACCTATCACCAACTCCACATTCAAAGAGGTCACACTGGGAGCTGGACATCAGCCACACGGGGAGTATTTACACCACGGCAATGAGCAAAGACAACGAATGAGAGCTACCTCTCCCCGCCCACTCCCCACACCCAGCCCGGCCCAGGGCTGGTTGGTGAACTTTCCCAAGGACGCCACTCTCTCTTCCTTTAGCTCCCAACTCTAGTTGGGAATTAGGCACTTAGATCGACACCTGAAACAGGCAGAATTCATCCCCCTGCTCTCTCACGAGGACACCACCACGTCCCCTTAACTCAACTCCCTGCCTGCTGTCGGAGTAAACAGACCCGAAGAAAATCTGACCTTGTCATCTCCTTCCCAGGTGAAACCTAAACCCTGCGGCACGGAGTTCAAGACCCTCTACCGCCGACTGCGCCAGCTGTCCCTTCGGTACCACGCATCCAGAACCTGTGTTCTAATCCCACGGAGCTGCCCGCAGCTCCCCTAAACATACCTGTCCACTTGACACCCCTACCTTTGCCGCCTGATGATGTTTGACGAGAACTGGGATTTGAACTCGAGTGAGTGACATCTGACCTACGGTGTCATGCTACCTTTCAGGGATTAAGTGCAACCGAGAAAGAGGATGGCAGAGTCCAGGGCTGTGCTGGTCCTTCAAAAATGGGAAGAACGTCAGCTACCAGATACGAGGGAGGAAAGAATGTGAGTGAAGGATGAACCCCTGAGGTCCGGGAAGAAGCAGGCAGAGGCTATCATTGGACCATATGGTGCACCACTGGCCCCTAGGGGGAGCTCAAGACATGGGTCCCACCTGCCCGCCACCCAGCTGTACCTAACGGTCAAGACAAAGAGCAAGAAAATTCACTCCTCCAGAGACGCCGGGTTTTACTTCAACTCAAGACACTAATCAGGACACATTTCTATAAGTGGAAAAAACAATCACAGTTGAATTTGGCTTTTCCTGACTTTGGGGGGCGGGGTAGGCCTATAAAAAGACCATGTGTTTCTAGTCCAGAGAACAGAGTGGGTAGATTTGAGGTGAAGCAGAGCGGAAGGTCAGAAGGACATTATATCATGCGGCCTTGATATTCCTAGTGAAATCAAAGACACGTTTGTCCACAGAGAAATGGGGCCAGCACAGTAGTCAGGAAATAGCTGTTACGGTGAAACTTCTAGGGGATTCTTAGGAAATAGGAAAAAACCACATTATTACCCAGCTAGATTCAGGTAGCACAAATATGAAGTATGTCTAACCAGCATGGTGATGCCATTTCCTCTAGCAAATCCCAGTAGCTCAGGCCAGGGAACCAAACAACAAACGAAAACCACCTGAAAGATACCAGGGCCAGCGACAGGCAAGGCAAGGCCATCGAGGCAGGGGGTTGAGGAAGAGGGTGAAGACCCGCCTGTAGAATTGGTTAAGTGAGTGGCTCGGCAATGCCGGCTAAGAGGGTCGCTTCCAGCGCAAGAGCGGGAGGTCGGGGACAGGAGGGAGGTATGGAGGACCCAGTGGCCACAGGGAGGCATTAACTAAGCAGGCAGGAGAGAGGCGGCGTGGGGGGAAGGGCAGGGAGCTATTCCGAGCGTCAAGAAGTGAGGAAGTCGAGGGGACAGGGGTCAGCGGAACTGATGACGTTGTCAGAGCGGGATATCAGCGTGCTGCCTGGCTCGTCGGCATGGACGTCGGGTGTGGATGTTGGCAAAGGCTGGGGAAGAGGAATGGACCCGGCGGCGATGTGTCCCGCGGAAGGCGCAGAGTGGCCTGCAGCTCCGCACGTGATGCATTCGCAGGCGTGACGAGAGCCGTATCGGTGCTGGGCAGGCGATGTCAGTGGGAAAAAGGTGCATTGACAGAGCGGGAAGAGGGGACGGTGGGAACGGGAGCTCGGCCCTTGGCCCTGGGATAGGGTGGTGGGGAGAAGGGAGGCCATACGACGGGGCAGGGAGAAGCCACGTTTCCGCAAGCGAGGCCCACGGAGCAAAGGTGACAGAGCGGGGCCGGGCGGGGAGCCTGCGTTCCTGTCTCCGGGCTGCTCCCATGACCTACACGTTTGGCACGCTAGAAAATGTGGTGGGGCAAAGGAGAAATATTACTGTCTTTTTTCTTGTTTTGTTTTTTTCTCTCCTTAAAACTCATCATTTTCCTCTGCTCTCTGCTGCATGCCATAATAATTTATAATTTCATCTCGTACCGCACGGCATGCCCTAATAACCACGATGGATTCCCACATGTTATTCTGTTATTATTTTAGAGGAAGCTGCCAATATTGCTTTAATTTCCCTCTCCTCTAAGGCAGTTTATGGTCTAGCCACACCGCCATAAAACCATCCACAATTAATAAAAATTAGACCGATAAGCGGCTCAAAGCATGACCCCGCCCCATATGCCACAGACATTCCTGCATTCCGGGACACTGTAAAACTTGGAATGTCAGTTTTTTTGGAATCTCAAGATTTTGAAAATTTGTTCTCATTGTCCATGAATCAGCACAGAGAGGTGGCTAAGACTGTGGGCTCAGGAGTCAGACAGACTTGTGGTCAACAGGTCCAGGGGGCCAACTGGCAGCTAAGATCCTGGGTCTCATACCTTCTCTAACTCTTGAATTCCTCGTCTCTGAAACGGAGACTGCCCCTTTCTCGCCATGTTGTGGGAACTAAATGAGTTAATGCATGAGACAAACTACACAGTAAGTGCTCAATAGATGCTATTTTTTTTTTAAAGGTGATTATTGTTTTTCTTTGTTTCGATGCGTTTTTCCAAGCAAGTTGTTGGTAAACTTAGGAGATATGTATATATAAATAATTTTTTTTTTGTTTAAGTGACATTAAAATAATAATTTCTGACTTTTTTCTTACCATAGCTCAGGAGGGTGCCGAGGTAATTAATATTTTATAGGTGAATAATTCAAGGTGGTGGAAAACAAAGCAGGAAATGGGCCGTGAAGCTGCACGTTCCCAGGATGCCTGGTCCCCACCTCCCTGCACCACCTCCCACCACCACTCTGCAGCCTGTTTTCAACTGCTGTAGAGACACTGCCCTCAACTCCTTTGTCACCCTCCTGCATGACACACCTGCATGCACATGCGAAGAGATATTCTCTCCTGCACACCTAAAATACAAATGCTACTACATACGTATCCGCTTCGGGATATAATGGAACCACAACACGAACCCCTTACCCTAAGCTTATATAAGTTATAGCTTACCAATTATAACTGCTTATAATTTAATTATTTAAAAATTATACTCAAACTGACATTTTCAAAAACCAAAGTTATTTCATGTTCTCTCCCTTGCTGGCCTTAGATCGTACACAAGAAGAAACTTGTCATGGTCAAGTGGGGGGGTGCGGTTCGAGGAAGTAGAAGTCCAGACGCATTCGCTCCGCGTGTGGACAGTCCCTAAAACTGACTTTCCTCCACACTGTACCGCTTGCTGCTTAGAAGAATTCTGACTCCTGCTTGGTTTGCTCGACCCACAGCTTATAAACGTGGAGCTATCTGGAAATCGAGGCCGTCGAGACACGACGACCAGAGAGAGCACACCGTGAAGCGGCGACCGCACGTACTTACTGCTGCACACGGGCATGTGGCACGGTCTTACGAGGGCGGGGCCGGGAAGACCCCTGCACGAGGCCTCGCTGAGGGGGACGCGCTGGCCTTTGGCCGTCAGCCTCTGACACACCTGTGTTCTTCGCTGGGTTCCAACACCGCAACTGACGGAGCACTGCATGGGGGAAACGTGCGAGAGGGTCAGACGGGTCAGACGGGGCGGGGCGTGTGTGGACAGAGCATCCAGCAAGGGGGAGCCTCATGCACGGCTGCGCCAGTGAGCAGCCACTTCCCGGGCGCCCACGTCTTTCCAGATTTGGAGTTTCCCGCTCTTTTTCCCTTCCCTTCTCTCTGAGATAGTAATTCATTTCTGCTAATTTATTGTCATGGGTTTTTTTTTTTTTTGGCATTGTAATTGATGTCTAATTTATTTTTCAGCTATTTATTTACATAGTACGATGACTTTGATTTGTTTTTTTTTAAATGATACAGACCTATGACCAAGAATTCGAAAACTAGAAAGGCATAAAAAGGAAAGTTTTTAAAAAAAATCACTCCAAACGGCTGTACGTAAAATAACGTTACTATTTGATGCGTATGTGCGTAACATCGAAATTTGATCATCACTGTGTGTACGTGCCATTTGAAATTTTAATTAGGCGTATTAGAAATTTTATATCTGGTATGTTCGCCATTTTATTAAGGACATTAGGGAAAAAAAACTAAAGTAAAATTTAAAAAGTTGCTGAATGTGTGATCTTTCTTTCACCGTAATGGATCGATTCCCAAAGAACCTTCTAGAGTTAAGAAACAAGACGAAAGAAACCAACAAGAGATCCACGTAGTTCATTTTAACGACATCTTTTGACTTTTAAGAAGGTCAAGCTGCTGCTAAGAAGGAAGAAGAAACGAGCCCATTTCCATTTCCTCCTACCGCTCCTCCTAACTCCCCTCAGTTCCGCTAAACTATTTAGGTGTCAAGATTACTGATATTTACAGTCTGTTCGGAAATGCAGTTGCCGGCTGATTGAATTCTGTACTTAAATGAATTATCCACCCTCCCTCGTTGTGATCCGGGCCTGCACATTCCGGATTCTTCCCTTCGAGTCATCCTGGCCCTGTAGGTTTATCCAGAGCTTGTTAGAATAGCCTTCCCTTCTGCCTCTGCTGCCTTTCTCCATGAACGGCTAGGACGAAAAGAAAATAGTTGGGAACTGTCTTTCCCTGCAAATGGTGTGGAATCGGTTCTCGTCTTCTTGTGCTGAACGCTGCTGTGAAGACATGCGAGGCCAGACGGGGAATTTCTATTAGCTGTTGGCCTCTTTTCTGCTCAGAGGCCCGTGGGCTCTTCATCCACAAAGTCTAGCACCGTAAGAAAGCTACGTCTCCGTGGGTCGTATGTTCTCGGCACGTGGTATACCATCGCAGGTAGGTTAAAGCTTCTGTTAAAGGAAGTGAATTTCTCTTCATCGTCTCTGCGTACATTTCTGTTCCCTTTTTTTTGTCCTTATAAACACCAATGACGCTCGTGTTTAACGCCTCCGTCAGCCTTCCACATCCCTCACTGCCTCTAAAATCCGACTGTACATCTTAACTCCCTTTCGTATCATTTTACGAGTTACTCCAGCTTGAGCACCATCTCTCTGTTTTCCATCATTTTAATTTTTTTGTTGTTGCATATAATGTAACTTTTATATGTTATTTTTAATTTTTCTTTGCCGGTTTTCCCCCGACGGTTCCAGTTGTCTATCTCCTGCTATTGACTGATAATCAACTTTTGAACTCAAATCTCATTTTTAAGCCACCTTCCTCCTCAGGCGCTATGATTGTCACTTCCTCGGGAATACAGAGCCTATTTGCCGGAACTTTGCTCTGGGTGATAGCTTGGCGATGTCATGTTATAGCTGTGACTTGTCCTTTCCATTCCTCGCCTCCTTCCCCTTCAATTCTGTCCCCAACCCCATTTCGATGCGAAGATTTTGTCCTGAAGCTTTGAATGGGGCTGGTTGTTCGTGACCACCACAGGCGGGGGGATAAGCTTGGGCAGTCTATGTGTTTGTCATCCTCAACGCTGGGTCACCAAATTTCCCATTTCCTTTGCCCACGTCTCTCATCAGGTTTCGGGGCTCCAATGGTCAGCGTGACTCAGAGGAGAGGCTCTGGGGCCACTGGCTTGCCGAGTCACGATGCAGCAATGGCTGCCCTTTCCCTCATACCACGTCGTCCCTGGCCGCCTTCCCTGGCGGGCAGGCCCCCTGCGTGGTTTCTCCCTCGGCTCTCCCTCCCCAGTTCTGTGGGGACATTCTCAGAGTTTTGGGGGGGAAGCTCACAGTCCTCCACCTAGTCTCTGCAGCCAAAGAATTGTCGACCAGGCCTTTCTGGACTGTCCCACACACCGCCAGGGAAGTGTGTACCCTGCTTGCGCCTGAGGAAATGCCTGTCAGCTCTCAGCCTTCCCTCCGTTTGGGCCAGAGCTCATGGTCTTTGGCAGGTGTGTTTCATGATTTACAGCTGGGGACTGTGGCCACTTCATTGTTCACTAAAGACAGAGTGTTCTCTCTTTTTCATTCTCTTGTGGGTTTTTTGTTGGGTTTCAAAGGAAGGAAATGGAATTTTTTTTTTAAAAGCCTTTATCGTCATCTTTAATGGAAAGCCATAATTATTAATGTTTTTCAGTACAGTGAAAAGCCTTTTGGGAGCATTAGAACAAATAATTTAAAATTATCGTTTGTCGAATGACGAATTTCTTCACAAGTCAAATCATCCTCTCGGAGCTTCCCATGTAGTAAAAATTAGTGTTAACCTTTCATTAGACTACAATCATTTGTCCTTTATGTTCACATAACACATAAAAATCGCCCATCATCACTCATAAGCCATTTCTAACGACAAACATTTGACTTTTTCTGCCCACTTTGAATGGAAGGATCATTTGTAAAAAATTGTTTTTTATGACTAGAGGTCTTATGTGACTTCGTGTCTGCTACGTTCAAAGGAAGACAGCCATTAGAGAACATTCGACTCACACAGAGATGACAGACTCGGCGCCATTAACAGCAGTTCACAAAGCAGCCACCCTCTGCCAAAGACCCTGTGGTTTGCTCTATAGGAATCTGGGCCATTTCCCAGGCGGTGCCCGTGGGAATAGTGCATCCCGAGTTCCTGCATGTTCCTAAGTACGTGTCTGTGGCCTTTCAACCTGAGGGTCAGGGTGACAGGGTACGCAATCCTGGCTCGCATTTCTTGTCTCTGAGTACATTCGATACGTCGCTCTACTGTTCTGCAGCGTGAAGCGGCATTGTTGAGTCTGATGCTAATCTGATTTCCTTTCCCTAGTACAGGACTTGGTGCTTCTGTCTGGATGCACCAACCCGTTTTTCTTTACCTTTAAAATCCGGTCATTTTAATAGACTAACTCTTAATATGGAGCATTCTGGGTCCATTTTCCCAGGGATAAGGCGCGTACTTTCCAGGTGGCGATTCGAGTCTTGTGTGTATACTTCTGTCGTTTTGGTTTTTTCTTCCTGATACGCTAATTATATCCATATTTGTTGCGTTTTCTTTCCCTGTCTTTTCCATCTGTCGTTTTTTGCACGAATCCTTTTCATTTCTCCTTGACTCTTTTCTTTCTCCTCCTTTATTTCTCTTATTTACTCACTATGTCTTGCCATTCCTGTGTTGCTTCTGATTTCGTCTACCTTTCTGAAAATGTTCCCCTCACTTTCCTGATTCTTTCCTGAACGCTGTCAGCTCTCTTGTCACATTTCTGGCCATTTCTATTTCTATTTCCGATAGGTTTCCTGAGTTTTTCCTCACTTATTTTAGCTCATTTCGTAACGGTACGTTACATCTTCATCTGCCTCAAGGCCAGCGTTTCATTACATTGGCATGTCATGGATGCTTTTATCTCAGAGTATCTTCGTGTGGGGTTTGCCGATGCTCCTCCTAAAATTAAACAGATTTTTTAATCTGTACTTTTCAAAGCGTACGAGTGGGTTTTTGAAAGCGTTTCGGGGTAGTTCCCCTCCTGTCAAGGGCATCCTCTGGTGTCAAAAAGAGGTGCCTTCCGGAATCTTCCATGCCCAAGGCTCTCTGAACATTCTCCTCCTTCACCCCTGGCGTTCTTTCTCAGGGTATTTCTGAAGTCCTTAAGACGTGAGTTGCTCTGATGCTCTCTTGACTTCTTGAGGCCCCGAGCGGGCTGCATGCCCTTCCTCACACTTGGCCACACGCTGGGGCCTGCAGTCTTTTGCCTCAGTCACTGGGTGGTCTCAGACCTGCCTGCGGAGGGTCCCATTCAGAGGAGGACTATTTCCCGGTGGTAGTATTTACTGTGGCTGTCGGCCTTGTCTGTCCCCCACCCCCCCTTTTTTTTTCTTATCTCTAGCAGCTAAACTTGAAGTTTCTACACAGTTTCTGCCGCTGGATATGGTTTGGCCTCACCCATGTTTATCACTTTTGTTCGAGTTGTCATCTGGGTTCTTTCCTTTCCTGTGGCAATCCTAATTGCTCTATTTGTTTTTTAAAGAGAGGTTTGGGATGCTAAACCGCTGTGCTGCCAGCATGATCTTGCTTCACTGGAAGACTTCTAACTATTCATAAGGGAACTACTATTCTTAATATACCTTTGAATTCGTGGCATTCATTTTCCATGGCTTCGACTACCATCTAAATGTGGATAATTCCCAAAATTATAACCTCAGCGCAGATCTCTCCAGAGCTACGATTCACTACTGATCCCTTTACAGACCTTCAGACTACATGGACTTCAAAAGTAAGTTCATTTTCTCTCCCTTTTGAGTCACCTTTCAAACACGTTCTTTCTCTACTTTTAAAATGAATGTCATCTATATCCATTAACTACCCAAGACAGAAATCTGGGATGTCCCTCTTTTCACTCATTTCTTATCAATTCAATTACCGAATCTGCCAGTTACATTTCCTAAATATCCTTCAAAACTACTTATTATTCTGTCCCAACTGTTTCGATATCTCGTTGCTATCAATGCCATTTCCTTCTAACGAGGTCTCTCAAGCTCCAGTCCGTCCCTTCCTCCTCTAATATACTGTCCACGTTGTGGCCAGAATTACATGCCTAAAAGTCTGCATTTTACCTCCCTGTTCAAACACCCTCCACCAGCCCTCAGTGACCACAGGGATAAACCTAACCTCTCCTTTCTACCTCATCTTCTGCTACTTCTTCAGTGCATCCTATGCCCAAGCCACATGAGACTGAGCAACTCACAAGCTGTGCCTCTGCGTACAGTCAGTCCTGTCCCTGACTCCAACACCTCGTTTGCACTGTCCTCACTCTCCTTTGAGACCCAGCTCGAAGGCTACATCTTCTATAACGCTTTCTGGGACCCAGGCTGACTTAGATGTTTTCCCTCAATTTTCATAGAGTTCTGTAGATGGGACACCTTTGTGGGACTTTTTACACGAGCGTAAACATTATTTCACCTATCTGCCTCATTTCGTATTCAGGTGTGCGTGCGTGTGTGTGTGTGTGTGAAAGCGTATGGACTTGAATGCACTGGGTACATATTGAATGGGTCAAAATATAAGCGTTAATTGTCAAATTGAGCCTACAAAGAGATTATTCAAGTACAAAAGTGGTTACCTACAGAGTAATTAGTAATAAGAAATGCATAATTAATACGACGTAATAAGAAAAGGGTTAAAGAAAGGTTTGAGAATAAACCTTGAAAGCTGAGTGTTCTTGCATTCATGGAAGGAACCCCTGAACAGAGAGAGCTACTGCCTGTGGATTGAAGACCTTGACCAGCCCACACTAATGCTACAGGATAATGACTGACAGAGTGGACCTTCACCCAGAGCTCGGGTTATTTCCTACCCCCAGCAATGCCAAGATAAAGGTGACAAAATGTCCCAAATGAGGTTCCGGATTTTGTAAAATAGAGTCACAGACTGGAATTTCTTGAAGGCATTTCTATTCTCAGCACCATTGATAAGTTGAAACTCTCTTATCACTAATATTATGTGTGTGTGTGTGTGTGTGTGTGTGTGTGTGTGTGTGTGTGTGTGTGTGTGAATAACCCTTTCGTGAAGTTCTGTGCTGGCTAACGTTTTGCAACAGATGCTCGGAGCAGAGAGCCCTGATTGTAACATTTGCCAATTCCTGGGGTGTAATTACCACCGCTGTGGCTGGTTTCAAGCTGTCGACCTGGTGTCACGGAGCACAAGGTGCGGAAAGTCACAGCTGGTTCTCCCAAGTGGCCGTGCACTGGCTCCAACACATCACCGCCTTCGTGAGTCACCAGAATGCCACACTTGGAAACCCAGATGTCCTAGACTTGCCTACAGCTGTGCTTTGTAAACGTTCTCATCGATAAAGACCTTTTCCTTTCTCCTTGGCATGGGGGTACAGTTCAAGAACGGGAAGTCGGCAGGTCCCGGGAACTGAACAGAGGAGGTGACGAAGTTGGAGGGGGTCAGTGGCGTGAAGTTGCTGGTGCCCGGACAGAGACAGGGAGTGAGATGGAGGTGAAGAGGCTGTCCTTTTTGCTTTCTCACGATGAGGCTACGCCCCATTGGGAGAGCCGGTGACATGGAACTGAACAACGTAGAAACTGTTGCCAGAGGTAGAGACCCATCCAGAGAGGTAGATGCAGTCAGGTAAGTAGGAAAAAGAACACCAAGGAACGCCATGAAGTTAGAATGACGAAGGCAGGGAAAATGGTCAGGTGTTCTCTCAGCGTGCAGAGCATAAGGAACAAGGAGAGGCCCCTGGGCGTCAGTCACGGGTGGCGCCGCAGAACAGGCTCAGGGGACCCGGATCACAGGAACCCACCATTTGGGAAGACTGACGTATACTAGTCAATGCTCCTTTAACCTGGAAAGCGGTATAAGAACGGAAGGCTCCTTTCTGCCTAAACCTTCATTTGGATCTAAGGAAATCAAGGTAAACCGATGAGCCACTGAATGAGCAAAGGCCAAGCCTGCCGTGAACGCAGCCAGTGTCTGGGAGAGAGGACGGTTCCAGCTGCAGGCGAAAGGCCTGGCTCTGGGGCCAGGGTCAGTGGGCCATTCCAGCGTGGAATGGCTTCATCCCGAACCACGAGACAGACGGCTGTCCCTAAGTGAGCCGTCCTGTGGCAGAGGAACCAGTCTGGCACAAAGCTTTAGGGATGGTGGCAATTTGGGGTCAGAGTCTTTGCCAAAACAAAGCAACTCTGAAATGAGAGGAAATTTCAACTGACAGGGGAAAAAAAAAAAAAAAAAAAAACGAACCCAGCAGGAAACCCAAACTGCTGGGCAGCATGTGTGCCTGACTGGCCCTGAGTCAGAATGTCCTTGTTGGTCTCGAAGGCTGAGGCCAGCTCTGCTGTCCTGCCTACGTGGGCACACCTGCTCCTCCCCCGCAGTGCTCATTTCCTAGAGAGGTGTCCTTGGCTGGGGCTGGCGGAGGTCTGTGTCACCTCTGGAATTCGCAGGAGCTTGCTCTTTCCCTGATGCATGGTTGCCTAGGGAACTGACCGGCCTCAGGTCCAACCCAGCGGGGGGGGGGGGTCGCCTTCTCTTTTGTCTACTGTGCCTCCCAGCGAGACTCCGCACACTGAATGATTTTCCTGTCCTGAGTCTGCAGGTCTGAGCTTCTCTAGAGATCATGACTTCAACACTATTTTGTGTTTCTCCTGACCGTGCAGAGACTCTTGAGGAGAAGAGTATTCACCCACTCGGAGCTCTGTAGGACCTGTCAGCCATCTCATGGCCGCTGGCCTCAAGGACACCGTAAGCCAGCCAGATGGGAAGACCATATGGATGCTCAGGAAATAGCTCCCCGTTGACATGCAATAACGATTGTGAGTTAAGGCTGGGAAGCGCTCTATGATTTGAGGGAGTGGAGACTTCACTGCACCCGACTCCCAGCTCTCATCTTGGGGAAGAAAGACTTAGAGGCTGAAACAAAGGAGGAAGCAGAAGGCAGGGACGGTCCAGGTGGGGACGGGGCTTACCTTCGACCAGTCTCCCACGGCTAAGTGTGGAGGGCAGTCGGTTCTGGCACAGGACTTACGAGACGACGCCTTGGGCCCTTGGCACAATCCATCCGACAGATTCAGAAAGCTGCCATCCGTTAACAGCTGCCGGCAGGCAACCCTCCGATGCTGAGTCCCCCCGCCACATGTCCTGGGACACTGAGGAGGCAAAGGGAGGCGGGTCAGCGTGGGACTCTCACGATTCCAAGGGTGGCGGGCTGGCCATGGAGTCACCAGGCTGTCATACCTGCTGCCATTCTTCAATGTGCCAGCTAGGAGGGCAATCGAACTGATTGCACGCTTGTAAGGCATGGGGCTTCTCATCCCTGCATTCCTCGGCAGGGGTGGGGGGCTCCCCGGGGTGCAGACAGTGCACATCTCGGGTCTGGATTCCAACGCCACAGGTAGCTGAGCAGGGCCCCCAGGAGCCCGTGTGCCACCTGCATCGAAATAAAAGTGGGGGGAGTTGGATGATCCCATGAGTCCACGAGCAACAGCGAGAGCATGGACAATTTCAGGTTCTTCTCCAGTCACCAGACCTCACACTCCACGCACAGCCTGTGGCCACAGGACTCCATCGGTACACGCGATTCAAAGACAGAAGGACGGCGTGAACAGACAAGAAACATCAGGGATGTGTTTAAAGATTTGACCCATCCGGGAAAGTCCAGAGTAAAAAGAAGCAGGTGTCTCCCCGTCTTCATCTGCCGCCATATAGCCATAATAAAAAAATCTCGGTTTTGTTTTGAATGGAGCTCCAAGGCAAGGATGATGTATACAGGTGTCAGAAGAAATTTTAAATGCTGAAAAGCTGACACTTCAGGAAATTTTCGGGGCACCTAGATTCATTATTTGGAATACCCCTAGAAAAATTCTTTTGTGTTAGGAGCGGATTTACCATACATATTTATAATGTGATTCCTTTCCAATAAGATCTTGGAAAAATTGGGTTTTCTCATGAAACATCTGTGAAAATGGAAAACCTGGGCAGCTGCTTTTCGTGCATATTTCTAAACTACCTTCAAGGAAGATTCTCTCAGTTCAGGCCCCCACCAGAGGCATGAGTGCCTAGTTCCCTACGCCCATGTCAACACAGGTAGCGCCATTTAAAAGAGTCTCTGCCCATCTGATGGGTGAAAAATTGTGCACCGCGGTTATTTCAATTTGTGGATATTTTATTATTAGCAAACATAAATTTTTAACTAGTTCCTGCAGAGACATAACATGAGGAAATCATTTTAGAATGTTTAAAATGTACATAAAAGGGTGGTTTATAACAGTGGAAAGACAGTAAAATTTTTAAATTATGAACTCCCACTCATTACGCCTTTGTGGGAATTTTAACTCACGAAGGGAAGACACATTCCTCCACACAGGATTTGCACTTCCTCTGTCAAGGCCAATGTGAATTAATATTTCAGATCACAGAATCCGAATGACTACAAAGCTCCTTCCTACTTAAAGAACTCCTTGTGGTTTTTAAATTCTCGGGACAGCCTTTTTTTAAAAAACTACTTTATTGGGGGTATGACTGATATGTAAAACTACTTTATTGGGGGTATGACTGATATGTATTTAATGCATACAGCTCAGTGAGTTTAGGGATAAGCATACACCCGTGCAACCCTCATCGCCATCAAGGCCACAGACATGTACACCGCCTCCCAATTTCTCCTTCCACCTCTTTTATCATCATCATCATCATCACTATCATTATCGTTTCTATTACCTGGCGTGTGATAAGAACAGTCAATATAAGATCTACCCTCTCAGCAAATCTCATGTGTACAATACAGGATTGTTAGCTACAGGTGTTATGCTGTGTAGACCCCCACTAGCTACTTGTCTGGCATAACTGTAACTCCGTACCCTTCACCGTTACCTCCTCCCACCCTTTTTCCCATCAGCCCCTGGCAACTGTCATCCTACCCTCTGCTTCTCTCAATGTATTTTAGACTCCAAGTATAAGTGAAATCACACGGTATTTCTCTTTCCACGTCACACACTGGGTCGCCGCTTTAGATTCATGCTTCAGCCGGTTTTGGGTTTTCCCTTTCTTTCTTACCAGCTCCGTTCTACATTTCTTTTTACATATTTCACCCAGTATTTTGGAAGCTTTTAGGAAAAGGACTTTCAGGATGTCTAGTCCATCATTAGGCTAAATCTGGATGCCCACATTTACGTACTGAAATAATAAGTTTAGCAAGTTTAGCTCTAGGCTGAGCACGATTTCCCCTCCATATTCTGAAGATATATCATTCCTTTGTTTTCTGAAAACTCCAGCTGCTAAGTTCTTTGTCGTTAATACGTCTTTCCTGTCTTGTAGCTTCACTGTTATGTACCTAAGTGGGGATCCATTTTCATACACTTCTCTTGATACTAGGAGTGGATGTTTTTTAAGTGTCAGTGAACAGTTTATTTCATAGTTCGCTTCTCTGCCATTAACTACATATTTCTTAACTTGCTTCTCCCCAAATCTTCAATTTTCTCTGCTTTGACTTATTTGACTTCCTCAATGCTATCCTCAAGCCACCAATTCTTTCAATTGTCTATAGTTTATTCTTTTATTTCATCGACTTGCATTTCTAGGTTTTTTAATTGATTCTTTTTAATGCCTATCCTTAATACATCTGCCTATTTCTGTTTCATAATTTCTAGCTCTTCGTATGGATATTATTTATTCATTTATCTCTCCAAAGATCCTAATAACACTGACTTCCGCATCTTTTCTTCAGGTCGTTCCTGTATTTTAATTCCGTCTGGAGTATATTCCTCTTGCAGTGGTGCCATCTGGCGACCATCTTCATTGGGACTGGATTTCTTCACGTGGTTTGCAGGCTCATTTCATCTTGCAGGCTCAATCCAAAGGCAGGTTTCTCTCTCTCCACCTCCCTTCCTCCTTTTCTCTGTCTCTTTACACCCGCTGTCTACGGTTTGGCCTCCGTTTGGCCCTCGAGGGTCTCCAGGACCAGGTCTGTCAGGGACAACGTGGCACCGGAAGCACTGCCGGCGCATGGAAGATCCAATCCCTGAGCCCCCCGGTCATCTGGGGCTGTGTCTGGTCACGGGGCTCTCTGTGTTTGTCCCTCACTCCTTGGGTGAGCAGCCTCATAGAAACAAAGGATTCAGGTTGTGATCAGCAGTAGCTTTTTATCTAATTCCATCACAAAGAAGCGGTGAGCCTGGTCCTTCTCCTCATGAATCAGGAGGAAGGTGGTCAGTCCCGATTTACCCTGACTGCTTCGGGGCCTCAAGCCTGGAAGAACCACAGGCCCAGTTCCACTCACCGCTTCACTCTTCCATCCCCTTCCTAGCCCAGGTGGCGGTTTTCATGATTTTGCCCTCGATGTGTCATTTCAATTTCCCTGTTTTTATACAGCATCTACCATTGGTCGGCACTGGGGGCAGAGTGTGAAATTAAAACACCATCTTCCCTGGAAGCCTGTTAATTAGTTATAGTCTAAGTGATTCCATCGAAATTTCCAGGAGCTTTGGAGGTGAGGGAAATCCCCGACAGTAGATAAATATAGGTTATATTTTGATGACCATTAGACTACATGGCTCAATTTTTAGAAGGCTCTTTTGTTTGTTTGTTTCACTATTAAAACAGTTCAGCTTACGTGTGCAACTTATTTGGAGTGACTTCAGGATGAAGTCATCTTTCTTGAAAGTATATAGCTAGAAGGATCCATTAGAGGCACAAGAGACTGGAAATGGAACCATTTTTAGCCAGGAAATGGGTAATAATTTCTTACTAAGAGACGATAGACTAAATACAGAATTTTTTTTTTTTTTAATTCAAGAACCGGTTAACAGTGGGTCCAGAAACACATCACTCTTCCCTCTCGCTTTCCTACTTGCCTCCCCTACAGTGCTGAATCCTGTAGGAGAAGGAGGCTCTCCTTAGAGCAGTGGGATCGTTATGTAACCCTGCATGTTTCTTCAAGCTGCCGGCTCTCTCCTGGAGAAAGCAAACTCCATAAATAGCAGACACTCAGCAGTTACAGGCCAGGCCAGGCCAGGCAAGTAACCTCACAGAGCAAATAAACAGACAACACCCTACCTTGCTGGAGTCTGGGCTAAAACATCAAATGGATTTGCCTTTGGGTAAATAAAGATCAGCTGACCGTCTGACCAAACCTCAGTGGTAGGTTTCGCCCTGGGGTGATATCTTCCTGCTATTGCCCTTGGAGTCAGTAAATATTTGTATGGAAAACATTACGCAACACCCTGTTCCTGTTTTTCCTACACCACTGGTTTCTAGAACCTAAAACATTTTTGTCAACTTACCTTTATTTTGGCATTGATCCTTTGTCTCTGTTCGGGTTTTTTTTTTCCCAACCTTCAAAAAGTTTATTAAATCTACAACTTTGAAACGAGGAATAGTATTTCCCTTTGCATAAAAAAACAGACTCTTAATTTTGCTAAGTGGCCAAGACATACTCATTCGTAGCTTGGCAGCTCTGTGAGGAAGACACTGCAGAAGATGACGTGCAAAGAGCTCTGGCCGAGGCACAGTGACGAGGGAAGGGGGGTCCCTGTCCATGGCCGGTGCACAAACCAAAGAAAGTCAGTGGGCAGGGCAACTGACAACACCCCATTGTGAGCTCTAGGTGACGCAAAGGTGATCGCTCAGTCATTCGACAAATATGGATTGGGCACCTGCTGCGTACCGGTGCTAGCTCGCCTGCGCTCCGTCATGTGCCATTAGGTGAAGACGGAGAGGAGAAAGAGAACAAACCTGCCAACCTCCAAGTTTTGCCACTTGGTGTTCATTCACGTGTGATGCACAGGAGAGTCGGGCTGAAGGGGACCCCTGCTTAGCACGGCAGCATCTGCACATCAAAGCAAGAACCTGGCTGGGGCCTGCGTTGAGCAGAGATGGGGACGCGCTGACGTAGGCCTGGCTGATCTACCGGGGTGAGATCTCTGCACATGTGTACTCCCCTTCCAGACACGGTGTGTCCCAGGAGCACAAGACGGCACGTACCTGGGTGGGCAGGGTTCCGTGTTACAAGCCTGGCTCATGGCTGGAGGGCGGTGGACCATGTCACACAGGGTTTCGTTGACAGTCTGCTGCGTCTGGAGGTGCAAGCACACTGCTATCGCTTCTTGATGACCTGAAGGTGGGAAAGAGGAAAAAAATGCAAGTGACTTAGAATAACTTACTGATGGAAGAAAGGAAACCGATTCTTGGAACTGCTAGTTCTTAAGCCACTGCCCTTGCGACTATGTGGAGTGAGTGCGGGCTGCCTTCAGGGTCGATGTGGGCGCCAACGACTCCATTTTCTGAAGTCCCCCAGGCTTTGATATGCTCTCGGGCACCTTTGAAATCAGCCCTTCTACTCTCTCCCTCAAATGCATGCACCCTGAAACATTAAGGAACATCCCCAACTTCCTTTCTACCTTCAGATCAGTATACATTCCAGATGTGCTCAGAGCTGGGAGGTCCCACAAACGAATCGTCAACGTCCCACAAACGAATCGTCAACGTGTTCCTCCCACACACGCACAGCAGTTTCTCTAAGAGGAACTTGCATTTCAGCTGCTAAATAACATTTCTCTATATAAGTGCGTACGTGCTAAATTCAACGCAGAACCCTTACAAAAATTCTCATTATGGTCCGAGTTCCTGTCCACTCTTATCATAATTAGTAATAGGTCTATTGCCATAGCTCTCATTGAAAAAGTGCTTTGGAGTATGCAAAGCGCTTTCAAGTATATTATTGGAACCTCTCAGAATCTCGAGAGGCTGAAAGAGTGACGTCGTTATCTCCATTCTATTCATTTGATAATAAGGAAATTGAGGTCGAGAGAAAAATTAAGATAGCAGAAAACTGGTAGATTCGAAACTAAGAATTCGATCTCCTGCCCCCTAATTCAGCAGGCTTTCTTTTGTGCTCCTGGATTCCAAAACGCAAGGCAGCCCACCGGCTTCCCAACGCAGGGCCCGTGCCTCGTTCAGATGTGAAGGCCGACAGGCATATGTATTTGCTCTGGGGCCGGACAGGTCTGCCTGACCCCCAAAGCCCAAGTCTCCACCACTATTCTGAGACATAAACAGTTACTGAGAAATCAAAATGGAACGAAATACAGATCAAGCTCTTGATGGAAAAAATCAAATAAAAACTGTGATAGCAACAGTTGATGCTATTTGAAATATGCAAACACATTCAGTTCCATGTGAGAATGTGTGTTCCGTTACGAGACTATGTATGGTTCCTTTTCCAGCTGCCATGTTTCAAGTCAACCATTTTACGATATTTACAGAATGCAGTATGGGCCAAAAGTATATATAAAATATGTATGTGTGATGTTCAGTTCTTCCGACTAAATTGTCTCCTGCTTTCCTCAGCTGCAATCTTGTGTTCCTGGCCATGCATGGTAGGATGCAGTCTTAAACCTCCATGCATCTTCCACGAACTTGTTTTTTATAAACACTGGCCACCCTGAGATACAAGGTGACACTTCTACAGCCTCACGACTCTGGTTCTGGTTTGCAAACGTCCAACTTCCTCGGTGACTTTACGGGGACACAGATGTTCATTTTCTAGCAGGCTGCATTTCTTTTTAATCTGAGAAAAATCCCATAGTCTCCCACATATATTTTCCTTTGTAATCAAAATCCTTTAGAAAAATAGATTCGGAGACTATTTTGGCACATTTTCTGAAGACTGAGCGGGTGGGCCTCCAGGCATCAATGTTATCTCATTTCAACCACTGTGGATGGAATTGGATAACACTCATGACAAACTTTTCCGTCTTAAAGCAAGTTACTCAAAAGAATGTAAGCTTAACCGAAAATTTAGGATACTTATTGAAGTAGAATGTATTTTCCAAAGACAGTCACAAGAATAACTCCTATCCCAAAGACTGGACCGACAACGTGATTTTCATACTTTTCACTTCAAAAGGTTTGATCAAACCTTTATATCTTCAAAAGTAAAAATTATAAAAATAAGTTTACTTCATCTTACACGTAATGAAATTTGGGTAATAATACAAGTATGAATTTAGAAGATATAATATAAATCAAGTGTTGAAATTTTATCCCAATTTTTCTAATAGATTCCTCTGGCAGCATGAGACAGCATCCCTCACTTAAGATTTGACTTCTGTAATGTCAAAATAAGAAGGTTATTATTGTTTTTGGTAAAAAAAATACTCAACACCTTCATTGACAATTGAATTAATGATTAAAGTGTAAAAACACAGACTCTAAGAGAGTAAACAGAGCCAATAAGTGAGCTAATACATTCCCTTTTGGGAGTTGGGGTTTTTGCAAACAAGTCTTGACTGATTCCACCTGCCAAATAACACACACACACACACAAATGTAATAAATACCAGAGCAATGGAGAAAATCTATAACCATAGCCTATTAGGTACTACCCTGTATTTACTATATTAAGCGGTAAAATAAATATGGGAAAAAGATTTGAATAAGACAATTACGTTGATTCAATAACCAAATAATAGCCTTGGCCCCTAGAAATAGATATTCTACGCCCGTTCTAAGCACTTAATGGAACAGTAACAAAAACTGATCCTATCTTGGTCTGTAAAAAAACTGCAATAATTTCAAAAAGCCAGAAATTACACAGGTAATGTTCTCTGAGCATTACCAGTGCCCGAATATAAATGAACAATAAACAATGAATCCCCCAAAATCCAACCATGAGAATTTTTAAGAAGGCATTGCCTATAGAACTCCTCGGTCAAGAGTAAAGAGAGCACACATGGCACGAAAAAAGAGATGAGGGAAGCTTAAAGCAACTTGAGACTAGACGAACAATCTGGACAATAATCACAGTATCTTCGCGAAGTGGGTAACTTTTTCCCCAAGGTAATCTAGATTGTGGAATTTACTTAAAAAGCTAAGAACTTGAATTGACCATAACAATAAGCAGGGAGGAAACGAAGGTGATGGTCCGCATGGAGCTGGGGTGCTATTTCTCCTCCATGCTGCCCCCAAAACAGGAACAGGAGGGAAGTTGGACTTAGACAGTTGTGGGAACCAGCTCTTTCAAACTTTCTAAACAGCTAATTTCTGATATGAAGTATTTAAGATTACTGAAAGGTGCGGAGAACACCAATTCATCTTGCAATGCCGTTATAAACCCATAACAGAAAAACAAATAGATCGTACCATGTTATGAAAACGAACAGATCTACTTCATGCAGCGTTGCCTATGATGCTGAGTTGAGCATGATGTTTTTATTTCAGAAACGCATAAGAAGCACAGACGCATGTACACATGTACGGATTATACAGATCCATGCCTGGGGCCATATTGAAAAGCCTAGTTAATGTATATTTTCCCCTCTGCTGAATAGCTGGCATGATTGGGTAGGGCTACTATAAGCTCCCAGGTAATTAAAAAGAGGGGGAGCTATAACATGTTACGGACCTAGCGAGTGCCCAAGGACAGCATCATTCTTGATGTCAAAATGCCAGCCTTGCAACACTCCAGATAGTTGAGTTCTTTTGAGGAGACACTGGTAGAGATTAAGGGCTGTCTAAAGCCAGTTGGCCATCTGCAGGGCATCAAAAACGTCACTGGAGCCCAAGAGGAAGTGACCAATTATCCCAAGAGGAGCTGGAAGAAACTACGGCTAGAGGTCTGTCCTAACGTGAAGTGACGCGGGGAGGACAGAACAGCCAGTGGTAACGTGCCACGTCGGCAGCATCTCGCCCCTCGCGTGGTGGTGGACGAGACCGCCTTCCCGCAAATGGGAAAATGGGAATGAAAACCGAACTGGCCCACCCATTGTCCAGGCACATACTACTAGCCTGTGCTCTTGGGAGACAGCGAGGTAAAAATGAGAGGTCATACATGCAACAAATAGTATGAAATACAAAGAAAAACTCAGATGAGACGTATTCGTGATGTAGAACATTATAAAGCCTTACCACAGGGTATTAAAAAGTAAGCATTTCTTCCAGAATGTATATGTGCGCACACACACACACACATACACACACACAATACTACGTGCATGCTTACATACATATACTCTGGAAGCTGGAAACTGAATATGTCCAAATTCTTCATGCTTTGAGGAATTAGAAAAGAATTGTTGCCACTTCAGTACGAAAGCTGACTTATGAATGGCATTTAGACATCAGTAATGACAACGAGTGGATTAATTTTATTCCCTGTATGACGCGATGATAAGTTAGAACATACAAGTACATGATAGCAGGACCTGACGAAAAGTTTATCGTTTTGGAAATCTGCAAATGGCATACATTATTTTTCTATGAGAAACAGAGATGTTGAAGGAACAACTATACATGGAAATCCGATTTTCCTGTGGTTTTAAGTCTTTGCAGACGCACCCTCTCGGCTGTCCAGAGTGAGCGTTAAACACCCACATTCATCACCACACACAAGTGGACTTGCAGGAGCCGACTTCCAAAACCACATTTAAATGGATCGATCCACAGCGAGGTACGTGTCACTGCCTGTAAGCAGTGCCACTGAGAAGGTGAAACCAGTATAACAAAAGCCATGCTCTCTCGAGACGAGGACTGTGTCTTCTTCACGTCATCTCTTGAGACTGAGCATGGAACCCGGAGCAGAATCCTGGAGTCCAGCACAGAGCAGGTGCCCGGTTCCCTGTATTTATAGAGGATTTGGGTTTCATGCCTGATCTCTTCAGTTTTATGGAATTTAGTTATCTATTTAAAAGAAAACTTTAAGCTTGAACCTTAGAAATTAAAAACATTACTTTTTGCAAAGTTAGGAGACTTATTAAATGTACTTATAGTTGAACCAACTTCCTATTAAAAAAAATGACAATTATATTGTTCATTTTCTATTTGGGATTACATGATGGCCTTTGAGCCTCAGTTTCCCTAGCTGTATAATTTGGGTTACCGGGTATCCAAGGTTCATTTTAATGATATTATTCCAGGATCATACAATACAACACACCCTCACACGGACAAATTGCAGTCTGAGTGTTGAAGGGTTATCAAGTTGAGCTTTGTTCAGATTTGTAACATGTGTCCCAGATAGAAAGAAAGCAGACGGGCACCTTCACATCAGCCATCTGAATCCCGAACTGCATTTCGACACGTGCCAGGCGTTTCTCTTCTCACGGCAGGCTGAAAGGTCCTCAGCACCAATGAGGACAAACTCAGTCAAGTTTCACGAAGCTTGTGTGTGATACGTGAATAGGTCATTCTACTACTCCTAGGTCTATGCCGAAGGGAAGTGAGAACACACGCGAACACGAGAATGCTCAGAGCGGCATCATCGCTCATAACACCCGAGATATGAGAATCGCTCAAATTCCTGCCCCACGAATGCATAAATAAAAGGCAGTACATCCACGTGATGGGACAGCATTCGGTCACAAAAAGGAATGGAGTACTGATTCATGCTACGATAGGGACGAACCTTGAAAACACCGTACCACGTGAAAGAAGGCGGTGACAAAGGACCACATATCTCGTGATTCCAGTTATAGGAAATGTCCAGAATGGACAAAAAGTAGATTATCAGTTGCCGGAGGCTGACACTGGAAGGGAAAACAGGGAGTGACCGCTTAAGGGTACAGAGTTCTTTAGGGGTAACCTGTTGTAAGACTGATTGTCCCGGTGGTCGCACGACTTCGTGAATATACTACAAATCACCAAGTTGTATAGTTTACATAAACGGTACGGCATGTGAAATATCTTAACGAAGCTGTTACAGGAACCATCCCAGAGGAGTGAGCCATCCTGGGAGTAGAGCCTATGGCCATCTTCACGGCAACATGGGGGATCCTAACATTTTGGCATCTGGCTGCAGAGATGCACCCTAGCAGACCTGCCCAATTAGACTTCACTGGTCATTTTCGTGGGGCAACTCCGAGTGGTCTGCTGACACCCAAAGACACACAACACGTCACGCTTCCCCAACTGGAGGGGGCGTTGGCAATCAGGAAAAAAAATGAAATCAAGGATGAGGGAGGGCTAGGTGCAACAGTGCTTCTACCCACGGTGGCATTTCAAAGCGAGGATGAACCTAAATGTCTTCTGAAGATGACTTCTGACCGCATAGCATCCGACCCCGCAACCCGAGGCTGCCTCGTTCTGCACCTGGCTTAGGCACGAGACGGCCTCCACCTGTCGGTTCTGCATGTTCCTACTTATTTCTTGTTAACCAGGGACCTCGCTCCCTGTCTCACTGATACAGCTGCTTGGGCCAAACAACATAATATTTTTTTGGTCAGGATATAGTCCGACTATCCTTTATCTTTCTAGGATAACCACAATTTAAAGGAAATAAAAGGAAAGGTATCGTTTTCAGTTATCCGAACGAGTTCACCTCTTTTAGACTTTTGCTAATTGGCATATTTGGCTTCACCGATCTAGTAATTTCTCAAACCATCAGCAAGACAAACATAACGGTCCCTTCGGCAAAGGATCCAGTACCTCCCAAACATGTCGCCGAACAAGGGGTAAAGCCCGCATACTCCCAGTCGTAGGTCATCTGGCTGTCCTTCTCGTGCAGGGGGACGTCCAGCTCCAGGGAGGCCGGGCTGTCGTCACACGCTCGGAGGAGGCAAGGCCGCTCGGCAGGCAGCCGGGGGCCCGCACACTCCTCCTCCGGCAGCTCCGTCTCCGTCTGCGTGAACGTGAGGAGCACGCGGCACTTGACCTCTCGCGCCTGGACGCCTGGGCCACACGTGGTGCTGCAGGCTGACCAGGGCTCTGGGATGAACCTGCGGAACACCGAGGAGGTGAGCAATCATGACACAGAGGCCACAAAAGGAGGAGTGACATGCATTCTACGAAGAAAAACGACAGTGACAACAGCTCCATTCAGAGGGACGTCGATCCATGTGGAAAGCTGCTCTTTCGTTGACGCTCAGGCTAAGTACTTCGCAAATTTTCAAATCTTATTAGCAACAGAGGGACTTCTCCACGAGAGATACAAACTCTTTGCATCCATTTTATTATTCAAATTCTGTGCTCCGGCCTTTCTAAAACACCATGAACAGGTTTTCTTTACTGTGTGGTAATAAATAAACCATTCTGTAGAGATAACTTCTAACCCGATTTTTTCTATAATGTGGGGATTTTCACCAATATTTATTCAACAAATCTTCATCGAGTTTACCCTTTGTTAACAGGCGGAGTTTTGTTCAACTTTCTCAATATTGAGGCTCTAAATGGTAGGTGACAGATGCTTTCTACTGAGTAGATGGAGCTTTAACATTCTTTTCTATTTAATATATAAATACACTAAACATCTGAGTCTCCTTAAAAATATTAAAGGTACTGTACAATGAGGCCAAATAAAGCACTTATTCCTTATCCTGAGTTACTGTCCACTGAATAGAGGTTGTCAATCTCTGGCCTCCAGGTGGAACCCAGTCCATTCATTTCTGTACAGACTGTCAGCTAAAAATGATCTTTATGGACTTAAATGGTTGGAGAAAAGAAAAAAGGAGGAGGAAAATATTTTGTATCCTGTAGAAACTACATAAAATTCAACTTAAAGGGTCCATCATGAAAGATTTATTGAAATACAGTCACGGCCGCTGGTTTGCCTACTGTTGATGGCTGCTTCCGTGCCACGTGCAACAGACACTGATCCGCCTGCAAAGCCTAAAACATTTACTGTCTGTTCCTCTGCAAAAAATGTTGACTGATTCCCGCACTGAACTTAAAAAACAAACAAACAAAAAAAAACAGATTTGGTAAGGGCATATATATTTAAGAAACTCTGAAGCCACCCTTGCCTCGAGAGAGTTAACGACGAATAGGCCAGAAAAGAGTTCTGTGATAGAGTAGGTTTGGCAAACTCTGAGCTCAGCAACATTCAGCAGGTTTATATACTGCAAAACATCCCCAAAGATGACGATGCATGAATGCATGCCATAAATACTTAAGAAGGTGCTGGGACTGGCATCATTCCGTAAATTTAAGTACACATCGACCTCTAAGGGGTAACGTTGCATTGAATAACCTCCAAAAACACTGCTGCGGTGTTCGCTGAAGTCACAGGGCTTAGTGTTTAAATCCTCGAAAGATAGGGCTGTCAGGGTCTCTCGGAGTTGTCTGACCTTCTTCCCCAGACAAGCCCTCATTACAGCACATCCTAGATAGCAAAACGGGACACCGTGGCTATATGTGAGCCTAGGAAAGAAATATCAGTTATCTTGGCTCCCAGACCCAGGGTTCGGCACTACAAACCGGGAGCTTTCAAGAGATGAGTGGGTCATACTCATTTTAAAGCTGGAAAAGTCAGTAAAAATGGCATCACAGATGATTGCTATTTAAAAAAAAAAAAGTAAACGTGAGATGTACAATTTGAGATGTGCCTCCAAGACCTGCTGACTCCTCGGGCCGTACCCTTGGTGCCACTGTCACCTTCCCCACCTCCACACTCAATACCTCAGCGTCCGGGTGTGGCCACATGGGCCCGTCGCCTTGCCTGCAGTCCCAAACGCCCAACACACAGTTCTTCTGACACCACGTGCACCTCAGGGCCTCAGGTGATGGACCCTGTCTCCCGGGAAACCATCCCTGAGCCCTCCCCCTCACGATACCGTCACGGAATCACTGCATTTTTTGTCCCCACGAGACCGACCTCAGGATGGAAGAAACTTGAATCCGGATCACCTGACATAAAACTGGAGTTCGCCCTACTATCACACGACAGACAGTCACCGTCTGCCACCGAAGAGCTCCGAAGTGGTGGGCGGTTTCTTAATCTTCCTGCACCTGGCTTTCCTCCTCCCTAACACGACACCTCCTCATGGGATCCTCGTCAGAATGAACCCAGGCGATCCGTGAAGAACAACCTGGCACACAAGTCATCCTCCCCGGGAGTGGTTCTTCCTGCGGCCGGTAAATCACAGGTCTGAACTAGAACCCGCTTTGATTTCAGCAAGTACGATCCCCATGGATTTGAGAAAGCCATGACGGGGACACACGCGGTGTCCCGACCTATCCCATTTCCTTGGTTTTCATAGGGGGGAGACGGGAGAAGGGGCATCGCAGCTGTGGAAACGTTGCGAATCCCACAGAGATGACGAAGACTCCAGGGAAGAACTTTTAAAACAACAAGGAACCGTATCAACTGCCGACACATTCCACAGCGGAAAGCAAAGGAGGTCAAAACTACTGTTCCCTTGGCTTAACTTTATAAGCTATCGTTTTTATTTTCCTAATTAAAAAAAAAAAAAAAAAAAGCCTTTTGAACATCCACTCCCTATGTCAATTCAGAGTCCGGGCCACGGTAAACCACAGAAGCAGAAATATTTATCTTCTCCAAGAGGGTTTGGCAGGCTTTCCTCGGAGGATCTCAAATCCAGCTACGCTCATCCCTCCTCTCACTGTCAACAAGCAAGCATCCCCAAACCACAAGAGACAGTGGTAATAAAAGGACGAACTGGAAGCTGAGCTATGTTGCGGTTTTGCTCGAAAATCGAGGGAAAGAGCTGCCGGATGGGGAGGGAGGAAACTATAAACTTCACACTAGGCAGCCAGGGACAGGCCAGAAACTGCCAGCAGGGTGCATTATACGGAGAAATTGCCCAGAGACCACAGAGGGCGGGGCGGGGGCGGTGGGAGGTGGCCACTCGGGCCAGCAAACAGGTACCGTGGGCTCCGTCCTCCATGCTGGGGACAAAGGAGTGGCATCTTGCAGGAAGAGACAGCATATTAGCTTCACTCAGTGAACAAGCAGAGGAAGACACCAGAGGTCAGAAGGGGCTGGCAAAAAATGCAGGGCTGGAACAAATCAGGAGCCTGACTCGGCCGTAGCTTACACGGTGCTACCCTTCCCCAGTGCGTAAAATATACAGTATCTCAGACCTTGAAAGGGACAGAGGTGAGCGGCAGCTTGCGTTGGGCAAGGACAGCCAACAGGTCAGTGTGGCCGTAGCACTTTGTCCAAGGCAAAGCGAGGACAAGGTTGGGGACGGGGCTGGAAGCCAGGCAGGGAAATACCCTGCTCCATCTGGCTGGCCGGTGACCGATTGTGACTCTCTGGGTGATGGGGGAACATCGGGATAATTCTGAACGCTGGAGAGAACCAGATCGGTGGCCCAGTTAGCCCACTCTGGTGCTGCGCAGAGGGTGGGTTTGTGAGGGCCAACTGGAAATTCAAAGACTGCTGTAGGTGCTGATTCTAGGCTCCAAAAACCAACAGCACTGTGTTCTTTTCACTGCCTGACACCACAGCAGCTCTGTGACTTCTCCTTGTAATCCCTTGAGCCACCTGGTACGTGTCAACTTCACTGGTTGTGTAGGCCCCCAACTTAACCACGGAAGGGCTGGTTCCCTGTATCCTCCTGGGATGGTCCTTGGTCAAATCATGTGTGTTAACCTAGATCCAGGAATTATCCCCAAACTCTTAACTGTAACAGACCACTGGGTCTGCCTTGAGTTAGATGATGTCATTTTTTTGGGTGCTTCTCACAGATACTGCCAAAGCAGGATTGCCGAATTGTGAAATAAAGAATTCTAGCCAGCTCAGGCTCTCTAGAGTCGGTAAATCCGGGTCATTTGGATTTGAAAGGTATTGCTGTGCTCCAATGAGTACAAAAATTACATATGTCATGTCAACTAGCTATGCCCTGATCGCCCCCATATAAGGCCCTGGACTTACGTTGGTTCTTCTGTTGCCATTCTGGTCTCTTCTAGTTCTTGTGCTTGTTTCAGCCAAGGTAATTTAGCTTCCACTGGACCTTTTTCTAAGAAAAAAGGGACACAAACAACAAGCTTAATTACTGTTAATCATTAAGGAGCTGGATACATGATTCTTCGTCGAAGATTTTTGTCAACAAAGAGGTCATGTTTCTCAGATGTGGGCTGAGTCCTTTGGCATGGTACATTAAGTGGCTTCTGGATTGAACCAAAAATTTCTCTTGTGTACTTTCTTGAATGAACACATTATCAAAATGCTCCCACAGCACAGTTGAATATATTCTCCAAGTTAACATAAAATGCTTTTTGTAAATCAATACCAACCTCTTGCTGGCATATTGAAGTTCTTACTTCAACTGTATCGGCATGCTTTCCTTTGCCATAAATTCTTTTTGCCCACTGAATAAAGCATTTAAGGGAGAAAAGCAAGTGAGAGAGGGGTTTAAAACACTGGGAGGCAGAGAGTCTGTACTTTGCTTGACTCCAACTCTCCCTGTTGCTTTGATGGTTGTGGAAGAGAGTGTCCATCACAGGGACCTACACGGCAAGCTGGTGCCCTTCCTGTCCTCCTAAGACATGAAAGAAGAAACAATCTAGTCGCAGACTGAGAAAAAGTAATCTGGGGCTGCTTCAGGGAAATCACAGACACGAACGAAATGACTATGGAAACACCATCGAATGCAGAAGGAAAGAGAAAAACTTCACCAGTGAAGGTACGTCTTCGGGCTCTGCACTCTGCATGGCAACCTGTGAGCTTTCTGGAGGACAGACATCACCAAATAAACACTTGTTGGCTCCTTGGCACTGACAGGTGGGAATAATCTTTCTCCCATTGCCACAAAGGAACCACGTGTCATTCGGGTTGGCAATACCTCACTAATGTACATGGAAATACGTCATCACGGCTAGAGAGGAAGGAACTTCTTACCCGTGGATGCTACCCATTCTGGCTCATTCACATGGAACAAATGGGAACTACGAAAGACATCCTAAACGTATCCACAGATCTAGACTGGGGACTGAAAGGGTTCATTCGCTCCATGGCAGGCAGTGGGACACCTGACGAAGACGATCGTGTCCCTCCCTCATGAAGCTCACACTCCCGTGGAAGAAATGTATAAAACATTAGGGAACCGAGAAGAAGGGGAAGCATGGGGGCATTTTCCTGTTCTTCTTTCTCTTCCTTCCCTTCCTTTTCTTTCCCCTCACCCTTTTCCTCCTTTTTCTTCAAGGTGGAAGGGGCATCAAATTATTTTATGTCCCTCCAGATCAATTAATCCCAGAAGTCCATCTTCTGCATCTAGGCGGACGGGTCTCCTGTAATCTGCCAGGAAGACCATGTTTATAAGACACTTAGTAGGTTGAAATATAAATGGCGCAATATTGGAAGAAGAGCTGGAAAACACCACCTGATTTAACTTTAACCACAAACCCACCTTTCGGTTTATAACACGGGATGGGAATGATACACTCTTCTTTGATGTGTAGCTTCAGTTGTGGGTTGCAGCCGCCAACGTGCTGTCCACGATGGTTGATACACAGCACGACCCGGTAACGCAGCCCTCGGCCACAAGTCACTGTGCACTTCAAGGAGGACAAGAGAAGCCAGTGAAAGTCTTGCTCACCAAGAGATCCACAAAGGTAACAGAGTCTCATGCAAAGGAAGAGCCGCTGACCTACATGAATATTAAACACAAAAGATGAGGTCACAGTGCAAGGAAAAAGTCGAAATGCCTGGAAATCTTTCTGCTCATTTTTCAAATTTGAATAAAAATCGACACGACATTATTCAAAACAGTTCATGAGGATGAAAGAAACTTTTCTAAAATATCAATAAAAAAATCAAATTTGGATGAACCACGCTGGAGGATTACCTTCCTCTTCTGTCTGTAGAAACCCATCTTGCCAAACTACTGTGATGTGAAGAGGCTACCAAAGAATGTTCAGCCAAAAGTAAAAAACAAACAAACAAACAAAAAACTCTAGACATTATCAAGCAATTAAAACTAATAAAAACGTTATGCTATTTTTTTCCTGAATTTTTATGAAGTCTGTGCTGTATTTTGTTCTTGCTTATAAATGGAGTATTGTCATGTGACATCTAGCATGTCTCTTCAACTTAGCTACATGTGTTTGTGTGTAGTTTTTTTAATTAGACTTAATTTTTTAGGTTTTTAGGTTTACAGGATAATTGAGCAGAGAAGACAGAGTTCCCACATGTCCCCTCACCCCGTATACAGCTCTCCCTGTTAGTAACATCTGGCTTGAGTGTGGTGAGGTTGTTACCATCCATGAACCAACACTAACACGGCAGCATCCACTTAAGTCCAGAGATCACATCTGGGTTGTTGTCAGCTTCCAAACATCTGTAATTTCTTGCCATTTCTTTTCTCATTCTAAATGAACATTCATTCAGATACCCAGCATTTGCTTTTTGCATTCTTTTATCTTAAAGAGTCACCTCCAATATGTATAAACTTGAGGCCCCACCAATCAACTCCTGAGAGGAGCTGAGAGTCCTAGTGCATCTGTGACAGAACAGCCACTGTCCTGCAGATGTGACGTCACTAATCCTCCCCACATACCTGCATGTCAGTAGCTCCATTCCCACTTAATGGATGAGCAGATAGAAAGCCCGCCACCTAAGAACCTTGCTCGAGGCTGTTTTATTCTCACTTCATAAAGCACAAAGATTCTTTCCTGAGTCCATGATGCCATCTGCATTGTCAAAGGCAAGATTTAGAGGACACAGGCCTTTTCCAGCATACCTGTGTCTCCAGGAAAGGCCAGATATCAGGTAACCTCTCTGATTCCATCAGGCCACTCATGACTACTACGTAAATAGTGATGTCTAAGATTAGACCCTATGTCTCGGAAACTGATTCACCTACCCCAAATTTATCCATTCGAAATGCATGGAATCTTGGGGGGGTGGGTATGTTGGCTGAGAAAGAAAATGATATGACTATAAGATATAACTCTACTAGAACTGGCCATTCCTAAAGACTCTCATTTCCTACAAGACTAGTGTCCCCTCTCCGAAAAGCTGCACGCTCACCCCAAAGACGCCATCAGTGTTCACGTATCCAGAACTCCTCTTTGGAGCTAAACAGATCCGTAATGATAGCGAATCTCGAATGAATTTAATTTTTGAAAAAAAAAAAAGAAAAGTATGAAGTGACAAGGAAGTAAACAAGATGAGGTGGTTAACGGCCCTCTGTTTTGATGTCGTAAGTGGACACAGTCATGATATCGATGGGTCAGGGGTGGTATGATGGCTTTAATGCCAAAACAAAACATATGGGCAAAGCTTAGAAGAGCTGAAAACATGCTCGGCAGGTTGTAAAGTAATGTCGATTTTCAACCACAGGTCATGGAGTGATTTTTGGCATATAACTGAGGAGTTCAAAGAATGGAATGACCTTGCTCTAATAAAATCCTTCCGCCTCGGTCTACTTATTTACATGAACAAGCTTTCCTAATGTGTACGTGCAAAACAAAACAAGAAATCCACAGTAAAATTAAGAATAAAATTATGGCTGAACCCACATCCTATTCTAGTAATGAACTATTTTTTTAAGCCCTATTCATCTTCTAGACTCATTTCAGATGAAAATCTACTTTCTGTGTGGAATCATGATTTACCAAAGTTTGAAATATATTTATGTTGTCTTGATTGTGTACTAAAATTAAATATAACTTCATCCAGGGGAACATTAATATTGAGAGCCTTATGACCAAAGGAATTTAAAATAATTCTAACCACTGCACATTTTCTTAGAGAAAAGCAGAATAATGTAAGCAATGAAAGACTTTAAAGCATAAAAGCACATTATATTAGGACAAATTTCTGTGAAGAAAGTGTATTGAAAATGTGAGTCCAATGGGGAAAAAACACAAAATATCCAAATTCTTTAGGAAGAGCTTGTTCGTACGTTTTTTAAATGAAAGATGGCAACATGGCATTTCATCCTCCTGGACACCTTTTTTAAAAATGCTGTAACACATTATTTTAAATGTCAGCATTCATAACATATTAGAAATGACCTTTTGATGTTCTTTTCATTTAAACTTGTGATTAAAAAAAAATCGTTTTTAGGTGTCAACCTAAATATATATGAAGAGATATGTAATTTTCCAAGCATCTCTTTGGGGGCATGTGAACAAAAAAAGAACCAACAACATAGCAAATACTCATTACGGTCTGAGCCGTAATTAACAGCGGCCTGTGGGTCCCATCTCACCTGAGACCAGTCCATGGCGATCCACTTGGGGCAGTCGAAGAGATTGCACGCCTGCATGACCTTGGGCTTGGGCGCGTACATGCACTTCCACTCCTCCACCTGCAGGATCTCCCCGTGCATGGACTCCTCCACGCACACGAAGCTCCGCCTCTGCATGCCGCCTCCACAGGACGCCGAGCACGCCGTCCAGGGATTATGTTCCCAGCTCAAAAGCAAATAAATAAAAGCACGTTATTCATTTGTGGCTGGTGGGTTTGTTTCCAGCTCACAAGAAGGATCACAGAGGTGGCCGAGCCCAAGGAGCCAGGGGCATGGAAATGAAGACTGCAGTCTTCACGGCCATACGCCAGCTCCGGGCACAGGTGTGTAACGCCCTCGTCACCTTCCACGGAGCCACTGTGAGAACCAAATTATTTAAAATGCAGAGTGTGAAAGCAGCTTTAAGCTGTCTCTGAACTATAAAACACCGAAGGCCAGTATTTCTAGAGAATCACCGAAACTCAAAGTCAGAAAGGACTTCACGAGTCATCTAGGCGGGAAAAGGGGTCCAAATTTCTGATCACTTGCGATGCTTGAGCTCCCTCCTCGGCACCCCTCGCCCAAGACCTTCTCGACACCCCCGGTGACGGCAAACATTGCTGTCGGAGGCAGCCTATCCCACCTAATGATTACGGGGCTGAAGTCTGTTCTGCCTTAGCTCTCTCTTTAAAGGGTCTGCCATCCATCCTCCTACATTTTCACTACTGCTATACATCCTACAGTCCCTTGCAAACGACTTGGAGTAAATTATGAAAAGTAAAGGCATCACTCACCGAGGAAGAGGCTGGAAGTGGTCATAGGGCATGATCTCTTTGAATCCATCACTACAAATGAAATCGTTGTGACACAATCATTTCTAAATCAGTGAGCACATCTATTAATTTGACTAGTATAGATTTGACATCCCAAAACACAGATCTCTTTCAAATGGAAAACTATGCAAAGTGCTATGAACAATTCACCCAAAATTCAGCCACCATCTCCTTAATTTCCAGAAACATCTCTGACATATACCATCCTCAGTTTGATAACGAAAATATAGGAAAAGCAACCAGCGGCACACATTAATCAAACGGAAAAGGTTCTCTTAATTTAGCTCACTCTCTTCATTCCTTTTATTCACCTAAAAAGGTTATTATTTTGATAAAATATATGAATGATATGAACACTGTCATATAGGTAGGACCTTCAGAAAAGCATTTTATTTCACAGACTCCGTCCTTTGAAAAGGTCTCTATTAATAATCATGGGACTACAGGAAATGGGCAGTTCAGTGACAGGAAATGAAACCCACTGAGAATGCTTCCTTCTCCACTTGCACACCTCCACGAGAGCCAACCAGACAAGATCTGGGCGATTCTGGGACTGGATACTGTGTCATTATTTTAAGATCCTCTAGCAAAGCCAGGAAACCTCCCCAGGCACTCCAAGTCAGCAGGTACTACATTATGCAACAGGAGGGTTCATGCACTGCCTTTACGCTCTGGCGTGAAAACTTGTACTTCCTTGCACAATGCATAGCTATCCTGAATTTAATGTGAACGCTCCGGGAGTCCAAACGTGGTCATGGGTGACCGGACTGAAAAGCTAACAAGGCGAGTTCAAGATATTCGGGAACTGGCACCATGGCGCCTGGAGGAAGAGATCTTTAATACCACAGATGCTGGAGATGTTCAGAGAGGTTTACTAGGAAAGGTTAAATATGGCGGAAACACAGCCCACAACAAGAGAGAGCTTGGAGGCGAGGAGCCTAACTCCCACCGACCACGGTTAGCGACGCCAACGCCGGTACCCGCCACCAGTGCTGTGGAAGGGGTCGCTCGGCAAGGAGTGATCCGTGTCGGCTGCAGCCGATCTGTCTCTCCCGAGAACGAGGAGCGCGGGCAGCGGTGCTACCTGGAGGGGCAGGGGTCCATGCTGCACTCCCTCAGCTTGGGCTTGGGCTTCACGTTCTCGGGGTAGTAGTGGCAGTAGTGGTCAGGGACCACCCTCTTCAGGCGGATATCCACACACTCGGCCGAATTGAGCTGATAACCTGACGCGGGAGAAAGGAGATGGCTGAGTGTGGCACCTGCTTCGGTTTCACCTGGCAAAGTTATCCCTCGTCACGCACGTTTTTAAAAATTATTCTTCTTTAAGAAACGGGGCGGTTCTCAACCCTGGCTGTATAACTCAACCGCTCGGGGATTTTTAATGTACATCGATGCCCAGATCCCCTCGCAGTCCAATGAACTCAGAAACCGGGTGGCTGGATCCAGGGATCGGTTTTGTTGTTGTTTTTTAAGGTTCTCAGGCTCTTCTAAGATGACTAAAAGATTGCCAACGACTACTTGAACTGATTACGGTGGTCTCGGAACTTATAACTAAGAAGTTATACTAGAGAGCCCTTTGAAAAACGCTTGGACCTTTGTGCAGAAGGTTAGTTATTCTGTGTCCTGACTTCGTTGTCACATCTTGCTGTCGTCACGGCACCCAGAGACCCTACTTAATGTTTACATGCCCACGTCATGTTGTTTTGCGTGTATATCTGTTTTAACTAAAAAACTGACCCTGTCTTTTACATCTTGGTCTGTTTTCTACTTTTCTGACTCAAGATTGCATTTTTGAGAGCCACCCTGCTCTGGGCCGTTGCTTCTTGTCTGCTGCGTAGTATTCCACTGCTTGCAGAAACCACAGTTCGCTGTTTGGCTGTTCTGGGTACCTCCAACACCAATTAACTTCTATAACTGGGGATTAAGTACTGTCTATACAGGGAAGAACAGAATCCATTCCCCTGTATCTCCCTCTGCCTCACAGGCCTTTGAAGGGCAAGAAATGAAGGCTTATTCCTAGCTCTGTTAAATTCAGTTTGTACCGACTCTATGGAAAATGAGCATTCTACATGGATGAGCGCTATAAATTAAAAAAACAAACAAACAAACAAACAAACTCACAAAGGGGCACTTCCATTTCCTGAAAGAGCTGATTCCAGGTTTGCTGTCACCACAGAAGTGCCATGTTAAGTTTTTCTCTTTTTTTTTTAAGGTAATTTTTCAAAACCAGAATGAGCTCTTCTGAGGAAGCCCAACGTTGAGTTCTCAGTCTCAGCCAATCGGTCTAAAGATCTAAAAATACACTAAAAGGCCTGATTGCCGAGAGGAATCTGATTTTACAAACCACTAGACAGTTTTCTACAAGTCATGGCTTGGATGGAAGCTGAGCATAGAAGGACAGACCGGTATGCATTATAAAAAGCAAGGGCGAAACCACAGGAACGAAAATCCAAATGGAGTCAATAAAATGTCACTCAGGTGCCAATCTCTGCCAGAAAGCCCACAATCTCAGATGGCAACGGCAAGCTGGTGCTTTCTCCAGACTGACCGCAAGTGTCCCACACAGATGATTTCAGACAAGACCAGGAAAATCCATCCGAGTGCCTAGGAGACCGGCAAGCTAATTTTCTCTATTATCCAAAAAAAAAAAAAAACTGCAAAATGCCATTTACACAAATCATGTAGATTTGATGACTAATATAATTAAATTTTCATAACACTTTCTTTGTGGCTTTTATATGCGTGTTTTCATTCCCCACAAACAAAATCGGAATGAGATTATAGCTCCTGGAATCAAAGAAAATTCTCTCTTCTAAATGGAAACATACTTCTGGAAGGAGACGCGGCACATCCGGGGGTTTATAATTTGAGGAGAGACAGTTAATTTTCCTCCTTAATTTTGGGGCAGTAGAGATAACTAAAAGGGAAAGAAATAAGGCAGACTGCCTTCCTGTATTGTGAACAAAGTCTGCCAGTGTGCGGAAAAGCGCGGGCTGTAGGGGGACCCCCCCAAAAGCAGCCTCAAGTTCCCCTCACGTTCTCACGACCACTGCTGTCTTCGGTGCATGGTCTCGCTGATAGGTGCTCCCATTTGCGGGGCCAGCCAGACCGTCTGTGTGTCCTTGGGTGCTCAAGGAAGAGACAGATCTACTCTCCTCTCAAGAATGTCACCAACCGAACTGAGCTGAATCCCATTATAAACGCCCCTCCCACAGGGCAGATTCTCTTTTATCTTATGAGTCCAAATGGGAATGTCTTTCTGAAGAACAGCATGTGAGAGCCAGAGGATAAGTTAAAAAGAAAGAGATGTTTGTTTTTCTGCTGAGTAAGGATTCAAAAAAGAGCCCCACCCTCTTGGAGGTTATAATTTGGGGTCCATGAAAGACTCATCTTCCCTGAAGCCGTGGCCCGCATGGGTCTAAGGAAGCGCGTGGGGTTGTGCTTCCGGATATAAAATACACATGAAGAAATCCACAGGTATGTCTCACTCACTCTAAGCCAGGTATGGATCTCATAACTTATCACGACAATGCTAGGATCAGGGACAGCCAAGAGTCATTTTTGACAAAATGAGGTTTAGATTCTGACATGGCAGATGATCCCCGAGTGCCCACTAATCGCCAGGCACTGTCCTGTGCTCCTTGACACAGTTCCTCATCTTGTTCCCCAACAATGCCACAAGGGGGATCATTCTATTTGACCCATGAGGAGACGAAGGCTCAAGAGGCTCAGAGACACCTTAGAGCTAATTCATGGCAAATCCAAAAAGGGGGATCGAGACCCTCTGACTCCAACTCTACTGCTATTCCATGGTGCCGTGTGGCTTCTGGATGTGGACACTGGCATGCAAAGTCTGTAGAGCTGGATTGGCCAAAGAGCTGAGGTCCGGGTTCAGAGAGATTCGTTGGCTCTACCCAGATCTCAACTCCAAGCCGTGTTTTACCTCGATCAACTTTAAGAGAGGGCACATATTTTTAAAAATTCCCCGTAGAGCCTGCTGCAAAGTCAGCGACTCCAAGATCTGAAGGCGTGCTTGCCTCAGGACGATGCTTATGGTGTTCGATAAAACACGTTTCCCCCTCAGTTGGAACCGAGCGTCAATTGAGAGACGGTGAGAGCTGGCAGGGACCTTAAGATGATCCACCCCACTGTTTAGTTTCCATCGTGATTCTTTTTGTGATCGTATTCTGGTTATGGAAAGAAATATCAGCTGCCCATCTAAGGGAGTAAGAGGATTTTTGTAAACGTGTTTAATTAAATTTTTACAAGGTCCACTTCAAGGAAAAACTTCAAGTCAATAATAGTGCAGGGGTAACACAGATATGGCAAAAATTGTGGAGTGAGTGTGGCGACAGATGATACACAAAGACGCTACTCTACAGAGAGATGGCTCTTCTGATCGGGTGCACCGTAGTCTGCTGGAGGGCCTGCTGAACCACTCGGTTCAATGGTCTGTGAACACCTTGAACTAAGCGAAGGGCAAGCAGGACCTTCCTGTTACATTAACTAGCTTCCTTTCGCTTTTTGCTAAATTTATACTCCTTATACTCTAAGAAAAGACAGGGTGGAAATCTAAAGGTTAGAACCAACAAATCTATGAACTTGATCGGCCTGGGCAAGTCGCTTGGTCTCTCCGTTTCTCAAGTTTTCCACAGAAAAATTAAAATGATCCGTGCTTTAAGGACAAAATGATACGTGCTTTAAGAAGAAAAATGCAAGAATGCCTGCAAAACGTGTTTCCCGATTTTTACTGAAAGTAAAGGGTGTTTTGTAAATCCAGTTTTCTCGATTATCTTTAAGAATAAAGGCCAGGGCGCATTCGTAAACACCACCGCATTCCAGGCTGCTGAGCGAGACCCCGTGCTATTACACACCTCCACACTCATTTTAAAGTCAGCTTCACAATTGCAAATGTGTCCTTTCTAAATCTGAGCTCTAAATATCTGCGAACAGAGTCTGAGCCTCACCTCCTCCACACGTCACAGTGCAGGGGAAGAAGTCGGTCTGTCTCCACTGATGGCTGATGGGCTGGTAAAAGAAGAACTGGACCGTGCTGTCCTTGGCTGCGGTGTACCTGGTCTGGACAGACAGAACTGCGTTAAAACCTCTGCATATACAATGAGCTCGTGCTTCCCGCACCTTCCATAACAAGGCGAATACACTTCACCTATGCAGACAACCACACGTCTGTCACGACCAACCATGGTACGTGAAGATTCCAAGACTTTTAAGATATGATACTGTTTCCGTTAGATTTGTCACAGGTGGGTGCTCAAGAGATCTACAGCCAATCTCCTAGAAGTCATTTCTTCCAGATGATTCCATGCCCATGAATGAGTTCACAAAACATGTAGGTGGACTTTTTTTAAAAATTTTATTTATTTAACGTTCTTTTCTTCCTGAGACATTTGATTATAATGTGCACAAGAGCAGGGACGAAGGCTTAATCTGCGTTTGCTTACAGCATGGCACGTAAATAAATTCTTACGTTTTTAGCAATAACATCTTTAAGCAGCTCCTCCTGAAAGATCCTTCTGAAAGCTCAACCACAGACACTAGAGTGCACACAAATATCTGGTGTTTACACGCGAGCATTCTAGGACCTAAGCCTTGGATCCATGCGTGAAGGTTCTCATCCTGTCCTTGGGCCCACAGCTGTCCCTTGTCCCGCTGGTCACTGGCAGGGCCATGGGGAGCTTCAGTGCCAGTAAACTCAGCTGTGTTCTTCCCTGGCTGGGGGTTGGCGGAAATTCAGATTCAGCTGTGACGAAATGTGTCATGACACGAAGGCCAGGACCATTCTGAGCTGGCTTCTCTGAGTTGTTGCAGACAGAGGTGGACGCCCTCTGAGGCCTTGTCCCCTGGAGGTTCAGGATGAAAAATAGAGCAGATGCTCCTTTTCTGCTCTGGGGAGTGAGTGCCATCATGTCTCACCACTTTGCTTCCTCTACCATGTACCTCGTCTTTACTGTTACCCACAATCCCCGGAGGCAGAGGGACCCAATGGTCCACATCCAGGCGGGACTCTCGCTACAGGGGACGTGCATCCTGGCTATGGGGCAGCCTCTCTGCATTGTAGAAGAAACATCTTGATTTAGTCCCCCAAGCCTGGCCCTGAAAATGCCATGGGAACCAAATCAACTTACAAAAGCCTTCTCTCTCTCCATGAACCTGATTATTAAATCCTACTTTAATAATCAGAAGTTGAACATTAATGCTCACTCTTTGCATTCTTGCTAAAAACAGCCCAATCACCAACTACTACCTTCAAACCCCATGGCAGAGAGCTCCTCTGGGAAGAGGATGGTCAACTACACAGAATGGCAAGGGAGAGACATAAACGAACATTTACAAAAGTATATGACTCCTGCTTGATTAGGAAAACGGTTTTATAACAGTGGTAAGAAAACGAATTCAAATTCAACTACCTTACTTGGCCACGTCAAAATAATTCTCAAATTTATGGCATAAATTTTTATATAAAACTTTTTTTTTATATGTGTGTACAAAGTTGTACGTATAATTTAGCTGTGAATTCTGGTGACCACTAAAGCAGTATCTGAACTGCTTTAACCAAGACATTTCTCTTAACAGACTCCATTACAGCAAAAACATGTGATATTTCAAAAGTTTCCACCTTTGAGGTATTCTCATCAAGAGGCATGATGAAACAGGTAAATTTTCTTTTCCATTGGGCACTATTATGGGTTGAATTGTGTTCCCTGGAGGAAAAAATATATATATGTTTCAGGCCTAACCACCAGAACCTCACAATGTGATCTTATATGGAAATAGGGTCTTTCAGATCTAGTCAAGTTAAGACGAGGTTATCAGGGTGGTCCCTAATCCAGTGTGATTGCTGTTCTTATTAAAAAGGGAAATTTGGACACAGAGGCAGATAGCCGCAGAGGGAAGGTGATGTAAAGACAAATGGATAATGTCTGAGACGACAAGAAGCTAGGAGAGGGGCATGAAACAGATTCTCCCTCAGGGACCTCAGAAGGGACCATCCTGCCCACACCTTGATTCTAGCCTCTGTAACCATGAGACATAAAAGCCTGTTGTCTAAGCCACCCAGTTTATGGTGCTTTGTTACAGTAGCCTCGGAATCCAATGCAGGCTCTGCATCTAAAAACTGTGTCTTGCTGTGTTTTGAAACACTGGTGAATCTATAAATTCAGCCACTGTCCGCACCGCATTGCAAGGCTGCAACCTATTACTTGAAAGAAAGGAAAATAGGCCGTTTTACATCTTCTCGTTCACGGATAAGTCAGAATTCTCCTGAAAGAAAAGAGACTCTATATAGGTAGAGAACAGGAGTATATCTAGAACTTGCGTAGCTGAAAACTACTGGAAAAAGCAATCAGGAAACACTGTCCTACAGAAATGCAAAATATCTAAATGGGAGAAAGGTGATAGACAACTGGTATAAAAAGGAAGATTTCAGAGCACGAGGAAAAGATTTTTTTCTGCCCGAAGACGGACATATTATGTTTTAAAAGAGAGGAAAAGCCACCAGCAATCGTTAAAAATAGTTAACCATAGAAAGAGACGTCTTTATCAAAGCCACTTATTAGATTATTCTCATCGGCATATAGTTAAAGCTGATATTCACAAACATCTACTCACACATGTAAATGTTCAGCTAAGTCTCACGGCATCAATAGTGCTAACCCTACGATCCAGTCAACAAAGCAGTGCCAATTACCTGATCAAGACTCTCTACTGCTACTTGGTGGTGACATGCACACGCTCTAGAAGCAAAATGAGACCTCAGGGGCTCTAATCCAAAACACTGACTCAGCAGTGCTGGGACAAAGGTCATCCACGAGAACCAGAGTATTCAGGAAAACAAGAACATGGAGTGAGAAATCCGCAGGAAAGAAGGAAAAGCTGAACTTTCAAGAATGATCCGATCATGAAAACATAGCTTCTTAAGGAGTAGAAAAAAGAAATTTTTGTCTCCCTCGTGCAGTGAGTGGCTAAACTTCAGAATCGGAGAAATGATAACCACATAATAGTCTAGCACCCCACTGACGTCTTCACATCTAACGCTCTCCGTAAGAACATAGTACTTTTCACAGCTCATGTATTGACAGCCCATGGAATGAAGTGTATTCTATGAACCATGTGAAGCGGGGAAGGAGGCGCCTCGAGACATCTCAGGGCACCCATGACGGAGCCATATGAGCCCTGAGCAAGCAGGGCGGGTCCTCATGTCCTCGTTCCCCCCGGGTTCAACCAGCTCTGCCATTTTTAAGACCAGCTGCTTCTGAGACATGGGGATGGAAAGATACACAGTGGAACACATGGCCGTCCTTCAGCCGTGACCTCACGTGCATGTTCGACCTCCCAAAGTACAGCCACGCCTTCAGTGCACGATGGGCTGGGGGCCATAAGGGCAAAGACTGCCTTCCCTCACCAAAGCCCAGCCTGGGAGAAACGACAGTGTTCCAGGTGGCGGGGGAGGGGAACCCAAGTTTCACAACAACAGCCCAGTGTGGGCCGACGCCTGGCTGGTCACATGGCAGGCTGCATGTGCAGCACGGGATGGCGGTCTGCAACTCGCGGATAACTCCACGTGTCCTTCTCTGCTGGCACGACCGACGTCACGCCGAGCGGAGACACGGTCCTTTTGAAGGTACCGGGTCTTTTCATAGGTAAAGTCAGCCTTCGCAATTAGGACTATTTTCTTCCTTTCCTTTCCATTTTGGAGTGAGTTTATGAAAAGGGATAGAACAACCTCCCACTCCTGGACCCTCGCCTTTTCCATTTCTTAGGTATTCTCAGTTTTATCAGGAAAATATCATGTTGGGTCACCTTGGAAATACATGAGCTACTACATTTCATATCCTCTGAGGGAGGATATAAAGATGCTTCTGATTTACCCAGAGAGGGAACACAACAGGCTCACGGTTACAGGGAAAAAGAATTCTTCTGAAGGCACCTTGCGACAGGGGCTCAGACGAGTGCCCACCATGAGGTACTGTCTGGGGGGACAGAAAGGAGGCTAAGGAACCAGCCTGTCTTCTCTGCTCTCCTGCAATAGCACAGAACTGTTTTAGGACTTTGGAGCACGTGGCCACTGAGCACTTCACCAAACTCCATCGAGAGGTTATAAATACGAAAACAATCTTTCCCCCATCAAAGTGACATTTGTTTCTTAGCTAACGAGGTTTTAGAGCAGAAACCTGAGACAGATGGACGATTATTTTTGGAATCGAAGCCAGGATGGAAATAGTAACGGTACCTGCTCCACGTAAAAACAATCATCGGTGACTTCCTGCTGGACGCACGGTTTTTAAAATTCAAGATGTGCTGAGCTTCAGGGCCCTGAGGTTTTATAAAGATCACCCTACCTTGAAGATGAAATCAGCCATGAGAGGTCCTGGGATCTTAAAGGTTTGCCTCTCCGAGCCTCTCTGCAATTCAATTGTTGTGTTTTCCACAACAAAAACTCCGGAGCTGTTAAAGCTGTGTTCTCCTTTGTTTCCTTGAAGTGTTTTCGATTCGATAACTAAAATTTAAAGATAAAACTTGAATGAGAGAACTGTCTTTTTTCGAGCTATAACTGACACGACATCACATCAACGTCAGGTGCATCACGTGACGTTTTGGTATTTGTACCTATTGTGAAAGGATCACCACGGTTAAATCTCGTAAACATCCATCCCCACATGAGCTCATGACTTTTTTCTTATGCTGAGAACTTTCCAGAGTTTCTCTCTTAGCTACTTTCAAATACACAATACGGTATTGTTAACTGCAGCCACCATGCTGTATATTACATGCCCAGGACCTACGTTAAAATGGTAAGTTCGTACCTTTCAACACCATTGACCTGCTCTGTTCACCTCCCCACCCCACCTTCGGCCACCACCCACCTGTTCTAAATGTGAGAACTACCCTAAAATTGTTTTTTATTTCGGAAAGATGTTTTACTACACATACAGCCTCAGATACTAGTACAATATCAACACATCCACTCAGTTTACAAACCTTGATTCATATCGGTGGCATAAATATGGAAGTTTTTCGCTTGACCATGTCAAGGAGCTAACAAGATGCTAAGTCTAGTGAGGTCTATTCAATCCTTTGGAGCCACTTCTACCATAAAAGGAAGGAGAATATGTCTCTTTCTTTATATATAGATAGATAGATACAGATAGATATATCTCTAGATAGATAGATATATCTATCTGTATATATAGATATATATAGATATAAATGATATATATATGATATATATAGATATTAGATAGCTATTAGTCCAAGTAAAGCTATATTATTCCTTTCCTCACCCATTCAGAAGCTCTTAGTCCTTTCTTTAGACAAAATCACAATGAATCTTCAATTTTTCTAAACCTTTTATTTTGATATAATGACAGATTCACAGGAAGTTGCAAAAACAGCGGAGAGGTCCTGTGTATCTTTCATCCAGTTTTACCCGACTGTGGCATCTCATGTAACCATGGCACCGTATCAATACCAGGAAACACTGACATCGGTATCCTGGGCCCTCCAGGCCTGTGCTACGTGTCACTGCAATCACACGTCACCTCCACCACCACACAACTTTCCTGTCACCCTAAAGACCGCCCCCCGGGATGCTACCCCGTGCTTCTCATTTGCTTTCACGCCAACGGAAGTGCTTCCACACGCTCTGCGGAAAAGCGATCGCCGGTCGTTTCCACGTACGATTCCTCCTTTATTTACATCTCTTTCTTTCTTTCCCCCTTCCTTTTCCTCTCTCCTTTTGTAAATGTCACCGTACTTGGCGGGCCTGGTGAGAGTGAGAGAGGCAGTCAGCTCAGGCCTCGGCGCTCTCCCCGGCTCACTGCTTGGGATTTTCACCACCACGCTTCCAAGAGGAAGAGCCAGGGCAGATGATTCCCCAGGTCCTGTCCGACCGTGCAGCCTGCACTGGAGTCATTGGTGTTCAGAGTTTCTTTATCCAGCTCAAACATAGGACACGACAGAACCCCGAACTCCACGTGGTCTCAAACTTAAAAATGGGGAGCTGGTAAAACACCAGCACACGGCCCCGCGTTTGGAACGGCAATCCACACGCTGCTGTGCTTCTGGCGGTGTTCCTCTGCAGGAATGCGAGCACCCAGGACAGACGGCGTGACCGGCACAGGAGACATCTCCCATTATCCCTGGCAGGCAGGCTGGGGAATTTTCTGGGAAGATTCAAAGGTTGGACATGAGCTCCTTGATCTGCAGGAGTCATTAGTGGTCAAAGAATAATGCTGGCGACTCCCAGACACACAAAACCCCAACCACTTTGGCGCTGGAATCCACGACCACAGTAGATTTTTAGAAAGTGTCAGATTAAATTCATTTCCTAGTTCCAATGAAGATATAAAACTGAGTGTCATAAAGTGAGTTGTCAGTAAAAATGAGATGGGAAACTGGAGGTAGTAAGAAGGCCCCCCCAGACTGGATGAATTAGCCCTCTAAAGTAACAGAGGGAAAACGGTCAGCATTCAGGAAAGTAACAAAACACAAAACGAAGTGGGCCAAAATCCGTCCTCAGAGAAGGCAGGCAAAACACCAAGTTTCTAGGCTGGGGTCTGGCCCGAAGCGACTCGGCTGGATTTAAGCAGCGTGCAGTGGATTCCACGGCCGTGTAGCTGCCTTACCGCCACGCTAACCCTCCGGGTCACGGCTCGCCAAGTTTCGCCCGACGTGGCGCTCTCGCAGGGGGTGTGTGTGGGGGAGCGGGGGCGGGTGTGTGTCAGAATCTGGGAGGAAGGAACGACCCGTACGACACCCCTCCTCCACACCGAAGGCCAGCGCGGCTGTTAAGTTTCCTTTGGTGCTTTGCTTTTCCGTGTCACGTCTGTCTCGTGATTCCCGCAGTGCCCGAGACCCTTGGCGACGAGGATCTACGTGAGAAGGCGAGGAGGAAAACCAGTTTTCGGCTGCGGGTGACGCCCACGCCACTCCTCCACCCCTGCACCACGCGCTGATCATCAGAGAGCTTCATGCCAGTTCCTTCGCGAGGCTTCCAGCTCTCTGGGTCACAGACCCTGGTCGCAGGTAAGAGGTAGAAGAGGCAGGTGTTCTGACATCCATTGTGTACAGGGGTCGAAAAGGGGAGAATAAAGACCGGTGCAGTGATGTGATGAAGGTGGAGTTTGCAGCTGCAAATAATTCTGAGAATGTGGATTAACAAGGCCACGGTGACAAATCCGCAGGATGAGGATTTGTGACAAATGCGCAGGAGCTCACCAAAAGGTGTCCTTTTTGTGGACGGCAAACCTGCTCCTCTGCAGTGCCTGTGCTTCTTAAAATAAATGACAGAAAAGGAGTTTGCGGACGTCGACGATTCAGATGACGCGCTGCCCTACGGGTACATTTGGGAAGCTTTTATTAATTTCGGGCACCCATTCTCACGGACAGCCCTGTGTTGTGACAACGTGTGACTCGTGGCTCGCAACAGCTACACATGCACCCCCTTCGGTTCTTCGAGCTTTCTCTGCCCCCTCTGTGGTTTCTGCAGCAGAATGGCTAATGCGGAGTGGAGACCCCCCAGGAAGCCTACAAACGCCCCACGACTATGAAGGGTTCTGCAGTGTTTTGCAGTGCTGCCCACGGCTGACTTCCTTCTCCTCTCTAGGCTAAAGATGGTTGCAGACGACAGCTAAGGAAGAGACACGTCACCTCGAACAGGTAAAAACAGAATCAGAAACCAAGACCCTCTGAAATCTCCAAATCTTCCCAACTCAAGTCTACATGGACGTCTTTCACTATTTTGATCCACATTAGTTATTTTTCAAAGAAATGATGACTGACGGATGATTGATGCTTCTAACTGCTTCCAGCTGCAGGGCTTGCACTGAGAACGATCAGCCCAGGCTTCTTTCCAAAGGCACAAAGGTCATGCTAACCAACCCCGAGAGGTCTTCCTTAAATTCCGAGAGGGCTCCGGGAAGCGCTGTTGTAAATACATCACACTGGAGCTTACAGCGGAGTCGTACTTTACGGCGTGTGTGCACTTACTCAGCATTCGTCACCTTCGATTGGTCATGACACAGCGTCCACGTTTGCATGTATACACCTCCATCTGTGGTCATCGGACAAAGACTTAGAGGACCCCCCAAAAAACTTCTTCCAATCGATAATGGAGGTTTTCCACTCGTGGCATCGTGGCTTCTCAGGTTTATTGCTAGTGAAACGTTTAATGCTGGTTTTGCTAGAGCAATATCTGTTTTGTGGGACCCTCCGGTAGCTTCTATTCTTGAAGGGGTACATTGCCGGGGACTTTGGGGCTGTGTGCTTGCTGGAATGCCGGGGGCCAGACTGAGGGACGTGGCTGGGAAGTTTAGGTCTGGACACTAGGATGTTCAGATCTGCACTAGGATCTGCGGCAGGTAAGATGGACATCCTGTAGTTAAATTTCACTCCGCAGTGAAGAGACTGACATCAACGTCACTGGCTGTTTTCGGCCCTTAATCCCGCCTTTTGGAGGGTTGTGGTCCAGGCAGATCTTAAAAGAATGATTTATCACTGCAAAACAAGCTGGATTTCAGGACTCGAACTTTGTTAAAAATAAGAATCCAGCAACTAGCTGTATCAATCAAGAAAATGAAACGGCTTTATAGTTAGATAACCAGAAATGTTAAGTCCTTTGCAAACAAACAGCGCTGTGCACCACTTCGAGTCGACTGTGAGACTTCTCAGAAGGAGACGTATCCTAAGCGACAGATCTGTCACCTTCGGAGAGAGGGAAACATTTTTGAACTCTGTTCTTGAGACATTGCCAGTTTCGAGCATAGAGTTATGTTTAATATGCCGGAACATATATACGCATGTAAATGAATGTCACGCTTCAAAGTAGTCACCTTTACTTATTCTGTTGACTGTCCACTTATTCTGTTTATAGAACCTATACAACTTTTTCTGGAGCTGAATTTTTTGGGAATTGCCTTTCGTAGCATGAGAAAAAACAGGCCCAGTCACAGCATATAGTTTGCTTTTTAAAACATCTTTTTGATGTCACGTAAAATTCACATGCCACACAAGTCACCCATTTCACGTGTCCTTTCACGGGAGCTATGAAACCATCACGACCACCTATGTTTATAACATTTTCATCATCCCCAAAAGAAACCCCATACCCACTAGCGGTCACTTTCCTCATTTCCCCCCAAACCATCCCATCCCCTGGGCAGCCACCCATCTACTTTCCACCTGCATAGATTTGCCTGCTCTGGACGTTTTCTGTAAATGTGATCACATTTATAGAAAAATCATGTTCCACATTCGCCACATTTTATTTATTAATTCATCAGTGGATGGAGAGCTGGGCTATTTCGCTTCACGGCTGTTATGAATGATGTTGCTATGAATATGCAGCTCTTCATATTTTTAAATCCCAAATGGTATTTAACAATGTGATCGCTCAAATGATTCACAGCGCTGGGGTCTGAATGATTCTGACCTGTTTTCAAAAACTGAATTGGCGTTTACAAGGAGGAGAGTCGGCAAGAGCCGTGGCCCTTATGCCATTTTTAAAAGCTTTAAAACATGTTTTGTCCCCACAACCACTTTAAGTGTAAGAAACGCAGTGGCAATATAACCCTGGTCACCTTTCCAATGACAGTTTCCAGAGAATAGTTCTGATGCTTCATTGCAGAGAAAGCTTTGAATGAAATGACCATACACGGCTGGCTGGAATAATTTTAGTATTTTCGTTTTTAAAAATCAGTCACACTCTTTCAGTCACAAGACAAATAATAAACTTAAGAGTAAATAAAAAGGCTTTCCAATCACTGTTCACTCCCGCTGTCACAAAGATGTTTCCTGATGGCAAACATTAGATCATAATAAACTACAGAATTTCTCTTGCAAGTTTTCGATCTATATTACTGGTGATCTTAAATATTTTTGTTTAAACATTCTAAGATAAACTTTTCTCAAAGGACATTTCTGGTTGGAATATTAGTTGTGGATCCAAAATATGCCAACACATACACACAGACACACACACACACACACACACACACACACCACCTTGCACGCACACGCATGAAGCTACACAAAAATGTCTTAAGATAAGCTACAACCCTGACATGGAAATTTTAGTAATTTAAAAATCTAAGTGGCTCAGGGGGAAAAAATGGCAAAATATGCAGCACTTTTATCCAGTGAACCTTGATTAAAGTGGCTCTAAAATAGTTTTAATAGTGTTTTGTACTTTTTAGAAGAAGAGAAAGCTGAACACAGTAAGCTCCCCCAAGACCAGGGGGCCAGTCTTGGCAGAGATCCATTTTCCTTCAAAAAAAGACTAAAGAAGTCCAGCCTGTGGCCACGGGGAGACCTTGAGAGAGAAGGGGACACACTTTGGTATTTCCAGTTCCTTAAGATTCCAAAAGATCAGAAAAATGACGACAGGGGAGATGCCACCTGACTTTGGCCAAAGTCCTCTACCATTTCGCACTCGAGGAAAGCAGTGTCTCCCCCAAGATCGTGATATGTCAGCAGCAAAGCTCACCCTCGTCGGCTACATTCGCTGATACGCTTTTGTGCTTTAAACTTGGTTTTCTGTTCCAACCTGCTGAGACCTCCAGCCCACTCTTGAATCCTAGCGTACGCTCCACGTGAAAATAGCTCCTGTCACATACGCCTTGATTTCCTTTCCCATGACGGGGATTTATCCCAAACTGGTATACTTCCCACTGGAGCATGGAAACAGAAAAATTCAGGGTTTGATCTATGTCCCCACAGATATCATGACTATTTCAGAGTCAGTGTCCGTGAGATGTTTGTTGACACGCCCATTAACACAAAGAAAGATAACTTTTTTTTTTTTGAGAATTAAACTTTCAGGACAGAAAACAAGGCTAAGATTAAATTCTACTTACAGAGATGTGCAGGTCCTTTTGCTGTGATTCTCACACTCCGACTTCCCAAAGGAACGGCAATTACATTTTCTTCTCCTAGGAGTTGATACAAGATGAATGTAAAAACACACTGTGAAGAGAAGCCCCCATAAAATCAGCAAGTCCAATCGGAACGGGGCATACAGCTCAAGCCTAACCTATTTACTATCATGCACGCCTTCACACACACACACACACACACACACACACACACACACAGACACAAAGGTAATTGCACCCTAAAGATCCTGGTGCCTGGTGCTCTTACATATTCCAAAATCAATTTTCATGGCCACATAATAATTCAAGCTCATATATAAAAATTTGTCTCACGTGTCCCCTACTTGAACATTAAATCTGTTACTAAATGACCCCAATACTTTATCAGCAATATAAATTCCTTCGAGTAGACATTTTTCATTTGTTTACCTTCTAGAGGACAATTTTTTTGCATGGAAAAACTCTGGGGTGAAATCGTTTGATCAAAGGATGTCACTATTTGTTGACTGGTTTGTAAGTTTTGATTAAATAAAAACATGTTTATTATTGAAAATTTGAAAATGCAAATAGGCAAAAAGGAATTAAGAATTATCAAGATGTCCCCTATTATGGGAGGGATTAAACAAATAATGGCACATCCTACTATAGAATACGGCAAAACTGACAGAAGTAATAAGAAACTATCTGACGTGATGTGGAGAGATTGCCAACATATGTATTGATGAATTAAAAAAAAAAAAACAAGATGAAAAACAATTTATATGGACCGTGATTTCCTGAATAAGACACCAAAAGCACAAGTAACGAATGAAAAAAATAAATAAATAAATGGACTACATCAAAATCAATCTTTTGTGCATTAAAGGACATTACCAACAATGAAAAGGAAACCCATACCATGAAAGAAAATATTTGTGAGTCATGTATCAGATAAGAGGTTCATATCTACAATACACAGAAAATTCTTACACCTCAACACCATCACCAAAAAACCACCCAATTTAAAAATAGGCAAAGGATTCAAATAGGCATTTCTCCAGAGTAGGTAGAGAAATGGTCAATAAGCAAATAAAAACACCCTCAACATCACTACTCATTATGGAAATGCAATTCGAAACCACAGGAAGATATAATTTCACATATGTTAGGATGACCATTATCAACAACAACAAAAAAATAAAAACTCACTACCCCCCCCAAAAAAAAACAAGTACTGGTCAGAATATAAAGAAATCAGAACCCTTATGGACTGCTGGTAGGAATATAAAATGATTCAACTGCTATGAAAAACATCCCTCGAAATTTAAATATAACCACGATCCACCAATTCCATGTCTGGGTATACACCCCAAAGACTTGAAAGCAGGACTCAAACTGATATTTGCACACTCACGTTCACAGCAGCGCTCTTCACAAGAGCCAAGGGTGGAAGCAACACAAGCGTCCATCACAGATGAGTGTACAAATTCCACGTGGTCAATATATGTGATAGAATATTACTCAGCCTTAAAAAGGTAGGCAATTCTGACACACACTACATAACATGGGTGAACAGGGACACTGGACATTCCTGCTAAGTGAAATAAGCCAGCCATCAAAGGACCAATGCCGTAGGAGTCCATGTACAGGGGGTACCTAGATCAGTTGAGTCCAGAGTGGCAGAGAGTAGAATGCTTTGGTCACCAGGTGCCGGGGAAGGCAGGGATGGGAGGGATTATGCAGAGGGTACAGAGTTTCAGTTCTGGAGATAGAGGGTGGTGATGGCCACACAACTACGTGAATGTACGTAATGCCACCAAACTGTACGCTTAAAAGTGGTCAAAACAGTAAATGTTATGTAACGTATATTTAACTACAATAAGAAGCTCAGTGCGTATCCATAAGGATTATTGTGATACTATACATAACTTAGAAAGCTTTCCTGAGCTGAAGATAACTTATTTGGGCAGGTCAACTAGGCTTATCGCTCTCTTACAAAATCTCCGCGAACTTGGGCTATAGGGTCTTTGCGAAGCATTTGTCCTGTGTGACTGTGTGTGTGTGTGTGTGTTCCAATCATCACCCACTGACAATTACACACGTGAGTAAAACCTGTCAGGCTAGAACCCCTGGCATCTTATTTTAGCACAACAGTCCAAATGTGGGGGAAATTTTTTCCCTGGGGCAGAGGGCGATGAACTGGAGCGGCTGGCGACAGCGACATCATGCTTGGAGAGAAATGCACACTGCAGGCAGCTGGGCGGGGCTCGGAACAGAAGCAGCCTATAAGGGGACCCGCTTCAGGCCTTAACATCCTTAGATTCTGTTCAGTTCTGTCACTCTCCAGAAAGTTCTCCTGCCCTACTCACAGGAAATCCTGACCCAGAAGTGTCATGTGAGAGCCAAGATGGGAGGCGGCCCATCTCCGGCCTCCCAGGCGATCCGGGTGCCACGTGTCTGTGACCACGTTTTGTGTGGCACCGATGACTGACGCAAGGGATGTGGTCAGAGAAAACGCCAGGCCGTAGGGACTGGAAGGGAGGATGGTTCCATCGTCACAAGCCTGTGGGCGTTTCTTCACCTTTCTGCAGGAAATGGCACAGCTGTAGTGCGGACCGGAAAGGAAGTGAGAACCCTGCTGAGCGAGAGGACTTTGAGGGAGGGACCGATGGCACCACGTGTCTATGGATGAGGCTTCGGCGTGCTTTCTGAGGGAAACAGGAAGAAGACTGCGAATGGGCTTTGTGCAGGCGGCTTCGGCTGAGCGGCAGACACAGGAGACGGTAGTGTGAGGAATAAATGATGATAAACTCGAAGCAGGAAGCGTAAACAGCTTTCCAAAACCCTGGCAGTAAGGGTAAGTGACAGATCAGAGTGGCCACTGGAGACGTGGAGAGTTAAAGATATAGACATACACACACACACACACGCGCGCGCGCGCGTTTTAAAAATTATACTCTTATTTTTAAGATAGAAGAAATTTGGTCATGCTTATGCCTGATTGCGGGGCAGGGAGAGAAAGAAGCTGAGAGAGGTATGAGGTCTCTGAGGAAGCAGAGGGGGTGGGATCCAGAACCCAGATGAAGGGGTCAGTCAGCCTTGGAAGGAAGACAGACGCTCACGCCTCTGCCGGAGGAAGCGAGGACTGGGCGGCAGCTGCTGCAGGGCGAGGCCTCTCCGGCGGTTCGTTTCACTGAGACCTATTTACTAGTATTTTTGCAATCTTCTTTAGAGGCGAGCATAGAATCCGTTCTTAATGGCCCGTAAATGCAGTATATGCCCTCGGAATGCAACGCTCAACACATAGCTGTTAATGGAGCATTAATTACATTATGTGGATCCTAACACGTAATTTTGACGGACTTAAGTGTTTTAAAGTCTCTCTCAGTAGTTTCTTCTTATATATCCGTAGGATTTTTTTTCTTTATATATTTTGATGTAATGGTATTTGGTCGCAAAATTTTAAGACTTTTTTTTTATTATCAGTGGATATAAAATATTCATCCTTGTACTGTTTTGCTTTAAATCCGGCTACTTCTGATATAAATATTGCTACCATGCTTTCCTTGTCTTACCTGTTACAATGAGCCACTTGCAAATCCCACATGGCCTCATGCTAAATCCCCCCGCAGTCTGGAGCCAGACTGAGAGCTGAAGGCCAGGAAGAAGGGAGGAATTGACTGTAATCACAGCAGGAGAGCAGGAGCAGACTTCTTCTGCGCTTCGGGGAAGGGTACAGACAGACCCTTGAAACCTCCTACCACAAATTCACAGATGGGACTGCCAAGCAGGTCTGAGTCTGAAGGTGATTTAAAATACTATGGTTTCTAATGGTAGAGAATCCAGCGGTTGAAAACATACCAGGTGGAGAAAAGGCTTCTTCACCATTCCATCCTACAATGTTGATGGCAGCAGGTGCACTTTTGGGAATGTCCAGATTTGCTGGTGGTGGTGGTGATGGTGGTGGTGACGGTGATGTTGGTGATGGTGGTGATGTTGGACGGCTACAGTGGTGGTGGTGTTGGTGACAGTGGTGGTGATGGTGGTGATACAGGTGATGGCGGTGATGGTGGTAGGTGTTGGTAACAGTAGTGGTGATGCTGGTGATGCATGCGGTGGTGATGGCGCATGTGAAGGCGGTGGTGTTGGTGATGGCGGTGATGATGTTGGTGGTGATGGTGGTGGTGGTAACTGCTGAATAATTTCATTATTTGGAACTATTCTAAAACTTTTAATTAAAATTTGGAGTAAGAGATCTTTGATACTGCTAGCCACTATGCCATCTTCCGGGGTCCCCTCTTGTCACTCAAGTCTTTTGCATTATTTTCAGTTCATAAACTACTGTGAGAGTCAACAGGGAATAGTGGATAAGCTCACAGCCTGTGGAGCCAGAAAACCTGGATGGACGATCAGCTCTCCTGCTCACAACTGTTGTATGTGACCTTGGGCACATTTCTTGCCCTCTCTGTCCGTCTGTTATGCCTACAAGAATATTTGTTTCAGGCGGTTATTGAGGTAATATGGGACAAGGACTTAGAAGACAACTTAACTACCATGCTGAGCGCTTGCTCTGCCCCTAGACAGGATGCTAAGTAACCTGAGATAAATTACCTCATTCATTCTAATAAAAACCCCTTTCTACAATTATGAAAACCGAAGTTTTGCAAGTTTAAGTAACTTGCCCAAGATCACATTTCCTAATCAGTAGAGCTGGGTTCAGAGCTAAAGTTGACACTCTTAAGCCTTCTACCGTGAGACCACGTTATAACTGTATTCACCGAAACTCACCATCACACATCCGTTCATTACTGACATTCATTTTATGGGTATCACTTGCTTGATTTCGCAATCACTGGGTGGACATCGGGGCCCATTAAGTTTGCTCCACTCGCTCCCCTCCCACACATAAATGCTCAAGTCCAGCTGGTCTGTCATATTTTTTCTATGTCTCATTTCCTGCTGCAGATCACAGCTTTGCTAAGTAGCAAGATGTACAGGAAATAAATTGTCTGCACAATATGAACTAATCAATACACATCAGTTTCAGCCCCAAAGGGCTATAATCTATATCGGTTCATTTATTTTTACTATAAAGTCCAACTGGAACGAACTACAGCAACCTAAATAAATACAAGGAAAGAGAGTTTAGTTACTCACACGTTAACAACCTCATTCCCACTTTCATATTCCCGATTTTTGTTTTTTGATATTTTAAATGTGCTTGGTTGGTTTTTTGCCGAATAGAATTTTCTGTCAAGCATTTCTCATGTTACTCTTCTGAAAGACCCTGCATTTCTTTCCTCCTTCTGCTTATTTAGGTGTAGACACACACACACACAGACACACACACAGACACACAGACACACACACACACACCCCTTTCTCCCACTCCTCATTCTCAAGAAATCAAGTTTTTTGTTTTGTTTTGTTTTTTAAAAGGAAGAAAGGGATCAGAATGCAGGCTAACGCTAATAATAATAACAACCCTATGGAAACATTGCAAATAACACGTATTTTCCTTTAAAATGAGAGAACGGGTGTGAAAGCATTCTGTCAACGGAAAAACCGTGGTATCTGTTAATGCTTTCACACACCCGTCACTACTGGTATCATCTGGACTAAAACGAGTTAGCTCCTGTGCCACCGCAGAGAACAGGGGCCGACAACTTTTCGAAAGTAAGGTCGTCAAGTTTGATTCGAGCTCACCTGTCACTCTACGGGGACAAAGGGAGATTATGGAAAGGGAAAGAAGAAAATTCGAAATGTGACTACACGGATGCCACACCGGGAGGTCTGTCTATACACTACCTTTTGCCAGTCAAGGTGGGATCAATAAAACGTGCCAACCGGCAAAGGTCGGGAAAAGTGACCATCAGAAATTAACCACCATTTTTCAAAAAGAGGAAGAACAGGGCAGAAATCTGACCTGGCTGAAAGCTGAAGGGCGGATTAGCATACCACACCTGCTCCGCCCTGAGCTGCCATGCTACACCTGGACATCTATTATCGTTAAATCTGCAAAGGAATGACCTGAGCCTTTAGTCCTGCTGTCTGTGCAGAGACACCTGCTCCCATCCTGGAGGTGCGTTAATTTGCTGTCTTAAGATGCCTGCTCCTCAAAAGAGCACGGTAATGGGCAGACGCCGACAGCAACGCACACTTCCGAGCTCATCTCTGGGACCAGCTTTCGAGCAGTGTGCGGTAGAGGGGACGATGCTACGTGCAGCCTCTCACAACCGCTTCCTGTCCAGATGTTCCCCAGACTCTTCTTCTCTGCCCGTGACGCTGCATCTAAGAATTCGAGAGCCTGGTGAAGGTTAACTGCTCATCTGCCTCCTGAGTCTATAGTGGGACGGAGGAGTTCAGAACATATCTCCCCCAAATATGCCACTTTGGCATATTGATTATTTTGAATGCAAGGTACTTCAGAAACAGTGGTGCAAGAAGGACCCTCCGGCCCTCCTGTGTCCCTCTGAAGGCAGGAGATGCATGTTCCACGTGAAATGAAAGGGCCCTTCCTGTACCGGAGGGTAGCAAGCACATGGTTGCTGAGAAACCGTGAGACTTTGAACCATTTCACCGATTCTATTGCTACATTTGTCAAACGCGAGGCTGCAACGGCCCCTGCTCTGTAGGATGATGGTGACGAATAAATCATCTCATACAAGAAAAGTATTTAGCACCGCGCCTGGCACAGTAGAAGCGTACAGCCCGTGGAGGCTGCGGTTACTCCCCTCGCCCTAACAACTACCATTCTTAAATAATCCCAGAGCTCTCATCCGGGGATTCGTAGTGGATGTCGGGTCTCCCGGGTGACTCCAGGTGTGGCAGAGCTTGGAAGTCAAAAGGCTGCCTCTGTCTTTACTCACAGTGAGCAGCTGATCTAAGTGGATTCCCCCGTTCCGCTCCACTCAAGCCAACCTGCTTTCACTGATAACCTACGAGGTGCCAGGTATCGGACTAGCTGTGAGAGGCCCTGGGTGAGGTCAGGGCACGCACGAAATCCCTCCCACGCAGGTCGTGATAGCGGCACACGAAAAGGGATTCAGGTGGTAGTGACTGAGAGATAAGATGGGATTTCACAGCAGCTCCCTCTGATTGTATATAAAAATAAATTCCCTGGGCCCTTTAAGAATAAAAACAAGCCATCTCTGTCAAACTTTTTCATTATAGCTTTAGAAAATGTCATCGTATAAGATCCTGGGTCTTATTTCTTTGCCCTCCATTAAAATCCCAAGATCTGTTTCTAAAAAAGAAGCGGGGAAGGCGGGGGGGAGGGAAGGGGATAGATTACAAATATACTCCACACACTTTCAGAGCCTTAGGCTCTCAGCACGCAGACGAAAACACCAAGGTCCTGCTCCGTGAGCACCTCGCCTGAGATCACAGGTGGCAGACGGGACAGGCGGTGACCCCCGTCTCCGGCCTCCGGTTTAGCTCTGCCACACAGGGGTGAGTCCCCCTGAAACCCTAACGGAAAGCGGCATCGTCTCCAGCGAGGAGCCCGTGTTCATTCCTTTGACATTTATTGAGCTGCCATGACGTGCTCATTCTGCGTGAGCCCTGGGAGTAAAACCATGACGGTGACAGACCTGGTCTCTCCTCGTGCGATGCCTGACTAGCGGGGGAGATCGATTAAGGAGGCTGATGAACACACGGAATCGGTACTTCTTGCAATAAAGGTTTAGCGGGAAAGAGAAAAGGGAAGGCCTGACTTCAGGGACATCGGTCAAAGAGAGCCCCACTGAGATGGGGACGCTCGAGTCCCAGGATGAGCGAAGAGCAAGGAGAAGCGTGTTGCGAGCCTAGGGACTGGTCAGCGCAAAGGCCCACAGGAGGAGAGGGCCCTTGGCATTCTAGAATCTTCCCGAAAGTGTGACTGAAGCCCAGTGAACAAGGGGCAGGATTGCAGCACGTGACCTAAGACAGGAGCCAGAGAATGCAAGACTTTGACGGTCACGGAAAGGGGTGTGGATTTCATCCGAAGTGTAAAGGCAGCTCACAAAGGTTTTCAGCCGGGACGTTCCCGGTCGGTCTGGCTAGTCTGTGAAAAACAGAATCTCTGGCATTCCTTCTCGACAGGGTCCGCGTGTCACCTCTCTCGTGTTTCCCTTCATGCAGAGGGCGCAGAGACGGCACACACACACACACAAAAAAAAACATAGCAAAAAACAAGGCCAAGAATGAGAACCCGGGCCTCTTTCTTCTATGCCATGATCCCTCTCGCTGCATTAAACCAAAGGCGGGGAGGAGTCCCGTTAACATCAACAGGGTCTTTGGTTTGAATATTCCTTTACAGTCTTCCCTCTCAGGATCTCGCCTTAGAAAGATGAATGAGGAAGCAGAAAGAGATAATATAAGAAGATAGGAGGGTGAGCAAGCCCTTGAAAGCCGATACGGCCCTCCTTGTCATGGAATAGATTATTTGGGGAGGGGGTGACAATCAAAGAGAAGCGAACGGTGTATGAAGAGAAAACGTCATAAAAATCATCCTGGGAAACAGCCCCACATCCACCTCACCCGAGATTCTTTTTGTGCCAGGAAGGACCAAGAGATCCTTTGTAAGAAAATGTGATTATCGTCACAACGTCGAATGCGGAGTGGAACGCCGTGTTCCAGGCCGGCCTTAGGCCACACTCTATCGGCAGGTGCCACAGGTACTCGCTTGCTACCAGGTGAAAACGTGCAAGGGCCCAGACCAGACGAGCTGAGCTAAGCTACTGATTTGTCGCACGCACGTATGCCCTTAGGCGGACAGGACCAAAACAAGGGACAAACCTGGAAAGACAACTGGATCCCTAGATGCCAAGCCAAGACGTGTCTGCTTCTTTGTTGCTGTTTTCAGAGTTTTCTCTCTCTGAAAACTAAGTGGCTTCTCGTGCCTTGTCACAGCACCCACAGTTGTTGACGCCAGGGTTTAGTTCAGCCTCTCTCCTCCCTCCGGACAGGAAAAGTAAGTGTTGTATCTGGACGGGTTTCTGATTTTTCTCACAGCGAAGGTTTTGGCTCCGGGCTTTTGCACCTTGAATCTGCCTCACGGCGTGATGGGAATCACAGCCCGTGAGCGACCTCGTGCTCCCTGTCCAGAGCAGGGCCATGCCAAGAGCATCCCACGGGCGTGTCCGCACTCCGTGTGTGTCCCGGGGAGCTCAGGAGTGATGGCTTGGCAAGGTGAGGGCGTGGGAGCTTCACGGAGTCCGCGGGCCCAGGGCTGGGCGCTCGGGGAGAGACGTGGCTTTGTTTCCACACTTCTGTCTCTCAAAGCAGCATTACAGGGAAGTGCTTCCATATGGCTCACAGGCGATCCAGCCAACACTGGCTTCGGCGGGCCAGCTCGGAGCCGTGACAGACAGGAAGAGGCTGCGGTGAAAGGCAAGGGTGAGATACACCGTGTGGTCACCGAGGCGGGCACCTCTGCTACCTTCAGCCTCAGCCCAGGCGCACGCGCACAGCAGCCGGAGACGCGCCTGCAGAGCCCACGGCGGTCGCGGACCTGTGCGATCCAGTGGCACTTTCTCCAGAGAAGTTAACCGAAAACATCATGTTTTTAGGGGCTCTTATCCTGGACTGTCCTGAACTGGCGTCAGGCATCTGAGAACCCCCTCAGAAAATTGGAATGGCAAATTTGGGGCTTGTAGGTACATGGGCATCTTCCGGGAGAGACAATGCATAAATTTCGATCGATTTTTCAAGAGGATCTATAACCCAGAAATTGAAAATCAGTGTGTGTGTGTGTGTATGTGAGAGAGAGAGAGAGAGAGAGAGAGAGAGAGAGAGAGAGAGAACATGCACTACCTCACCGAGCATGAAGAATTACGGAGTGCAAACGGGTCGCGTCCCCTACAGCCAACAATGCATCCCGCCCCATCTTTTCCCACGTCAGCATCTCCTCTGCACACTTCTCCAGAAAGCCTGGTTCCTCGACCGAGTTTCACTCCGCTTCTGCCCTGGTTCGACGAGAATGATCTCAATTTCTAATCTCTCTGGACCCCGACGAGACGATGTCTTTTCCGATGACATCGCCACACTTTCTCAGGCCAGCGCAAACGCCCGGTGCTTCCGCAGCACGGAGCTGGCCATCCCCTACCCCCTTCGACGCTCACCCCACGGCCGCCCTGAATCAATTCTTCACGGTGCAGCTGCCTCTTCTTGCCCTCCTGAGTCTTTCCCCCACTTCGCACCCTCCTACGAGTCACTCTTTTTTGATACTCAGCAGCTCACTTACAAACAATACCCAAATCGGCAGACCGTTGATTTAGAAATCCGTTGACAAATAGCCACATTTACAATTAATGTATGTAAGAGACGTGACACCCTTTGGTACCCAAATGAGTAATATTTCTGACGAAAATACAGCTAGCATTTCCTGAGCACCCCTAGGGCCACACACCGACGGTTACGCTCGGTATGGCCAGTTTATTCAGTCCTGACACCAACCCCACAAAGGTGGGGCTATCACTCTTCCCAGTTTAAATTCAGAAAACCGAGACACACATAGTTAATAACGTGCTGCACTGTCACAGCCAGTAAGGGACAGGCCTGGGATTTAAACCCAGTCCGGACCCCGATCCTTAACCACTCCCCTACGTCCTTGCTTCCCTCACCTGTAAAACGGGTCTGACACCAGGCCAACTGTAACGTAAGGAGGCTGTGGGATTCAGTGATGTGCTGCACCCGAGGGGAACACCGGGCATTATAAAGCATCAGTGTCCGTGGTAGGAGAATGGATGCAATGCTGTGCACTTGGTCCCCTACCCACTTAGGAGCCAGGTGTCACACGCCACAGTTCTGATCAATGAGGCAAATTCCCCGGCAGGGACTGCCCTTCCTGGATGACGGGCAGAGTATCAAAAGAACGCCTTTGTCACTACCTCCTCCCTCACCCTTTGAGATTATGAACGTGATCTCTGAAGGTTCAGCAGTGACTGTGCAGCCACGGAGATGAAAGCCACACTCGGAAGATGAGGAAAGACGGCGAGACGAGCCCGGCTCCTTACAGACACCAGCAGCCGCCCAGCTGGACTTCCTGTCCGAAGAAGAGGCACGTACACCCCGCACCTGTGAGTCTCCTGTGACGTGCATCCCCATCGATTCATGGGAATGAATCTGTCATGGGGTCCACGGATGGAGCCTCCACAGACTGAAGGCTTCCCATCTCACCTAGCCTCTCACGGCCACCACTTCACCTTTTCACTGTCTTCCATACGCTGTTCCTTTCTGCCTCTCCTCGGCGGGAACGCTCTCAAGTCTCTGAGAGCCTTCACGCTGAGCAGCTGACTCTCTACCTCCTAACGAACAGCGTCCAAAAACAAACAAACAAAAAAAGCCAACAGGCTCGAACGCAGGCGGCTCCTCACCGCGGGGCTCCAGCTGTGGGTTGTCCAGCTCTTGGCCCAGTGCGGGTGTGGACACTTCTTCCATCCTGGGCGAACTCTTCTCCCTCTGTTCACTCACCTTCTGCTCGCTCCTCCATTCATCGCGTCAGGCTTCCGCTTCCGCCTGAAAGTCATCGCAACCCCTCCTGCTAATCACAAACGACCTTCGACTTGCCGAAGAGAAATTGCCGGGCCCTTATCCCACCCGACCTTGCAACGGCTGACCACTGGTCTCCTTTCACTGCAGACCAAAGGTCAAACTCAGCCTGCAGCCCGTTTCCGTAAATCGAGTTTAATAGGAACACAGCTGCGCCCATCTGTTGACAGGCTGTCTGTGGGAGCTTTTGCAACGTTCGTGTTGAGTGGTTGAGAGGAACTATATGCCCCCCAAAGCCCTAAAATAGTTCCTCTCTGGTCCTTTACAAAAAAAAAGTTTACTGACCCGATTCAAAGATTTAAAAAAAGGCAGATCTTACCGAAATGAAAAGACGGACATTTCTGAATATACAAAACTTAGAAACTATTGACTCTAGAAACGCAATATTGAAAGTCAAATGATAAAATGAAAACGATATTTGAAATAGACGAAAGGTTAGAGCGATATAGTAAAATCTTACAATAGCGAGGAAAACATCCAAACAAAAGGGAGTAAATGACGTCAGTAGCTGATTGAAAGATGAAAAAGTATAAATGGGCAACACACGACAATATTTTCCACCTTGTTAACAATCAAAGAGAGGTCAATAAAATAAATTATTACTTCGTGATCTACCCCCCCAAAACCGGCAGTTATTTTTAAATAATCATTTCCTCTGTTGGCAAAGGTTTGAAGAAACAGGTACTCTTGGAAGAAGTAATGGGAACTAAAATGTGATATACAGTTTTTAGAAGAAATCTGACTTTCAGAAAACTGGTCGAAAGTTCTTTCCAACTAAAAAGCTTAGCAATCGGGTGGGGGGGGCGGGAGGTGGGCAGGGCGGGCGCAGGAGGGAAGCACATTTCCTTTTCTGGTAACAATGCATCGGGTTGAAAACCTACTTTTTTCGGGAGAAACGTGTGACTTGGCCTGTCCCCTCACGAGCCTGCAGGTGGAGCCGTCGCCAGCGCACACACCACAGCTGTCTTCCTTGGCGTGACTCCCCAGGTGCCGATCACAGCCCACCGCCTGCGGGCAGAAGCTGGGCGTCAGGACTGGCTGGGAAAACGGGAGGCGGGACCCCGTTTCCTTCAGGAACCGTATTTACGGGGCTACCCTTCTTAAGTTTATGCCTTGGCTCTCTCTGATGAGAACACGGTTTCAAAAACAGGAATTACTCTAAAGCTTTGCAGGACAACAGCATTTGTAGGATTCTATGCAAGGCCCAAATGGTTGCGCAGGCTCCCCTCATACCACCCCCCCACCGACTCTTATTCTCTTATTTATATTTTTGTTGATACTGTCATGTGTTTCCTCTCTCCCCTACCCCTATTCTAGGCCTCTTCTCTCATTTCCTCCCCAAACGACCACCCCCCTCTGGTCGATGTGTAACCTTTGGTCCGTAATTTTACTTTAAATACTTTTTCTCTGCTTTTGTCTCAATCTCCACATACCTATCTCGTCTCAACATCCGTATTTCCATCTCCATATTCTCTATAACTTAATATCTCTTCGTCATTATTGATGTCCGTCCTGTCGATCGCCACCTCTGTCATGACATCTATATATTCGTCTTCCTAAACTTTTTAAAATGTAAGGAAGGAATATGCTTATAGTGCTCGTTCGGACTCCTGTGAATTACTAATTCTTACGAGTTATTTGCGTGAGCATGTAAATTTGCTAGGCTGTGAGTTTCCTTATACGACGGCTACGTCTCATGTTCTCCTTTTGTTTGACGAATATGTCTTTTACATAACGTGCCCGATAATATGAACGAAGGGGATAGTTTATCTCTACCTCCCCCTACCCATTCACCTTTATTTGTGTTTCTATACCTGACGTCTAAGTGAAGGGATTTTGGAGGCAGATGACCCACTGACAAAACCTGACCCGCCGACCACTTCTTTCCAGCTGTGAGATATGCCGAACAATTCAAACTTCTAGACACATTGTCCTCCGGAGTAAAATAGAGATAACCATACATACTTCTCATGGGGTCTAGTAAGAATTCAGTGAGCAAACACGTGCAAAACTCCTAGCATACCAATTAGAACATTATCAAGGGCTCAAAAAAAGAGGGCCGGTTTTATTATCTCTCTGTTTTTCACGGGGTTCTGACCCTGTGCTTCTGTGAGTCAGACTATAATCCACGGTGTTGAAGGAAATGCAGAACGAGAGGAAGCCGAAACCACCGATAGATGATGATTCGTTCCAAAATTTTGATCAAACGAAAGCTTTAGGGAGACTTAGGCAAAGGTCCAAGGAAGTGGAAGGAAAAGCCCATGATTAGAGAGATTTTCGAATGCACACGGGGCTATCGCGAGGAAAGAGCTGACATTTGTTCTCTGTCTAAATGGTGAAAGCTACAGGTTTAAGCCGAATTTAGTTCAATATGAGAAAGTTTGAAAAGTAAGAATTATCCAACAATAAGTACTCAACCATGGGCCAGGAGACTTTCTGGTGGGACAGAACGCTGAGAGAGGATCAAATGGTTCACTGAGTAGCTAAATTCTGTGACCTCTGTGACCTTATGATTTTATATAAAGATACTCAGAATGCATTAACCGTAATAGTTAATTTTTATTGAATGTTTGCCACGTGCCTCGCATCGAGCCAAGCACGTTACACACGTTACTTTAATCTCCACAGCACCCTTCTGATACGCTTGATATGGCCTTTTCTCTCTATTTCACAAATAAGGCCTGTGAATGTCACCGAGATTAAACAGCTTTCCAGCGTTACACAACCAGTATACCGTGTCAGTAACGGTTTTAAAACCGAGGTCGTCTGACACCTGAATCTGAACACTATACTATGACTTCCTCAACCTCAGTTGTCAGCAGATGGACGACAAAGAACCCAGTGACACGGGCCATTATATGAATATTTACAAGTACATGTGGAATGACTTACGAGTGATGGATTTTGGAAACACGCTCGCCTGGTTGGGATTCAATCAATGAATAGCTTGTGTTCGTGCAACTTTCTCCAAGGGGAGCAATTTCACTATGAAATTATAGAAACGGTGTTTCTGGGCCAAGCTCCGTCCTCACACATTGGTGTCCCCGAGCACACTGCATTTCATGAGAATGAGAATCACCCTCTATCTGGCCATGCAGGAAGGGTGTGGGCTTAGCAGCTAGGATGGGCTTGTTTTGAAGAGTGTCTAGGGCTTTGCGAGAGATCTTGGGCAATCGAATACCTCCCTGAGCTCTTAGATTTGTTTCATAAGTTTTTAAAGTTACGGTTCATCCAAATCTTACAGCCAAAAAAAATAAAAGTGAAAACATCACAGAAAAATAACAACTAAGAAGAAGTTCCAGTTGCCCTGTGATTCATAGGGGTATCAGCCAGAACTGCTCTTGAAATTGAGGGACTACTGAATTCTGGCTCTCAGAACCCATCAAAATCAATAGTAAGAAACTTTTAAAAACGGCCTGAAGCGTTTTCAACTTCTGTGGCATCTCCTGAAGTCAAGATCTCTAATTATAATGATTTAAAAACCACTAACAGATAAATACATCGATAAAATTTATTAACATTTATTTAATAACTCAGTTCTATACAGCCAGGCACTGCAGATATTAAGTTAATAAAATAAGATTTGTATATCTTATTCTGAGGCAAGTTACACAAGATTGTAGCTAACATAAACACATTTTTTAAATACACGAGCAGTGCTTTTCGGAATAAATGCTCATATATAAATCATCGCTTCAGCTAAGGATCATTTCAGAGTTCCTGCATATGATCTCCTAATCAGCTAAAAGAAGATAGTGTTTAAATAAGTGGCTTGTTTAAACAAATTGAGCAATACATGAATTTTCTAGATAAGTCTAATTTGATCCTTCGAGAACCAAACAATGTTTCGAGTCGACTTCTGTTTAAAATTTCTGAAAATCGGATTCTACCTTAGAAAAAAATTCTAACATTCCTGCCTTAAATATCAGACTATACGGTGCTATGGTGGGCATAGGGAAATTCATAAACATTTAGCTTCTCATTCTGGCCTGTGGGAGGACTGAATTTCTCCACCCCATTAGAGATTAAGTGCAGTCATTGTCTTTGGCCAATGAGATGTAAGTGTCTGTGTCACTTCTATAAGAAGCTTTAGGGGTCAGCACATGAGTCACCTGTCCCTCTTCTCATTGCTATAGTTATTATGTAAAACAAAAAGAAAAATGTGTTTGAATAAAGCCTCCTTCGGCCTGGGTCTCTCAGATATTCAAAGAGCAGAGACCTCTGCTGACCTAAGATAGACAAGGAGCATTAGCGAGAAATAATCTTTGGAACCAGCGAGATTTGGGGGCTGCTGGTTCTTGCAGGAACACCCAGCCTGGGTTACACAGGATTAAAGTCTAACAATTAACAGATGAAACGGGGTCATGAACAGGAAGGCGTTGTTTCGAATCAGACACTTTGCACTAAAATACAGATTTCTGGCTTCTGTTGACAAACGAAAACTCTGATGTGTCTATGTACAATCTGGGCAATAATGATGTGTCGATGAGGAATTCTGGTAATGGGGGTGCCGTGTGTCTGAACGGGGCGGGGGAGACATGGGGAATCCTTGTACCTTCCACGTAATTTTGCTATAAACCTGGGGAATTAAGTCTGTGTTAAGAACAGGTCAGGAAGAGAACGGGAAAGGTAAATGAGAGAGAGTTCCTCCTGGCTTCATCAGCAACGCAGTGGCAAGCCATCGAAGGATTCTGGCGGGAGGAGTGACCGACGCTGACTTATGTTTTTAGACAATCACTTTGGACCTCGGAGAGCAGAGTCAATAACATCATGATAACTAGGTGCAGCGACAGAGGGCTACTGGACTCGTCGCGACGACTTTGTAAGGTATAGAAATGCCTCATCACTACGCTGGACACCTGAAATGCATATGACATGGGGTATAAGCTAGAGTTCAAAATAAATTAATTTAAAAAAATAATAATAAAGATGGTATTTCCCAGCCAGGAAAAAAAAAAAAAAAAGGACAAATACTTCAGCTGCTGTATGAAAAATGGACCTGAGAGGGATGACTTGAAGCTGGGAGACCAGGAGGCTGCGAACGTAGTTTAGGTCGGAGGGGACCGAGAAAGAGGTCAGTGGTGACAGAAATCAATGGTGGATTCGAGAGGGACTCTGGAGCTAGACTTGACAGGGCCCGCGATGGATTAGGTATGTGGGTTGAAACTAAAGAATCGAGGAAGACTCCAGAGTTTTGTGGTGAGCCACCGGAATTCGTTTTCTGGATGAAGGGAGGTGGGAAGGGGAAGCTCGTGGGAGGACCGAGCCTGCAGCTCATCGCCGAGCCCGTGAGGTCTGACGCGCCTGCCTGGTCACGCCTGACGCTTAGGAGGTGGTTAGGGTGTTCATTTGCTGTTGTTACTAATGTTTGGGATGCACGCATAATAGGGTTGATGGAATACTTAGCCATTCCTTATTTAAAATGTTGGGTGTTTTTTTCCCCAAAAAATCAGAGGAATAGGGGTAGAATCCTACTCTTTCTCTGCCAGCCCCATACTATCTCAGCAACCCATCAAAGGGTCTTGAACCCTCACAGCCGTCATGAGCCGTGGGGGGTTTAGGCCTCTGTCACTCTGAAAAATCTGCTGGAATGCACTCATGCTAATTTTTCAGCAAATAAGTCATTGCCCCTAAAACCCCAAAACAATGAATTAATCTTAGCAAAACAAAGAATTAAAAGGCTCAGAAAATCTACCACTAAGACCCTGCCAAAGCAGTGGCTCTCCAAGCTGTGGTCCTTGGACCAGCAGCACCAGCATCTCCTGGAAACGTGTCAGAAATGCAAGTTCTCAGGCCCTGCCTCAGACCCCCGGGACCCGAACCTCAGGCGTGAGGGCAAGGCATGCTGTGTTGTGACAGGTCCTTTGAGGTGATTCCGATGCACTTTCAAGTGGGAGAACCACTGACCTAGCAGAATCCTAAGAGGTCATCAATATATTGCAACCTTTTGATTTCTCCATGGGCAAAAATTACACCGTTTTAAATAAGCGAACCAACGTCACAGTCCCTAAAATATTGTTTTGCATTAAAATTATCGAAGACAATTATTTCATCCACATGAGCTAAAGTAAAGGAGGAAAAGATTCTCTCCACCCAGAGCTGGGCACATCCCTGAAGCAGGGGAAGGGGATGCGGGTGTGTGACTCACCTGACAAATGCCACTGATACACATGTCCAGGGAGTCCGTGTTGCAGCGAGTCCCATCCAGGACCTTGGGTGCCAGCTCCACGACCACGTTCTGTCCCCGCGCCTGACACTTGAGGGCACAGGGGGCGGTGGGGTCGTTATGCCGCGGGAGCCACTCGTAGTAGCGGCCCTGATACTGGACATCGTTGTAGGCTGAGCACTGCTGGGCCCTGAAGTCCTCTGCGTCCGGCGAGCAGTCCTGGAGGCAGAGAGGAAGGCCACACGCACGTCACCCACTGAGACGGGACGTAGGAAGCTGCTCCATTCACCACCGTCCCGTGGGACCAGACCCCCTTGCCTCTCTCCTGGGAGTCACCTCGAAGCCTTCACTTTTTTGTTGTTGTTGTTAATTCAAAACTGAATCTCTAGCTGTGAATTCTACCAAAACCTCCACAATAATGAGCTATCCAGGGGATCGCTTTATTTATTCTGATCACTCCTGCACCCTAGTATTTCTTTTCCCAAATTATTCAAGCTTCCGCCATATAGATGTCAAATGTCTCTCTATTCTGACCATCTTGGATATACATTTTCAAATGCAAAACACGGTCTCCTTTTTGAAACGTGGGGAAGCAGAAGGCTTTTAACTTTTCCGGGGGATTCGCGGTCTTGGTTGGAGATGTTCACCATCACCACACCTTCGGGAGCCGTATCAACGAGAAGGGTCACTCGCCCCTACTTTAACCGGCCCCTAGCTGCTGTGCTCTGTGAGGCCTTGTGTTGTCTCTCTGTGTTGTTGTCTTGTGGTATAATTCATCTGCCTTTCCTCCCCTGTTGACAGGCCCCCGGTCACCTCTCTTCACTGCAACCAAGTGCCTGCTTCCATCTGGAGATCGGATGGAAACAGATAGTGTAGCTTTTTCAAACTCTGTCTACGACAAAAGCAAACGAATTCTACATAAATGCCCTAGGGAACTCTCCTAATAGCGGCAAATGGTGTTTGCGCAAGTCTTGATGACTGGAGGATATTTTTAATTACTGGAAAATCAGATATCTCCAAAGCAAGATGCTGTATGAGGAAAATGTTCCTTTACTTGTCAACGCGGGGTGCCAAAGTCTCAATTAATGGTAATTAATTAACCATATACAAAATTCCCAGTTAAAGAGAACAGATACAGAAAAGCATTATAATATTATATTATAATATTATATTATATTATAATACTATTTTATATTTTTCTTTATTATAAAAATGATAAATGTTCATGGTAAAAACTTTCAAAAATAGTTTGTATTCAATAAAAGAATAAATAGTAAAGATTCTTGTACCTAAATCTGTACACAAATCTTTGATCATTTCCCATGAACAAATTTCTGGAAAAAAAAAATTTTGGAGGTTTTAAAAAATACTGCCAAATTGCCTTCCAGAAAGGTATTATTAATATCAGGCTACATAAGTTTTGTTTTCTCAATACCTCTTCTCAGTTTGGATATTATAATTTTCTAAAATGTTTTTCCCATAAATGCTAAATAGAATTCCATTGCTGTAATTTGTGTTTCCTTTTATTTATCTTTCCAAGTTTATTTGCTTCTTGAATTAGTTCTTCGAAACATTCTTGTGTTGTCCTTCATTTATGTATTGGAATGTTTATCTTTTTATTATTTTTAACAGATAGAACCGTTCAACTTCATACCGAAGTTATCAATGCTTTGTCATTTGTACTGGAAATAGTTTTCCCCCCATTCAGTTTTGTTTTGGGTGCTTGGTGAAGTCAAGAAGTTTTAAATTTACATGTTGTCAGTCCTATTAATATTTCCTTTTAAGGTTTCTTTCCTTATTAATGAGTTTAGACGTGCTTCCTGCCTCCCACTCTGAGAACAGATAAATACTTAAGAGTAATTTTCTTGTTCCTTCATAGTTTTTCATTTATACACATTTAATTTTTTTCAATTACAGTTGACAGACATTATTATGTTAGTTTCAAGTGTACAGCATAGTGATGAGACATTTATATAATTTACGAAGTTATGAATGACCTTGTTAAGCCTACTATCCATCTGGCACCACATACATAGTTATTACAACACTATCGACTACATTTCGTATTAGCAACGATATTTAACTCTTCGTTACATCTGGAATTTATTTTGATGTATGGCATAAGACAGAAGTCTAACTTTAGTTTTTCCGTAAATAATTATTAATGTCATCAGCCAGAATTTAAAAATATAATTTCTTCTATTTCTCCCTTTTTGACTACTTGACTTTTGTATTCTCCTGTGTTTATGTCTTTAAAAACCACCTGAAATCCTTTTTAGAAGTAGGTAGAGGATAAGTAAAATAGAATCAATAAACTTTCTTCTGGGATTAATTATATTAGTTTGCTGTGAATCATTCTAAATCCCTACAATGCATCCAGATTTTTGTTGTTTTTAGCAACATTAAACCTTCACCTAGGTCACAGCTATTGAAGAGTCACATTGAAAAAGGCTGAAACTGGATGACTTTTCTCTCCCGGAATGAAGACTGTGTCTTCCATCGAGCCATAGGGATGATCATCCATCGATAAAATTATCGGGCCTCCTCATCCCTCGCCCATGGCCAGTTTTCTCTATATCTGACGCTGAACCCCAAGCCAAAGGGTATAAGAGCACAGGGTGAAAACGACCTGTCTCACTTTAAATCCACGTGCTCTAGGGACTGAAAGAGCTGACTGCCTTCCCTTCCCTTAAACAATGAACACGCACGAAATTACCAACGGCCGATGAACAGAAGACAGCCTAGGATACCCACCCAAACTCAGTCCTTGCTGAAGGGGTGGCTACAGGTGGTGGTCGGAGGCAAGCACCTGGCCCACGTCAGGTCAGCGCTTTGCAGGGAAGCGCACTCATGTGCTTTGTTCTCTAGCAGCCTTTGAGCTAGGTAGGTCAGAGTCATCATTCCCCTCGTTTTTACAAATGGAGAAAACTGTAATGTCAAAAGTCTGTAATCACTAGCCCAATGACACGCAGCTGGAATGTGACAGAGCCAAGGCCAATTCCCAAAGCAACGAGCATTTCCTTGTGTGACACTGCTTTCTGGCAATCCTGAGGGGCTCGGACTACTTACAGTAAACACACGGGTTGGGTTGGCACCCTTCCAATGTCAACACTGAGCCTGCTGGGCTGGCTCGGCTGGGTCCCATGCCCGGGCCCAGTCTAGGGATTCTTGTGTCTTAAACAGTTTAATTGACGTTTAGGGAAGCTAGAACGCCAAACATTCTTCTGCTTTCCTTTCCCTAAGAAACATTTCTCGGTATCCCTGAAATTCAAGACGACGCTTCTTTGTTAAGTATACTTCGTGGGATTTGCCTAGCTCGCCATGCTGTGGAGAACACAGAAAGAGGAATATCATCCACCACTTGACATCTCATCGGAGAGGGAGCATCCGCATGTAGGGGATGCCCTGAAACGGCGGGTTGTTATGAGTGTTTGCAGACGTGCAGTAGGACTTTGCCACGAAGGAAATAAAACGGTTAGTCAAGAATTAAGTTAGAAACGGATGAAATGGAGTTAATAAGGGGGAGGGAAAAGATGGAATAAGAAAGGATCCTAGATCAGGAAGCCTTGACTCAGTCAGGAGCAGGAAGCACGGAAAAGGAGGAGGAGGGAAGGAAATCGGAGAAGGAAAAGGGGGAGGAGAGAAGAAGGGGAGGGGACAGGGGACACAGAAAATAACAACTACCACCCACTCAAGGACCGTCCTGAAGACGGAGGTCCTCTTTTCCTTCCAAAAGCCATGAGGATCCATAAAGCATCTCACGAACAACTTAAGGAGAGAGGCCAAGACAGGGAGATTATCTAATAAGCTGAGTATTTTTCTGCCAGAGAGACAGACCATTACCTACAAGATGATTTACAGAATAGGACGAGACCAAGCATTAATATAGATTAGATATTTAGTTCACCTCCCCGCAATGATAACCGGCGCGTAGACAACTCAGGAGAAACCACGATGTTTTCGTATAAGCACATTTGAACATTTTATTTTACCTTCACGTCCAAGTTGTAGTACGAGTTCAATTTCGTTGACCCTCCTGCTTAACAAATTCCAAAATCTCTCGCGCAAGAGGAAATGATCGTAGGTGGCCGCTGTTACGCTAGAGTCAACCAATAACGCCTCACGGAAAAGTGACACTTTGGATGGATGGGCTGTAAAGGGTGGCGCGGTGTGAACAGGGCAAGACGTGGGAAACAGCTCAAGCAAAGACAGAAGACGGCGGGAATTTATTCGGCATCTCTGAGGCACAGCCTCTCGTCCAGCAAAGGTGAAAGCGTGAGCTGGATGAGAGAGAAATCTAACTTCTGGAGGTCCTCGAATGCAAGTAAGGGGGGGGTTAAAAGCACTAAGGGTCCACAGAGGAGAGTGACATACAAAAGGGACCCTGTGAGGGCAGAACAGACTGGAGTTTCGGAGGCAGATAGGAGAAAAAGGAGCTTTTGCCCAGAGTAGCAGCGGTGGTGAAGGAAAGAACCCCTCTAAGAGAAAACTGTCAGAAATGAGTCACCGACAGCACACGCAGCATAAAGAGTCTTTCAAGGATCACGTCAGCGTCACCTCTTCTGAAAACCCACCGGGGAGCCCAGGAAGTTCCGCTGTGCAGAACTAACCGTGCTCCCTCGGTGCTCACCCGGGAACGTGTTCGTGCTAGAGAACGCCCTGATGAAATCCTGATGTGCTTATTTTAAAACGCGGTATCCCTTTGCTCTCTTCCAGCCTTGCTTTAATCCCATAAACCCTGGTATAAAAAGAATATATGCGTAGTCAGTGAATTCAAGTATTAGACCTCCTTGCTGACACGCGTGCCTTCCCCTGGAAACTCCCCATTTGCTCTGAAACGCCCTCGATAAGGTTAATTCCTTACTGAGGCCTCAGGGTCTATGCCGAGTGCTCGTCGGAGGGCCATGTCTGAAGGAGGGACAGAGAGGGATGAAGCCCCTGTAAGTGAAACTTTTAAAATAAATTAGCTACAGCCAACTGAGAAAAGTGGATTAAAAAAACAAACAAAAACTAAATCTCACTTAGATCTCCGGATTCTCAAAATGTTGTTTTATTTCCTGTCATTTCGATTTCACTAAAAAGAGAAATGTTTTGTGTGGAAAAGAGGATTGGTTCTTTCTAATATTTGTTCTGCATTTCGAATTTGTAAAGCAAAATATCTGAATTTTATTTTTTTGGTGTTGAACGCTGTAGCATAAAAGTAAAGTTCATACAGTATGGAGATTCCTTAAAAAAATTAAGAATAGAACTACCATCTCGATCCAGCTATCTCAATTCTGGGTATTTATCCAAAGAATACAAAACACTAATTTGAAAAGATTTATACACCCCTATGTTCATTACAGCATTATTTACAATAGCCAAGAGAGGGAAACAATCTAAGTGTCCATCAACAGACGAATGGATAAAGAAGAGGTGGTATACATATATACTGGAATATCACTCAGCCATAAAAAAGATGAAATATCGCCATTTATGGCAATACAAATGGACCTTGGAGGTATTATGCTAAGTGAAATAAGTCAGACAGAGAAAGACCAATACACATGATTCCACTTATACGTGGGATAGAAAACAAAACGGAGCAAAGAACATACAAAACAAACACACAGATGGAGAGCAGACTGGTGGTCAGCAGAGGGGACGGAGTCTGGGGAGGGTCAAATGGGTAAAGGGAACAAATTACTTGGAGGCGGAAGGTTTGGGTGGTGAACGCAAAATGCCTATACAGATGATGTATTACAGAACTGCACATCTGACACTTCTATCATGGTATTAATCAATGTTCCCTCAATTAAAACATGTTTAAAGAGTAAGGTTAACGAGCCCTTCCTTGTGTGTTATTTCTTGAGTCACCTCTAGTTCTTCTCAACACGTTTTGCAGTGGGCAGGGCAGGTGGTTGGGAGAAGAAACAGCACTCGACCAGTTCGAGTCTGCACTCTCCCCACGTGGCTTTTGGAAAATAATTGCCCCTCCCTCAGCTCTGGTCCCCTCATGAGGTCACACCTGGTGGCCTCTCAGAGACAGTGTGAGGGTAGCGTGAGACACTGTATATAAAAAGCACTTTGAACTTTGAAGGCATTCACAGGCAGAATGTATTGTTTCTATTAATTCAGAAATCATTAAATACTTACCAAATTAGATCATAAATGTGAAAAGGCCTAAAAAGGTAGCATACATGGAAGGTATGAGATATACAAAACCTGCTGTCGATTAAACAGATATTTGAATTTTTCACAAAGGGTACCAAAAGACCATCAGCTTTACAATGCACATCGTAATAAGTTAACATGTGAACATACTTTACTGGATTATTTATTTTTATTACAGAACTTACATGATTGCTGCATGTCCTATATCGAATATTCTGCCCTTCACAATGCCTACAGGGAAAAAGGGGAAAAAAAAAAAAGAAAATAATGACTTCATAAAGTGGCAAACAACGATGAAAAAAAAAAAGCCGAAACAAAGCACTGGTAAAACTTTAATTGGTGCACATTACCTCTCAAAGATTCAAAATTAAAATTCTAAGGAATGACTTTCAAGGATCAGGAGACTACAAAGTCTCAGGGCAGAGTGACTTTCAATAGAGAGTGAATTCTCTAGCTGCTTTACTGTAATAATATGACTTACACGTGGTCTTTACCCCAGGGTCCACAGAATCACTAAAATAATGTATTGCCTGTGCATATGTATATGCGTTTTTTTTTTCCTATGAAAAAGAAGAGAACTGTGGGCAGAAGCCTCTGTGTCTCATGTTTCTACAGGAGAATTTCTCCTCCCCACTGAAATAACTGTCCCACGTTTGCTGGGCACACCATGACCTTCTTACCTGATACCACTGTCTCTGTAAGTAGTCTGCTTGAAGCAAAGCTACTGTATTTTATTTCGACCACTGGCCTTACTAAAGTAGAGGTTGCTACTAACTAGCATTGGGTGGCTGTCCTAGGATACCATACTTTGGGGTCTGAGGTCACACACAGGTTTGAGAATCCTCCATGGATGGCTGCCACCTACGGAGTCCTCCCTTCCAGCCACTTGCTCTGGGACCCTGCCAGCACTCATTTTCCAGGCAGCTGTCCTCTTGAGATGTCTCCACTTCCACCTGGCAGGTACTTTCCTCCGTCAGTGCTTGCTGCTCTCTATTTTACGTTAACTCCTTAAAGAGACCTGATTGATTAAGGGTACCTTTTCCAACTTTCCGAGGGAGTTACACGTTTTTACCTTTTATGTTTTCTTGGTCAAGTCAATGGCAAACCTGGAGCAAGAAAAGCTAAACACAGGCTTAACCCATCGTGTCTTGAATTAAAAGTCCACCGAGACTATTTTAATTGTTTTTAAAGTATGCAGTTCTAGAAAGATAGAAAAAAACTTTTTTAAGTAGTTACGAAAAGATCATTTTTTCCTGGCACGATTTCGACGCGAGCCTACATGAAATGATCGATGGAGTCTATTTCAGCAATATAGGACTCATTGTACGCCTAGTCGTGCCACGTCTTCAGTTTCAGAAGGCGTATGGGAGAAAGAAGTTTTGGACTGAAAAGAACAGCCATGACAGCTGCCTCCAAACGCCTCACCTGAATGACAGTTACATTTCGGAATGGAAAAATGGACAAGGTGCCCAATTACTTGTCCATTTTAAGCAGCGTTCTCTCGACCGTGGTTTTTAGAACATACCCCTAAATCATTGCAGTAGGGTGACCCGGTCTTAGTCTTCCATCATACTGTGTGTTTCCATCTTTGGGACTTGTCAGAGGCACATGACTTTGAAACTTATTAAACTCCCAATGGGGCTACGTCAAATTTTAAACATTCAAGGATGACCAAACTTGGGGGCTGGCGGGATGACTGGATTAGGGTGGAGAAGGCTCTTTGCTGGTCAGAGGAAAATGAGCCACGGCTCATCTGCCAGTGGACAAGACTACTTACTTACATGACTTATTTCACTGAGCTTTTTCTGTGTGGATAAAAGAAAATAAACTACAGAAAAGGGGAAAGGGGAATTTAAAGCGCTCTGCTTATTCTGGAAAAGCCCCAACTGAGGAAAGCGGCTAATAGATTCAGGAAGCGATAACCAAAAGCTTCTTGTATCGTGCTGACCTATAACCCGAAAAAGCTTTGATTCCGATTTCAAGGGGGCAGGCAAATTGCAGTCACTGTTTAAGAGAGTATTCGAGTTGATCTAAAGACAGGAATGCAAAAAAGCACTGTAACTTACAAGCAGTGGCGTTTTCTTTAAAAGTATATGAGGACTTCAGAAATTAAATTTAGTCATTAAATTGTTAATTTGAGCCCCTTAAATGAAAAACAAAACTCCTTCCGTAAAAAGCAATTTAAAAGAAAAAGGAATAAACTTATCCGTTGAAGGCAGCTTATGGTTGTGTCTCGACCTGCTGTGTAGACCATAGGGTCGTGGTCTATACCCCACTGCCATCTGCTGCGTCCTGGCTGTGAGGCAGCAAAACCTGCATCTGGACTGTGGAGCCTGAACATCGAAAGCTAAAACTTAAGAAAATAGCTCCACTCTAAGTCCCACTAGGACTGCAGCAAGGTGAGAAAGCAAGATAGCGTTTTATCTCGTGAATTCTCAAAATGTAAAGAACCATTTCGGACTCATGCCTTCTTCAGCTCCTTCTTCCAGGGAACCTACTATGTACCAGGATATGGATCTAAAGATGCAAGGAGATTCTCTTGTTCCCCTCAACACGTCAGTAGTAAGGTTTTGTTTTTTTTTTTTTAACTCGACCATCTGGTCCGCATTTTTCAACATCCTACTTCACTTTGTCCAACCTAACGCACACTGAGCCCACCGCCTGGCCTCTACTGATGTGGCATCTGCTTTGGTTACAATTTAGTACAAAAATGAATGACCGCTTTATGAAACAGGCATAAAATGAAATGCAAGTTATTTTAAAGTTAAGGAGACTGGAGCCCTAATTCCCCAAGCAGGAACCTGCCAGCTTATTCTGGAAATAATTCTTTTGGCACAAAGCAAGTGAGCTGCAGGAATACAAACTTTTTAATTTCGCCCTGATCGCTGCATGTAAGAGCGAACGCTTATCGGGAGTCCATGAAAAGTCAAGAACATCATTTCACAAGTATGTATTTGCTATCCATTACAACATTCATCACACCCTGAAGCTGAAGATTTTTGAAGCCACACATTTATGAATATATAAAAAACATATGTTGATTCCGCATGAGGATACATTAAAAACATTAATAAAATTTCCCTGGAGTTTATAGCATTGTAATTTATTACATTCATTTGGTGATATACTGACTCAAAAACTAAAAAACTAAGAAGCATGTGTTTTGAAGAATAAAAATATATTAATTTTTTAAAATAGTAGTTAACTTAAACCTGTGTTTCTCATGGTTGGCACTTGACTAGACTATCAAGTTACAAACTTCTGCAGGAGAAAGAGGCATTCTGGCTGGCATATGGTTTGCAGAACAAAAGAACTGAGTATGTATTTAAATGTAATCAAACTCTGTAATAATGTTAAATAAATGAGCAAAATAACTACATTTATCCCATTCCCTAAATTGTGAATTTAAAGGAGCATGCGGATGAAAGAAAGAAAGAAAGAAAGAAAGAAAGAAAGAAAGAAAGAAAGAAAGAAAGAAAGAAAGGAAGGAAGGAAGGAAGGAAAAGGCACGGAAAAGCTTTCTAAAGCTCTGGGATAGGTTTTTGTTTGGTTTTAGATGTTACCACCTCCACATTCCTCTTCCAAGAAAAATCGACCACAAGAACTCAATATTTATGAAGATTTAATGAGTCTGTAAGGCCATTTGAGGATAAAGAGACCTGATAAGCTTTCCAAGGGAAGCAGGTTTCCTTCTTAATAATGGCAGAGTCCTTCCAAAATTACAGCGAAAGTCCTTAACACGGAGTGGGCGTATAAGGTTTGGGGGTGCTTAAAAGGCGGGAGGAGGGAATGAGTGAATTATTAACAAATCTGCTGCCCTTAATTTAAATGAATCTAATTTGATTTTTATGCAGCGAAATGATGATACTGTCCCTGTTTCTTCTCAGAGACATGGAATGATTGGGTGGTGCCACAGGCCTGGCCCTATGCCAGGAACCAAGCCAGAAAGAGAACATGGATCACCGTCCTTATCTTACTATAAATACCACAGGACATACTATCCTCATTTAATGTTTTAAAAAATATTTGGTTTAGGATGTTTTTTAGCCTCGGATTATTATTATTATTATTATTATTATTATTATTATTATTATTTTCAAATTAGATGAGCTCAGGGAGTGGGCAAGTTGGGAAATGCTGACGCCTAAATGAAAATTTCAGATTTTATATAACAGACTAAAGAACACTGCATTGAGTTCTAAAAAAAAAAAGAAAAAGAAAAAGAAAGAAAGAAAACCAAAGAAATGAAAAAGGTAAGTCCTATTTCAGGAATGGAGACTTAAAATATAGTTGGGTTTTGTCTGTTTTTCTTTCTGTCCTTACCGACCAAATAAAAAAAATTGACAATCTATGTCATTTCCAAATATGCTTTCTGGAAATTTTACTAGTATTTGAAATTCGCAAGTCCGAGAATCGGCTTCTTTACCCTGGGCTACAAATCCGGCTGCTTCTACATCACGGGCCCATTCTGCTTCCTCTCCTGTCACTTGTCCTCCAGGCACAAAAGCCTCACTTCCTGTCCCAGCACAGACAAAGGTGAGTGCGGGCTTATTACAAACTTAGGCTACGAAGCTGATCTTACCGTTAACAAGTGTCATTCAACACAGACGTATCTGAGGCGTGGTCTGGGCGACCGGGCCAAGGTTCCCCATGAGGATGGGACCCTTACTATGATGTCAGGCCGGTGACTCTAGGTTGTGACTGACCCTGAGCCAGAGCAGACATTGTCTCGCCATCGCAGGACCTTCCAAAGCCGAGAGGCGGGGGTTTTCCCGGACCCAACCTGGCTCCTCAGTGCATGAAAGGCCCAGAGGCTGCAGGTGCCGCCCCCCACTCACCTGGCCGTCAAACACCTGCGTAGGGAATATGACGCCCCGCCCCCGCAGCTGCGGGAGCACTCACTCCACGCCCCCCAGGCGTCCCAGTTGCTGTCCTCCTCTTCATCGGAATGTGAGGTCCTCGAGGTCTAGAACATGAAAAAAACAAACAAACAAACAAACAAAAAAACACAATAAATGACAGACGAATGCGGCAGAAAGATCCTGAAGCTTCCTTAGGTTTCTTCTTCTAAGCTGTCCACAAGACCAAAGTGACCTAAAAATGCTTTGAAATGGCTGAGTTAAAAAAAAAAAAAAAAAAAACACGTACGAGGGAGGTTTACATGGAAAGGCATGGCACGTGAATACGTCCCCACCTTACAAAGGTTCTGTCCAGGTGGTGTCTAGCGGCTTTGAAGCTGACATGTTATCGTCCCGAAATTTAAATAAATTGGCTAAGTATCAATAAAAACAAATACAAATATGGAATATATATTGACTATCGTTTTATAACTTGCGCCTGAGAAGTTCTCGCCCCCAAAATTCTGACGTGCCTGTGCCACTGGTGCTAACTCCAAGAAAATCCTTTTGCATGAGGATCTGTGGAACCTCCTGAGAGAGAAAACAAAGTCGATAAAGCTTTAGGGTCCAAGAAAATAGGAGAGGGTCGACTGTGAATACGGTTTGGGTCCATTTGTTTTCTGGGCTTGCACCATTGACTTAGGTCGCGATATTCTACAGAAGAGAGACGAGGGTGGGTTACAAGTTAGAAATACAGAGATAGACACGGATATCGATATGAAAAAGAAAAAATGCATATTACAGCTGCAACACTTTACGAGGGACCCTAAAGTAGATGCGAACAAGTGGAGGAACATGCCTCAGGCCTACGTGCGTTGACCCAATACTGAAAACATTTATTCTCTCCAAATTAATCCATAAACTTAGAGCAACTCCAATCGAAATCCCAAAGGCGATTTTTTTTGGAACCTAACAAAATGATTATAAAGTTCATCTGGTGGAGTAAATGTCTATGAGAGCCAAGAAAAAAAACTGTAAAAGAACGGAAATCAGAGGGAAATTGCCTCGATTAAAAGAGTATAGAATTGGCATAGCAATAGCAGGCAGATGTATTAAATTTAAAAAACGAAAAGTCCAGAAACAGACCCAAGTATAAGGAGGTAGTAGGGGACCACGAGTCAATGTGATGAATGGTTTAAAAAAAAAAAAAAATCAGAGATAACTTCACGAAATACACCAAAATGAATTCCAGATATATCAGAAATCTATGTTTAAAATGCTGAAACCATAAAATTCTAGAAAACCTGTAGCGTAATAGGTATAGCGTCCTGATATAGGAAAGATTGTCCTAGATATGTCAACAAAGGTAGAAACCGTGAAGGAAAAGACAGGTAATTTTGAATTACATTCAAATAAATACACATTTAGCATTGCCTATCTCTTCACCTATAGATCAAAGGGCAGGTCTATGAACATACACACAAAAACGCAGTGGTCCAAGTACAAGCATAAGGGCCAGAAAAAAACACTCCAAACTGTCTCAAAAAACATGGAGGACGTGGGACGAGAAGGGAATGTTTTGGGGGAAAGACACAAAGGGACACCAACTGAACAGCTTCCTTCCACCAGCCCCTTAGAAGATCTGAAGTAAATATGACAAATGGTTAGATTTGATGAAGCCAGGTGGTGCTATAATTAGTTCGTCTGAACTTTTATGGTTTTGAAATTTCTTTTCTTTTTTAATGTTTTGGGGGTAAAGAGCAATCTCTAGAGAACAATATGAGCCTCTGTCGTTTTTCATACAGGTAAACACAGATGTGCATAGAGAAAGGAGTGAGCATTGAAGAGTTAATTAAAATGTTAGCAGTGGCTGCCCCTAGGTTGAGAAGACGCTGGGTGATTTGAAAGTTTTTTGTTTTTGCTGTTTCTCTGTATTTTTGCAAAGTTGTTTTTTTTCCTTCTTTTTTTAACCAAACACTTTAATACTTTCGTTAAAAACAAGTGAGAAAACAAACCAGCAAGAACCACATCCCGTTCACATTCAGAAAGGTCCACCACGTGAGACAGAATTTAATAGGTACGTTCTAAGTTGGGGAACACGGCAGTATAATAAGGAAACCTGGACATATAGCGTGTGACTGACGCCCTTAAGCCCTTAGGCCAAGTTACCTCATCCAAACAAAAAAGAAAAGAAACCTTTTAAAATTAAATTAAGAGAGGGATCTGTAGAAAGGACCTTCAAATATGAAATGAAGAAATAAAGACTAGAAGCAATAATTTTCACCCGAGTCTCACCGGTCAGTGGGTTTCATGGCTTCTTGCCAAGCTACCTATTTGGAGCACTGTTAGCAGCCCGACTAGAGGCAATATTTCAGAAACAGTCGAGTGAAAGGAAAGGATAAGAGTCTGGCAGCTGATCAAATCTGTCATCGGGAATAAGGGCTAATTAAACCCATACTATTTACTGTTCTAATCAGACCGCTGTTCACTTCAATTTTCTACACTAACCGTCACCAAATATAACCCTGTCCTGCCTATAACATAATATAAAGTTTTAATTCATAAAAAAAAAGAAAAAATACAATAAGCAGTTTAATACGTTCATTTGGACTTTTAGGCGGCTAAGTCCAAATCATTTTAGGTAAACGTTTGAAATATCCACAGCTGAAATGGATTTTTCATTTTGTCACTCGATACACTGATAGGCTGAATGTGAAAAGTTGAAAAACATCATCATATATATTTTAATGTGAAAGTCGAGAGTTCTTTGCAATATTGTTTTAATTTATTTTTACTCCCACTATCCCATCTGTTCAGTTTATGGTTAGAGTCAGGTTTCTTTCCATAAGTTCTCCACCTTTACTTACCAAAAAAAAAAAAAAAAAGAATCTTGATTCTAAAGTAACAAAAATAGGCACATTATAAATGCAGGCATATGGTTTTTCTGGTTGGACCAGTAAGCTATTTCCCTCTCTAAGAAAACAGGGAGAAAATGACATCTCAAGAGGGGTCCTCGTGGTTTCTTTCTTTCCTGGGTGACGAAGATGGTCACAGTTTGATTTGAAATCCCACTGCTGTTTCTCACTAGCCAGTCCTCCTGCCCTTCTTGGGTATTCTGCTTCCCCAGAGTAGCGATGACATCCCCGACTTCTACCGAGTTCTCGTCTCTTCCCTTTGATGCCAGTGGCATGATGATAACATAAATATTCCGGGGGAGCAGAGTCAGGTGCCACCGGGGTCATTTCTGAACATTCACGTCTGTGAATTCTTCCCTAGAGTGACATGAAGCCGGCTTTGCTTGAATTTGCATCCTTCCAGAACGGTGGACAGCCAGTCTCCATCCTCTCCTACGGAACCTTCTCGAGCTTTCTCCAGCCACCTGGTGCCTTCAGCTGTCCCAGCTCTCTCATGAGTATTTTCTCTCTGCACATGCGTGAGTTTGCACATTTTAAATCTGAAAATATAGTGTCTAGAAAACAACACCGCATCTGGCAATGAGACCACACAGCACCCCTATGCTCCAGGCTTCTTTTGATGAAATTTAAGTTTCCTTCTTCCCTTCCTTCCTCTCTTTTTTTCCTTCCTTCCTCCCCTCCCTCCCTTTCTCAGTTACACCGTTTATTGGATCCCATTACGGAAGCGGCATCACATAAGAGTTAAAAAGCTGTCGCTCTAGATAAACTTTTCTTAAACTTTCTAAATCTCATCTGTAAAGTGGCAATAATCACCTTTACCCCAACAGCCTTTAAAGGACACATATAAATCTAAACCGAGTGACGTGGCATCTCGGTAACTGTAACGAGTGAATGTGTCAGTAAGTGTAAGTTGCTGTTCTTGACAATGTCTTTTTTTTTCAGAGCATCAGCAGAGCCAACTCCATCCCGTGTTCACTTATGCAAGACTTAACATTGATCATAGCTGAATTTCCTCTTGTTGCTTTTGGCCTCGAATACACCAGCCCCGCTGAGGTCCGTTTGAACCCAGATCCTGTCGCCCCCTCTAGGAGCCACTTTGCTCCGCTTTGCACCTCCCAGGCTCCACCCAAGCCCCTAACAAACGGGCCACACGAAGCTGCCTAATCTTACAGAATTCCATGAATGCATAGTTCTGCTTTTTCAAAAATAGTAAGCAGACCATCATGCCGAGGAAGCGGCCAACTAATCAGACCTGGCATCTGTGAACACAGTTCAATGTTACAATAAAAATACAGAGTAACGCCCATCACCGTCATCGAATGTCAGGAGGCAGAAAGGGTTGGGGGGAGGGAAGAAACCAGCCACTAGGAGGACCTAGATCAGACAGCACCGGGTTTTTATCTTAAGCTGTGTGCTGGGGGTGTTTCCTGAGAGAAGCATTCAGCTGAACACTTTATCCAGCCCCACCTCTGAAATCCAGTGACAGTAAAATATGCTGGAAAGATATCAGCTCCATGTCTGGCCTGATGGTAACCCTCAAGAGGTAATGTCTGTGTCTATCAGTTGGGTACCCCTATTCCTGACTCCCCGTTTCTAAACATCTCCATAAGCTGTCTTAATTAATTACTTGACTTCCCTATTATGAATACTTTGTAAGGTAAGGGGTTATCGGAATCCTGTCTATAGAGTATTTCCCCCTGGTCTAAGTCAGCGGACATCCTGCCCGTCTGTGATGCGGCCTCAGGCAGAACCCCTTTCTTTCTGACCCCGGATGAGAGACAAAGCCCGTGTTTTCCTCATGGATGAGCCACTGCTCCGTGGGACAGGACTCCGGTCAAATACGGCAGCCGAGCTACCCTCGCTCCCGGTCGGCATTTCGCGTCTTGGATAGAGTACGTCCACTGCTGTGATCTGTGTGACCACAGCTGTCCCGTGACATCCCAGAGAAGCCTGCCATTGTTTTTGTTCTGGTTTTTTTTTTTTTTCCAGTCTGTATTGCAAGCAGTGCTACATGTCTGTGTTTCCGAAGGCTTTGGCTTTTACCAAGGTCATTTCACGAGGAGTAGGCTTTCTTGACCAACTTCAACAGGCACGGATGCATTTGTTCGTTTTCTCACCCAAACAGAGACCAAGGGCTTGCCCAGTTCCAGGCTCACGGGCCTGGGATGATGAGCATGGTCCCCTCAAGACAGTGAGCAGGTGACAGAGACTGAAAGGGAAGACGAGTCCCTTATTTTTGGCTCATCTCTACTTTCTAATTGTGATAGAATTATAACTCTTTTCAATTTTTTTCCTTTTTGCTCATCTACATTTCCCAATTTTATACAGCAAATGGGTATAGTTTTTGCAATAAAAGACCCAATAAAGGTTTTCTTTTACTTTTTCTTTTTTTTTTCCAGTGGGGAGAAAAAAAACCGCTTAAGGGAAGCCTATGAAAACACATCCAGAGAAGCAAAACGCACTATGTGTGGTTCGGTTAAAATTTTCAGGCTTAAAGATCTCCGAGGAAATCATATTTTCCTAAACGAAGTTCTAGCTAGGGAATATTTGGGATGAAAAATTCAAAAAAGATATTGTTTACTCATTATATAATAGGACTGGTAAAAGCCAAGAATATTTTCGGAATAAGTGTGTTCACGATCTCATAAAGACTCGAAGACTTCTTGCCTTTCTTGGATCCCTATGCATAAATCAAATCATAAAATATTTTCCTGACAAGCTCCTAAATCGGTGACTTATAATGAACAGCACAGTTCTACGTGTCTTGCAAAAACATTCGTTAATTAAACACAGATTTCACATAGAAGGTCACTTATTGGAAATAGTATATTAACAGCTCCGTATTCAAAACAACCCAAAATAAAATACATTCCACTGGGATATTACTTCCCAGACACCAAATAAATGTTCGTGTGCAACGTCACCACAAAGGTTACGCAAGGAGGTCGCAAACGGCCCAGGTTTTGTTCCCAGTAAACACATCTTTAAGCTCTGCAATGACACAAAACAGTTTTTTAACGAAGGCGGTAAATGACATAAAAATGTCACTCAAGCCATCACGTAGACTCCACAATTCTGTTCTGTATCTGAAGCTGCGCAGAAGACACTGAGAGACACACCACAGCCCTGTAACTCTCCTTGAGACGTGCTGCCCTCTCCTGAGAAGTGTCTGCACCCCACCTCATCACCCGGATGGTCAGTGACTCCCAGGGGTCTGGTCCACCTCTGCCCAGCCAGCGCGTTCCTGTTTACTGACCCTCTCCTCCGAGCCCTTCGCCCACACCCAGGGGATGCGTCCGATGCCTCCAGGTTCACGTGACCTGCTCTACCTCCACCCACGGGTCCACTCCTCACAGCTCTCAACAGCCCATCCATCCATCCAAGCACACCATGCTTCTCGCTATACCCCAGCACTCACACGTTTGCCACGTCTCGCTTCCTGGGGCGAACACCAGGCAACACCAAGACCTTCCTCTTGCAACAGCTGTTTGCAGGTGATGACGAGAGAGGGGACAGCCAGAACCAGCCCTGCTCCCCCGCATCTGCGGTCAGGAGGGGCCAGGAGGACCTTTGAGAAAGCATCTTGCTCCTTGGAGTCTTCCCGCCAGCCCCTCTACGGGAGGCTGGCCCTGTTCTGTGATTCCTCACCTCACTAAGGCCCCTCCTCAGCCACACCCGCCAGTCACTCTCCCTCTCAGACTCCTGGGTCAAAGGCTGGTTGGACCTCTTGTTTCTTAAAAAAAAAAAAAAATCCCCCACCAATGCTATGAGGCGTTTTCAAATCATGGCAGCCAAGGTTTCTCCACGTCAAGATGATCAAACACCAAGTCAACATTTCCAGACTTCCGAGAGTACAGTGTATTCAGTGGCAGAACGAGGTCCCCGTGGGAAAGAGGGGGCAGATTCGCACAGGGTCACGGGAGGAGTATTTTTAAAACACACTATGTAGTATGGGGAAATCCCAGGGCTGGTACCAGGCGGGCTCTGACAATCGGATGAGTCCCATTCTCTGCCGGGCCTGGTGTGCTAGTCGGGGTGAGGGCAGGCCGAGGCTTGTATGAAGGGCTGCCTGACGAGACCTGAGCTGTGTGGTCAAGACCTCAGTCCGCAGCGATCCCATGGAGGGAGACCTGGGGAAATACATACCTATCTGTCTGTATCTTCGACCCCCTACCAGGCTCGCCATTGGCCAAACCCAACCAGGAGCCCGAGGGCAAGAGAGATGATGCCGACGCCAAGGGTCAGCCTGCCGGTGGGTGGAGGATGGATCTGTCAAGCCAAGGGGCGCTTTCCAGCACAGTAACTTACTGACTCACTGGAATATTTTTAAGCAGAGAAGTGACTTCGGCAAATTATATTTTGGAAAAAATTACTCGGGCAGGAGTGTGGGGAAGACTGAGGGAGAAAAGACACGTAAGAGCATGGCCACAGGGCCACAAGCAAAAGACAAAGGCCCACGCTAGACACAAGCTCCGTCTGGGAGAGAAAGGCACAGATGGCAAATCTCTTTGTTCTTGTTTTCTGCGTGTTAGTTTACTTTCTTAAATTGAGGGATAATGTTATGTTACATTTAACGTTACATAGAACACGGTATTCCTTTCCGGTATACACAATGTTTCGACATTTGTATACATTGTGAAATGATCACCACTGTCTAGTTAACTTCATCACGCACATAGTTACAAATGTTTTTTTTTTTTCTTTCCTTTTAAGATCTACTCTCTTAGATGAGAAGTTTTAAGGGGCTAGAATCAATAGGGCCTAACAGTTGACTAGATGCAAGAAATAGGAAGGTGCTGGAATGAGTCCTGGGCTTCCGTATGAAGTGACTTGTGCCACATGCTTATGTCACTCGGGCTTCAGAGACATGATCTTCTCAGTGCCCTAGGCACAGAATGCAAACAATGCCCCAGATAACAGTTAAGAGACAGGGACCACACCAGTGGTGATCTCCAAGAGGAATCCAGCCTGCAGGTCTGACTGATTTAACTGTAATTATATATTTTACCTCCACCTCACAAAAAGGAATTATCTGCTAATGTTTAAAACTATGGAGATTTCATGTAAAAAAATCTAGATTTCTGGCTTCTCAGGGGAAGAAAAAAAGAAATCAATATAGGACCCACATCCCAACAATAATTCGAACTAAGCGAGGCCACTCAATTTCTAGAGGGCACACACCTTGCAATGTACACAGCCTCTGTCCAACCACGATGAGGGTTCACACTGCCTGCTTGGGCCCTGGAGACCGAGTGGGAGCTTGCCGGTAACGAAAGACTGTAGTTTGGAAGGTAATCAATAGCCACGTGTATTTATAACTGACATCTGACTCTTCACAGTCCTGCCACAGAACACCACCATGTCTCAGCCAGTAAGAAACACATTCACAAACAACTTTAAAACAAAACAAAGGACATTCTGTTGTCTTCGCTGGACACTGCGTTCAGTGAAGTGGACACAGAAGCGGAGTGTAAGAATGAGACCTGAGGTCTGTGGTCCCATGGGGCTCTGTGTCTAAACTCGACTCCCTTCCCACCCATGGGCTTTGTCTCTGGGGTGTCTCAGATAAGACAGTAGTGTATTTAATAAGCTCAAACAAAAATTCCCAGAGGGTAGACAAAGCATATTCTAGAACGCATCTATGCTGGTGGGACATCACGGTCCCCAGAAAGTCCATTTCAGGAGTCACACAGGCCAACTCTCCCTGACAGTCCCCACACAATCCTATATCACAGACGAGTACATGTAGGTTATTTTTCCCCCACGAAAGCAATTTTCATAGCTACTAGATGAGTTAGAAAAGAACTCCAGCCAGGTCCTGTCTGATGAAAGCAAGAGACATATAATGCCCAATACAATGTGGATTTAGTTTTGCTTTGATTTTTTTTTGTTAAAAAGAAATTCCTAAATAGGATGATACTTTACATGAAGAAATGGTATACATCCTCAGGATGTTACCTGTGATATTTGGGTAAGTTATCACGAAGCCCATACAACATGACATCACCTAAGGGAAATGAAACAATGCCAAATATAAAAGTCTGATGGAGAGTAACGGGTGGGCAAGGTAACAAGGATCAACCATCCTACGAGGACAGCTAGAAAAGCAAAACTATCCTCCATGAATGAAATAAGAACATTTTCAGATGATGTCCTTAAAGAAAATGTGAAGAGGTGATTTCGGGGTTCAAGGAAGCTTGGAGATGCAGGAGCAAATGCAGAGCCAACATAGGAACAGTAAACATGCGGGGAGAACTAAAGGATGAAACTACACAAAACAGCCATTTACGTGGCCTATGGGGTTTAGAATAGTTATATGGAATTAAGGTATTTGACAATGGCCTATGAATCAGAAGAGTGATAAATGACATTCAAGGATCCTAAGACCCTGCATCATCAAGGAAGAAGATAAAAGGACCAATTAATAGTCCTTTTATAGACCAATTAATAGTCAGGGATACATGCTTTAATCTCTAGTGTGATTACTAAAAGAGTGTATAACTTCCAAATTAATAGATAGAAAAAGCTACAATAAGAATACATATCAATTTCAATCACTCCAAAAGGAAGCAAAAAATGGAGAAGAAAAAAATATAGAAAAGATGGATAAGTTCTGAAAGCTCACAGTAAAATGAAAGGTTTAAATGCTAACGCATCAATAATCACGTTAAACCCAAAGAGAATAAATGCACCGATTAGAAGGCAAAGATTATAAGGATGAGTTTTGAAAATTCAACTATATTCTATTTAAAAGAAACGTTCCTTAAATACAAAGATCAGAAAGATAAAAATAAAGATACCATAAGACTACTAACCAAAATAAATCTAGTTTAGTTACACTAATCAAAGTAGACATTAAGACAAAGAGAAAAAGAGAGATGCCTCATGATACTGGAAGCCTGAATTGCCCAGAATGAAACAAAATTCTAAAAGTGTACCTCCTAACCTAACCTCAAGATACAGAAAGCAAAAACAGAAAGAACTATGATGGGAAATAGAAAAATCCAGAATTTTGGTGGGAGATTTTAACACAGCTCTATTAACTTATCAAATAGATGAAAAAAAAATCAGTAATGGTATAGAATACTGAAACAATTCAATTCTAAACCGAATGAATATACGTGTATAGAAAATGTAAACCGACCGCTACAGAATATATATTCTTTGTAGTTATAAAATGTTTATAAAAATTGGTCATCACCTGGGCCACGTAGTGAATCTCACGAATTCAAAACATTGACATCATACAAGAATTTTCTCTGCCCACAAATCGAATAAGCTAAACATCAATAGAAAAAGAAAACTAAAAAATTCCCAAACATTTGGAAATTAAGAGATAGACTCTCTTTTATATAACCCAAGTCAAAAAGACATCACCATGAAAATTAGAAAATATCCATACTATATGAAGGTTAATAGATTACATATCAAAACTTGAAGAAAGCGGTGAAGCTGTGCTTGGAAGGAAATTTACAGTTTTAAGTACACGTATTCGAAAAGAACATTGAAAAAAATCAATGATCTCAGGTTATTTCAAGACATCAGAAAAATGGTAGCCGATGAAGCTCAAAGCAGAAAAACATAAAGATGAGAACACCAGTCGTGAGATAGAAAACGAATGTATGGAAAAGAGGCTCAACGGACCTAAAAATGGGCTTATGATAAAGACTCATAAAACCGACAAATTCTTTGGCAAGACAATGGAAGAAAAAGGGGAGAGAGAAGTCACTGAAAATCAGTTCCAAGAATGAAATGCGGAGGATTCGGAAAATGTAAAAAGTAAGAGGATGGAAGATAATATCTTTATGCTAGTCGATTTCAAAATTCAGATGCAGGCCCAGCTCCCTGGCCTTGAGGCAAGACAAATGACAGAGTAATTCACCCTCCAGAGCTGTCCACAGGATGAGGAAGAGGTTCTACCTGAAACCCACCTCCAATGTGCTTCTCCTCCCTTCCCTACCCTTTTCTCCCATTCCCTGACAGGGTGTCCCCGGAAACGGTGCTTGAAAAAAATCACTTGAACATGAATCCTCAGCTCTGCCTCTCCGACCTCTGCCTCTCCGACCTCAACCCAAGAGATGTCTTAAACTACATACATGCAAAACGGCAGTAAAATAAAGCCTGTGACCCAAATTTGACAAAACATTAGTACTAGTTAATTCTAGATGGTGGGGACACGTGAGTCTGTCATACTAGTCCCTGCATCTTTCTTTTTCTTCTTCTTCTTTAGATGTTTTTTTCTAACTAAAACAAAAAAAGGAAGGACTCTTTGGGGGATGCAGATAGGGAGAATCTGTGAGGCATTCAAGTCACCTGCAAAGGGAAAAGTGCCTTCTGCACAGCAACATTTAATGACAGGGACAGAGAAGCAAAACCTACCAAATCCTATTTAACATACTTTCTTACCCTACATTACCGACCACAAAATAGTCTTAAGAAGCTCTTAATTTCAACATACCTCAAACCATATTCAGAAGAGTCATATCTGACAATCCACAGTGGACTTCCCTTTCCAAGAAAGAAAAAAAGCACAGATTTTTCAAGTCTAATGATATCAAGATTTTTGAAAAATTCTTTTTTGACTTTTCTTGGTGATTTACTTCCATCCATGGTTAGCCATTTCACATAGAAAAACACGGGTTCTGTGCCAACAACTCATCAAAAATATTACCCAGACCACATTTTAGGGGCATAGGCTTTAAACAAACTCCCACAAGAAATATTATTTGACAGCTATGAACGTCATAAAAGGAGCCAGTGTGTTTTTTTTATCCCACGCCTCTCCTTCTGGGATCTGCTGGCAGTCAGCATGCTCTGGGCCACCCGTGGGTGGTGTGTCGCCCCAGGTGAACAGAGAAACTGGGACACAGAACATCCAAGACTGGTGGCACTCGCACTGGAAGAGCTGACAGCAAAGTCCTAATTTCTTGACTAAAAATAGTAGAGCAGTCTCCTTGGCTAGACAGCAATGGCCTTGTGCAAGTCATTTTCCAGTTAGCCAGGGAATCTGTAGGCTTAGCAAAGTGAAAATTCACTTACCGATTTTCATATACCTGCATAAGATGACCTTGAAGGTGCACAAGCCACGTTTCCAGCACGTGCTAGGCACCCATGTGGCCAGTACCACATCGGCCAGTGCAAATACAGAAAACTTCCTGAACTACAGAAAGTTCTGCTCGTCATCAATAGTATAATTAACTGTTGGAAATATGGTCACAAAGTTGAAAACAAATCTAAAATATTTTTGGAAAAAACATGTGTGTGTGTGTGTGTGTGTGTGTGCGCGCGTGCACGTACATATGTGCACACATATACACACATGAGGATATATAATACCACCTTACATTAGATCAATAATGCATTTGTTTTAATCATGTAGTTGGTTAGCTTTGGGGCCCCTTTGTCATCTCATTTTCTTGTTTTCGTACACTCAATGTTTTCTTCAATTTCATCGATAGCCAATGTTATTTAATATGGGTTTGTGTTCAGCAACAAACTGCCTTCTAAACATGCCTTTTTTTTAACCTCTTTGGGGTACACGTGGATGTTGCAATGAGAAATGCCTTCACATTTCTCACGTTACTAATCGTTGATTTCCACCCCTTATCTAAGAGTCGATCTATCCCGGGCGGGTGCGCCCCCCAAAAATGCTGTGAGCAGATTCTCCTCCGGTGGATCGTTCTCACTTCTCACCTGGACACTGTGGGTGAATTCCTGATGCCGAGGGTGAGGAGGCGAAGGAGTGGGTAGGGAACCAAGGCTGAAAATGATCCCAAAGAGAGAAACATCACCTGGGCCATTTCGCCTCTGTAGCTTCCTGTCCCTGACAGGCTCCACACTACATCCAAGAAATTTCCTGGCACAGCTGCTCACCTTCTTGGAAAAGACCCAAACGTGCTGGGAAACAACCCATTCGAGAGGAGATCACAAACACCACGGGTTCACGTTTGGCGTGGTCCCTGTCATGCTCAATTCACCTGGACCAGGAGCTTCCAGGACTGCCGACCCGCACCAGCCAACAAGGCCCCGAGCAGAGTCACGTCCCTCTCCCCGTCATCCGAGACTTAATTTCAAGACATTATAAATTTGGCTCTGCTTCGAACCTACTGGATGACCTCCAACACTTGGTTAAGTCAATATATTATCGTGCTTTTTTTCTTTTGTTCATAATAATATAAAATGCCAAAATTGGAATGGCCTTGAAATTATACTCAGCAATGACTCAAAGCTACAATCCAACGTCACCTCATTAACTTTGTCCGCTGACTTTTCATCCACCGGGTGTCAGCTCGGTGGTCACTTCCTCCGAGGGACCTTACCTGACTGTGGTCTGTAATTAAAGAGCGAACCATGAGATTATGGGATTAACGTCTGACTGCAAGCTCCATGAAATCCGGGATTTGATCCGGTTTCGCCTGCCAGTGTACCCCCAGCACTTAGCACGCACCTGACACACGCGAAGCACTTCATGAAACTACTCACCAAACAAATGCACGAATAATCACCGACTTAAGGAACAAACAAATGCACAGAGTTAATACGTTCAGTAATAAAAAGGATTTGGAGAAAAAGCCATGTCTTGGGTCAATGAATCGAGAAATTAAAATTTCTCCAACATGGAAAAATTTCTCTAGGAACCACTCGGAAAGAGAAGGGGGCCGGAGTCCTGATGGGCAAGTTTTTCTCCTTTGTTTATTGTGTTTTTTTCTATCCTTCTCGGACTACACCACAGAACCCACGAGGGAGAAAGAAACACATCTCACCCAAGTCCTCAGTGAGTATGGGCTCAACCTGGCTTACTTCCTCATTGCCAGTATGAACCCTCTTTTCATTAGTATTTAAGCAGACGCTTATGTAGAGACAGCCCATTTCTGTACCATAAGGAGAGCTCATTCTGTCTTGTGTGGAGCTGGGTTGAGTTACTGGTTATGTTGTAGTTGATTAAGACACAAAACCCTCAGGCTTGTAATAGCTGATACATGATTCTGGTTCAGCTTGAATCCATAATCCATTGGCTTCAAATTCTGTGTGGAAATACGGGGATTTGGAAAGCCAAGAGAGTGGAGGAACTAATTAACTTAAAAATACCCAAACCCAGCCTTGCAGAAGTCTGCTCTTACACTGAACTGGGCTTTACCATCTTTCTCAAGGATGCACTTAAAGGACCCAGATGAATGGCTAACTTGAATGTAGAATCGCAGACTGCGAGGGCTGAGAGGGGAGCTCCAGGCTCACCATTTTTACAGACGGGAAAAACAGAGAGAGAAAAGCACGTAGTCAATGTGATGACAGAGGGCTTGGGTGCGAGCTCACTTACTCTCTTCATTAACCACAGTATTCACTTTCATGGCTTCCTGGTCCACGGCCATCTTCCTGCCATCTTTCGACTCTGACCACTAGTTATCCTCTCCATCCAAGCCAGATGGGTCCCTTTAAAACATAATTTCACATCTGTGACACCCACCCACTGCTCAAACTATTTAGCACACTCCTAATATCCACAGGACAAAGTTCAAAGTCTTGCTTGACCGTCAAGACCCTCCACCTGCTCCCTCCAAGCAACATGGCCTCCCGCTGTGCTTCCACAGGTAACGGCCTCTACGGTTCAGCTGTTCTCATCATCGCTGGTCAGCGCGCTAAGCTGTGCATACATTTGCTTATGCCATTCTCCCTACGGTGATAGATGGCTACCCAGGATACCCATCAGTGAAGCTCTGGTGGCCTCGGCTGCAGGGGCGTGTTCTCGAGCAGCCATTGGCCATGTAGGGGGCAGCCCGCATCCAGGGACGGATTATCCACAGGTGGGTATAGAGACCTGGCCCACCTTGGCCAACTCGGGCACGTCTGAAGGCTCTACTGCTCGTGAGCGCCTTGCAGGGTGGGCTGACGCCACGTCTGGGTCTGCACTGACAGCCCGACTTCGCCCTCTGCCCGTCTCATTTCCATCCCTCCCTTCCATGGGTGTCGATCTTGAAGGGACTCCCAAATAAACATACCGCATGCTGAACTCCTCTCCGAGTCTGCTGCCAGGAAAACCCAACACAGCACTCCCCACCCCAAAATGCTTCCCTCCATCCTCTTTCAAGGTCGACGGCCCAGACCACTCATCTCTGGACGTTGTGCAGCACATAGAGATCATTTGCTTATTTCATGTCATCATGAACCACCCCAGGCCATTAATTATTTACCAACGACGTGAAGTCAAAAGCATCCGCTGTGTTTTACACCTGTGTGTATCCCCAACAGCTAGCGCCCGTACGGAGCGGGAGCAATCTCGGCATGCCGCCAGTGTTGCTGATAACGAAGACGTAACAGATCTTGCATCGGCGATCCATTTCAATCCCCGGGTCATTTCTTCTTTCCCACCTAGAGCACAGTCCCCTGAGAGCACGGTTCTCCTGTGCCCACACGTCCCTTATCGCAGGCACTGGATAAACGACCATCACACCTTCACGCGCCAACCCCTCCAGAATGGTGGAGCATTCGTGTGCTTTTGTCGTCCCAGACACGGGAGAGGAAGAGAGCAGAGAAAGGGAACAGAGAAATGTTTTAAGGGGGGTGACATATGGGGACGTCGTACAGAGTCACCCGTCCACACCCGCGAAGACTCCGGATGACATCGGGCAGACACCTGCTGACGGCTGCCACTCTGGGGCCGGGGAGTCTGGGCCCGCCATGCTCTACGACAGGGACCACATCTCCATCCTGAAACAGCCAAGCGAAACTATGCCTCTCGTCTCTTTCTCACTGAGAACGATGGATGTTCGGGAGACGTGAGTTTGCCTTAATTAACACTGGATCAGAATGGCGGGCCAAAGTAGACAACAAATAAACGAAATGTCCCTAAGAGCCGTTCCAGCCAAGGCTTGGATGCAGTGACATGTGAGCACGTTCTGAAAAGAAACGAGGACTCTCCTCATCCTCCCAGGGAAAAAAACGTGAAAGCCAGCCTTGCAGAGCACCCTCCGCCACTGCTCTGAAACGCCGAGGGGCCCAGCAGCCAGCCCTTCTCTTCCACGTGTGGACAGGCCTGGCTGCGTACCTGACAGGTCTAATGAATGGGGAATGGAAAAATTTGCTGGAGCCATTTTTCCTGCCAGGGCGGGAAGTGCAAAGCAAGGACACCACTCCTGCCTCGAGATGCTAAATCATGAAATGCTGTTTCGACACTGGCCAAGCGAGGGGAGAGGAAGGGAGAGATGAACAGCAGAGGAAAGCAACCAGGACAGGGTTCGAGGCGGGGATCAGGGCAGCAGGAAACCTCACGGCGGGTACAACCAGGGCCTGGCTGCCCGGTGTCAGGGGCCTGCAGCAAGAAGGCAACCCAACACCCCCTCAGATCATTAAACTCCCAAATTACACCTAGACCACATTACCTGAGCAGCATCCTTTGAAACCCTCTCTGGCCTGTCTGTCACTTCTGTGAGCTTCGGGCATTTCCGGGGTGTCCAAACAGAGCTAAATGATGAGAAAGGTTCCCCAGAAAATCTCTGACAAGCTGTGCCTTCACATTATCAGAAATTCTTCACTCCACTGGCATGGTAAGTAAGGACATTTCCTGTTTTATTTCACTTTGTGGGGAAAAAAAAAAAACCTACTTCAAACCTGCAGTGTCCTGTTTTCACCTAAGGCTAGCTTCATCGTGTTACGGTCCCTATAAATATCATTCACGGTACCCAAAGTCCTTCATAAAATGACGCTGGTTTATTGCATAGTAGTCAGGAGCACGGGCTTAAAAGTGACATCGGTTGACAGACTGTTCCCCTAGAGCTGGTGGTTTGGGTCCAAGTGTTTAGCCTATCTCGATCCAGACTTTTCCATGGGAAGAATAATATGGGATTTTTGCCAGAACTAATAGGTGGCCCCCGATATCCACACCCTCTTTCTTTTTTGTTAGCAGAATGCCAGGTGGTACGTCCTAATTCAACATGACAATCTCATTTCCACCTCCCCAGCCTTCCTGGCAGCTGGGTGGCCACATGACCCAGTTCTGGTCGATGACACATAAGAAATGCACCTGCTCTGGGTGTCCTGGGCAAATGTTGCTTTTCCGATTGAGGAGACATAGGTGCCTCCAGCCCTCTCTCCTCCTTGCCTCCTTGGACCTCGACGGGGTGCCTGAGGCTGCAACAGCCACCCTTCAGCCACGCGAGGAACGGCCCACAGACTGAGTGCGGAGACCAGAAGGGACCCTGCGTCTGTGGTGGTGTCGCTGAGCTACTGCAGGAGCCTTATCTGTTTAAGCAGCTGCGGGCATGGCATCACATTCCTGCAGCTGAAAACACTCGTACCTGACACAGGGTTGTCACGAAGATTAAAGGAGGCAAATGTGAAAGTCGCTTGGTAAAGCACTCGGCGGCACATCCTCGGTATGTCTGGCTCCAAAGCCCGCCCTCCTTCCACCACTGCAGGTTGCCATGGAAACTGCATTCATCCAACACACACACACTGCGCAGGGGCATAAACCAAGTGTCACCCTGCGCACCTTTTTCTAGCCCGTATTAACGCAAATAACCTCCGACGATAAACAAACACGGCCTTCGACATTTCGAGAATGGCTCCTCTAGAAAGCCCCAACGTCCTGCTGACGAACCACCGCCTGGAAAAACGGACACTGGCAGATGTTCACTGAGAGCAGCACTGGAGAAGCCTTGCTCATCGCTCCTGATGAGGTGGACCGGGCTCCACGTCACACGGGGCGAGAGGGGAGAAAAATCACGGAATCGGAAGAATGCGAAGACTGTTGGTGTCTTGGGCAAACATTAAGGATGTGGTGCAACCTTTCTCTATACGGCAATGCTCTGCCTTTCTAGAATGATTAGAATTAACTGTGTTAGATTAATAAACTTTCAACACAAAGAAAGTATGCCCCTTAAGATATGATTAATTTCTTATTCTACGACAATGTTATATATTATTACATATAACATAAGATACTGTTGTTACATATTGTTTTCATTATTTTATTATGTTATTATATAACATTATGTTACACATTTATATTGCATATAATATAATGATATCTAATAAAACAATTATTATACGTTATTATTTTCTCATTATTATTCCAAGTTTGTCCCTTTAGGTATTATTATTCGAGTTAAAGAAATACCTTCTTGTTAAACCTATTATTGTTATAAACATCAATTATTGCACTTTTAATATTGTCATCATTCTCTTAAAATTCTCGTCTAATCTCCCCACACCACTATAATAAAGCCGTCTGTTATATTTTAGGGCACAGTGTTATATACTAGTAACACACATCTGTCTTTTACGTTTTAACCTAAAATGGTGGACTCCACTTATTAATATTTTATTTAGGATTTTAGCATTTGGTTCATGAGCCTGCAGTATATTTTCCTTCTCTATGCTTCTTGGATGTTTTGGTATTCATATCATACTGCTCTTTTAGAAGGTTTTCTATCTCTTTCTATGTGCTAGACAGTTTATATTACTATACATTTTTTTTACAAACTGCAAAAAATATGTTGAGGACTTCTACCTACGCAGATGCATCATAAATTGTTGCCATAAAAATTACTATCTGGACTTAATGTCATTATGAGTCTACATTTTATAAACTGTTTCAAGCTGTAAAGCATTACTACACAACCAAAAGAAAAATAACGATTTTTGTTTCAGAGACTCACCATTCCCTTATACTGAGAGGCTCACCTCACATTCCTCTAGTCTGAATGCCAACCTTTAATTAAATGTCCGCCTGCAACGTCTACTCCTCGTACACCATCCCAGATGTCTATCCGGCAGAATGGGGTCCCCCAGCCCTTCTGTGGTTCTCCAAGCCTCTTTCCTGCTTTTACGAGGCACTAAGCCAAATAAATTACCTCAAGCGTTCAAAATAGATGTCAAAATTAATACGTGTTTATGCATGTGAAACTCAGGATTGTGCTTTATGAAGTATGAGTGCTGTCAACAGACTAGAGAAGATTTTAAAATAAAGTCATCCCCCTAGAAACTTAATCAACATCATTTTCTCCAGACGATGCAACAGCCTCCATCAGACAAAGGTTACCAAGCACGGTGCAACCATTTGAAAGATTTGCACTAACATGCAGCCTATTGCAGACCGAAGCTGTTTTCCACATCTCTAGACCCACACGCTTTCTCTGGTGAGTCAAAATGACATGACATTCCATCCATATAATGTGGGAAGCCCACAAAAATGTCAAAAGCACCAGGCACTCAGCACCGGCCCCGGAATTCCAATCACACTTATGAACTGTGACTCACCGTCTCTCCCCACCAAGGTCGGGATCTAATTTGAAGACCTCGGTGCCTCAATACATCCCTCAGGCCAAGGAGAGAGCCTCCCTCTCCACATCTTTCCTCTCTCCAGACACCTCTATCACAGTATCAGAATGAGGATTCTTTTTGTCCATTTGTCTCCCGTGCTGGGCAGTGAGCGGGCTGGAAACGGGCTGTCTCTGGGAGTTGGTGGAGAATAGGTGCTCAGCCGGCTTAACCGAATGAAAGATTCGGCTCATTTTTTGTCCAGGAGAGTCTAAGAAGACATTTCACGCTGCTTCCCACTTGACTCTTACGGTTACACCCAGAGGTACATTGCATGAAACGCAGAAAATGGAAATGAGTGGCAAGTCGTAATAAACGTCAGCTAAAGAAGTCCTTAAACGTGCAGCTCCCCAAGACAATGCAGTATTGTGTGTTTTCCGAGGGCCATGATTTACCCGGCCCGTTTTGGCAGATTCTAATGAGCCAAATGTCATTTACGACAACATCCAGTATCTGTGCTCCCGCAGCCCGACAGGAATCACATTCAGTGATGCCATATCCTCAGCTGTTTCTAAAGACACATTTTATAAAGAACAGTTTGTAAAGAAACATTCCCTCCTAACACAGAGAAAGACAAACAGGCACGCGCGATGTTGTGATGAAAACCTGACCCTGTATAAGAAGTAGAAAGATAACCTAGCACAAACGAGGAAAATTCAGTAAATTCCATGAAATGTCAACGGAATGAAAATCATTGTATTATAGAATATAATCAACTGGTTAAAACAGAGCCGAATGTTAATATTTTTACAGTTTCTAATTTACTTCTAGAGTATTTCTTGTAATCCACACTCATTAATAAATACAAAAACTATAGCCCTGTTAACATATTATCACCCATTATTATTCAAACAAAACAGAATTTTCTGGGAAATGTATTTTTAAGGAATAACACTGACCTCAACCTGTTCCTTTCGATCCCAGTTTTATCCACGTATGCCCTGATCTGACAAAGGAAGCATCTATCAGATGGATTAAAAAGCACAGTGACGACTCATTGTCTGATGCCAGCAGGGGAATGAGTTCTTCTGCAGGTAACGACAGGTGCCCAGTCTGTCAGTGTATCGTTTTTAGTTTAACGCTTTCTTAAACAAGGGACCTGGAAAATAACCTAACACTTTCGTCGTGCCCAGCATCATTTCCGGAAAACCCCATCACCTAAAAGCCATGGGTCAGTTTGCTGCGATTATAAACGCTCGGACCGCTGAGCTTGCAAGTCCTCGAGGCTGGTTCTCGCCTTGCTGTGAGACTGTGCTTTCCGTGACCCCAGTCTCCACAGCAGCTTCCAAGTCCCTTCCCTCCCTGGCTCCCCACTGCCACACAGTGACCCGGGACCACTGAGGAGGGCCCTCCAGCCCCAGCCCCTCTCAGTTCACCGTCCCGGGTGTCAGAGGTCATTTCAGATGCAACCCTTCCTGCTTCATTCCCGGAGCTCCCACCGGGAACAAAAACCCATTGATAGGGCAATGTCCTAGGTGACCGGGGCGCCTGGCCTTATCGACGAGCGTCGCCTCTGGACAATCAGCACTCACAAGTGCATCAGTACCTTCCATGATGTTCCACGTCTTTTTTCATTTCACCGGATGTTTCATTTCAGTTTTTAGATGGTATCCACCTCTCGAAGAAAAAATTTAGGACCTGCAGGTCAGACACCACCTCCACTAAGTTACCTGCTCTGTGACAGTTCTGTCCCTTGGAGATTAAAGCAAAAACCATAGTCCTGAGTGATCTTTTTTTTTTCCAAATTGAAATTCACACAGGCATAGTATTTACTCCTGGTCAATTTTTTTTAATGCAGACTTTCCATTTTGGAAATAATCTGAAAAATTCATCTAAGCATCCTGCGGCTCATCACTTATAGACAAGTGATGTCCCTGTCCCCTTTTGTATTTGTGTTGATGACTGTTTTCACGTTGATCAATCACCCAAGGGGAATGGGTTTTATTTCAGTGCAATATCTCTCAAACTACTGTGCAAGTTCTCAGGTTTGAATGTTATTGTCAAGGAGCATTTCTAGGCGAGTTCTCTGCCCAAGCCAAACTATCTGACCTCAATTTTCTATACCTTTTTGAATCACAAAAATATTCATTCCGTTAAGTGATTTAACTTGAGCAACTTTAACAAGTAAAGCAAATTATGGTTTCAAACCAACTCTTCACGGGCTAGTGTCTGTTTTGCTAGATGGGTATTCATATTCACCCTGCAGAACTGATTCCACCCAAATGTAGGTGTGTGGGGTTGGCATGGGTGAAATGGGACACCTGAACACGAGCGTCTCCCACGGCTGAATCCCGTAGACTTATTTGCTCTGAAAAAATAAAAGAAGAAAAGGTTTCCCCAGAAAAACAAAGTTTTTCTATAGACAAAAACAGAAAGGAGTAAAGAATAGAGTAAAAAAATAGAAATTCTTCAACAAAAGAAAAACAAGGAGGGAATTCACACCAAGACAAAAGAAAAAGGCGGAAGCCATTAAACAAGCGATGATTCTTGATTAATCACATTTCCCAATCAACTCCCTCTTCTACATTTTCCCTAAATCCTAGATCCATGCTTTTGAAATCAAGATAATACTTGTACTTATCCCAACCTATGTATTTAGGGATATTTCTGAATTTTTGTCCCACGAAAGCATTTAGTAAATCAAAGGTGTCTAACAGCATTTACGTAATTTCTTCTCCCCTTCTATCTGATCTCATCCCTCATTTCTGAGTACACGGCTTGGCTCGCTGAGGTCTGAGTAAGGTTAATCTATCTAGAATTTAGAATTGGATTACAATGGAACAGGAATTGAATGGGTGTGTGTGGGGGGTGGGGGGTGATGGGTTCTCTCAGAGACCCTTAGGAAAGTCACCTTAGGCATCCAATCCCTAAGGGATCTCGGAGTCTGAATCGTAGGTGCGTGCCTACAGGACAGCATGACTGTGGGGTCCGCCTCCACTAAATGCTTATGGACTTTCAGGCAGGTCAAGTGTCTCATGGCACTGCTGCTCCGATGACCTCTGGTTGTTTGCCGTACGATTTCCTGTGCCGGGTGACAAGAGCCAGACCTCCCAGAGAGATGAGTATGGCCACAACCAGCTCGCACACGGCAGACAAAACGCAACTCCTGGTCAACCTCTGGCGGCTCTGCTAAACTCCCAATCCCAGGTGGGGTCGGCGTTGCCACCTTAAAGAGTATATATGCCACTTCTAAGTGAATGATAACATTAAAAAATTAAAATATAGCAACGGCAAATTAAGCAGTACAGAAAAAAAGATTTCCTGTACTCATTGTCTGCACAGAGAAAAGAACAAAATGTTTTGTTTGTTTGTTTGTTTGTTTTTGCATTTATTTCTTAGGCTTCTTGTTCTATTCTACTCAATACTATTGGGCAAGTTTAATGTATTTTTTTAACTTAAAAACTAGGAGTGGACTATTTTAAGGCTTAACCCTAAAGGGAAAAAAAAAAGTACTTTTGAAGCATTTTAGCTAAAGGTTTACACCAAGTTCATGGCACTATAAATCCACGTCTTGAATGAGTTGAATCTGGGACACGGCTTATGTTTAAACGGCACCACCCTGTAATGACGCAGGAAACGAAGTTGCTTCACGTTAGAACGCAGGACACACTCAACCTGTAAAATACGCTGATGGTAACACGACTTCACCGCCAACTGCCGGGCAGACGTTGTCTTTAAAATAGTTTAGTGCTTAACGTAGCTGTTCAGACCACGATGCCCACTGACACATTCTAACTCTTGTAAATGCTGGAATCTGAAACACCTTTGTCACCCGCCTCTTATTCAATGCTTCTCGAACGGGTTCTGATGTCAGAGTATGTGAACCATCACGGAATGCTTTCGCAAAGCATGGAACACTATAAAACTAAATACTATGGAATGCTATAGCATACTAACAAACTAAACTTTATCTTATCGTACATATAATTTTGGACTAAATCGAAAACTTCCGTATATCACATTTTAGTGTGACAAAGAGGTCGGGGACAAATATCTAAGAACTATCTACAGAAAACACATCTAACTATAAAACATTTTTCTGCTAATTAGTTTTCTTCTTGTGAATGTGACGTTCTTTAATTACATTATTTAATTTTAGGTGTTTGGTCTAGGACAGCGGAAAAGTGAGCATGGTTCCCATTGAGACAGACCTGGGTGTGGTGAGGTCAAGCTGTTATTTCCTTATTGATAATATGGAATGATACTATCTGCATCACAGGAGTGGTGGCTTTTGTTTTGTTGTTGTTTTGTAATTGTTACTTGTTGGAAATTTTCAAATATACATAAAGGTAGACAAAAGAGTATAATGAGCCCCAAATACCCGTCACTCAACCTAACCAGCAGCAACCCTAGGCCAATCGTGACCCCTCTACTACTCACCCTCATTATTTTGAAGCAAACGCAAAACATTATGTCATTCCGTCAGTAAATATTTTCATGTGCATCTATAAAAGGTACTCCTTTTAAACATAATCACAATGCTATATTCACACCTTAAAAATCAGCAATTGACAATAAAATATTCATTTTCCACTTTCCTTAACAAAGGTCAGCTATAATCCTGGTCTTTCTAGAAAAAGAAAAACCTCTTCTTCCCTAGTTTTCGAGACAAGGATGGCAGGAGTTACTCTGGCTACGATGCTATTTCGCATCGCCCCACACGCAGCTCCTCGCCTGGCATGCCGCAGAGATGCGATCAGTAGCTGCTGAGGGAAGGATCGGACGAATCCCTGCTCCTTACACCCACTGCTGCTGAGCGCAGAAGTCAAACACAAAACACCTCGGCTCAAGGCACTGGGACACTTCGTGAAAACAGCATGTTCAGGCTGAGGTGTTTAAATAGAATATCATTGTATATAATGCATGTACTTAACACATCGAGAGCTCTGTTCAACACATACGCATTTTAAAGTAGCAGAAACCTAATACGAAGGCAAAATTTTGAGCCAAAAATCTTGACTTTTCCTAATGAGAAAGGAAAACGTGCTCAACTATTTTCAACCCTGCAGAATTAAAAACCTGTCACCTTAAATCCCCGAGAAAGGGATTAAGAGAAGGAGTCATCCAAAGGGACCCGGAGTACTGTCCTCGTTGGCGGCCCGCCACGCGGAAAGAGTCGAGAATTAATAGCAGAGCAGCCGGTGTCCAAAAACAGAGAACAAGCTGATCCTCCAACCAAGCCTTTGGACTAACAGTGTTTACACGAAAGGAGATCGTAATCACAGTTGCAGGTAGAGAGTGGAAAACAGAAACAAATATGCACAAATACACACAAAAAAGAAACCAGGATACGCCGTGTTATGACAAAGGACAGCTAACACTTCGGAAGAATTTATTTTATTCCTTGGGGTTCTCAGGAATAAAGCTATAATCAGAACGACTTCAAGTCCGGTCCCTCCTGGAAGTAATTGTCCACCCACTCTGTGTCCAGGGGGAACGCGGAGAAATCACACGGGCTCGCTCTAGGACGCTCACTCCAGCAGGAGAGAGAGGACACCCACGTGAAGAATTACAGACGCGGATGGAGCCTTGGGCCATGAGTGAGGACGTTCTCTGAAGAGCAGGGAGAAACCGCCCGAGGCTGAGGCTCCCCTGAGGCTGAGGCTTCCCTGAGGCTGGCTTCCTGAGCTGGGTGGCGCAGAAAACACAGATGCTCAGTGAGGAGCCCGGCAGGTCGAGTGCCTGGCACGGGCAAAGGTCGGAGAGGCCTAAAGTCCAGTGTGGCCAGTGCACAGGGCACACACACACAAATGAGCCTGGGGAAGACAGGTAACCGGGACACAAGCGAGGTGGGGACCTGAATGCTGGCCGGGAGTTAGGCTATTTCAGAGGAGGAAACACACGTGATTCCTCTGAAGGTCTCTGACAAGGGACGTGACCTTCAACGAGCAATATTCATGGTGCGTTAACTACGTGCCAGGCCAAGGAGTAAGGTCTGAGGCACCCGTGATGAAAAGAGTCCCTTCTCCCTAAGGGGATCAGAGCCTAGGGGATGAGTCAGAGGAGGAAATAATCACCATGCTGGGAGCAGAGGAAAGGGGATTAATGAGAACCAGGAGGAGGAGGAAGACTTGACGGAGAAAGTACTCAGTCGAATCCAGGCCTGGGAAGGGAGGTGCACGTTGTGTGGTGTGCGTTCACTTCTGCAGAGCTCACGTGCACTCGTGTAAGCAGCCACGCGTTTTTAACTTTTGGAAGCGAAAACCTGTCCAAAGCCATTGTGCCCTTGTGCACGTGCAGAATGAAGAATGTAACCGGAACGGCTCCTGGGAAGAGGCAGAATTAAAAGCCATGAGTCACCGCCTGGAGCCATCGCTGCTGACCCTGGGGACGCGAGGCTTGACAGAAAGTGCTCCAGACCTCAGATTCTGGATCGTGTTTTCTCGAAACAGTTCACGATGCAACATCCCCACTGGGTCTGCCGTTTGAATAAAGGAGTGACCCAGACCCGCGCTAGAAATTCAAAGCGACCGAGCTCACTCACCGCACCCACCTCCTCCCTCCTCGCTCCCTTCCCCGCCACCCACGAAGGAAGGTTACGGTCTGCTCAGGAGGCAGAAAGTGTTGGAAAAAAAAAAAAAAAAAAAAAAAAATATGGTGCTAAAAAATAAATAAATAGAAAAGGAAGCCAGCAAGCACACCTCATCTCACGGGTGAGGAGGTGAAGGCAGAGTATCAGGAGACTTCCCTCGCGGAAACAAAAATCGAGGTTGAGTGAGCAGAGCTTGGACGGAAGTGGGGGGGGTGGGAGAGGAAGGGGGTCAAAGAAGCAAAGGGGGGTGTTTCAAGCCAACTGGGACCGTCTGCAGCCGTAAAGAGCCACGTGAAAGGGCACGCGAAGGCTTCGTGATTCAAACCAGGCCTCGAAATTCGCTGGAAGGCAATGCTGATAGAAGGTCCAAGTGGGTCACCCCTAACAGCCACACACTTGTCCCCTATTTAACCTCAGGATGTCCTGCCAAGCACAGTAGCCACTGCAGGGCTGCTGATCTCATGTGGTAGCTCCAGCCCCAGAGTGTACAGAAAAGCAAGGCTGAGCAGTTGGGTGGGGAGCTGTCACCGTTTGCCCGGGACTAGCTCAGTCCCAAGAAAATGGAGACAGCTGGCCGCCCTACAGGTGTTTCCGTACGACTCATTAAGAATATTATAAAAGGTGACTAAATAGAGAGAATAACACAGTAGACACTTTCGAGGTACTTCTCCACCTGGCCCCACGCACCCACACGGCAGAGCCATTTTCCCATTTCTGGAAGAACCTTCGAGAACGCCTCAGTTCCCCAAAGTCCAGACCCAAGAAAATACGGTCCGGAGTGATTAAGTCCTGAGCATGAGCAAACAGAAGTGTCCACAGAGTGACCAGGGCCTCACAGAGCCGTGGGCCACCAGGAACCTCTTTTCAAACTATGTGCTTCTGTGATGTAGGCTAGAACGGGCCCGACATTAGGATAAGCTTCCAAACTCCAAATGAGCCCATCGAAACATCATGCCTAAGATCCCTCCTGACCGGGGACAAATTCCATTATGGCCTCTACGTCGAGCCCTTCCAACTTCAGCTGGGAGAGAACCAGCGAGGCTCATGCTGCCCAACATGGCCCTCGGACCTGGCCAGCGAAGCAACTGGCCTTTGTCTTTGCGGCTCTCTCGATCTCTGATTTTTTCTCCTTGACAGAGAAAGAAAGAAGATGCTTTCACTCAGTGTTCACCTGCCGTCACTCCCCAGCTTGCAAGTCCAGTCTCCTGTCCCAACAGAGCAGGCACTAATAACGCCCACTCCCTGTGCCATGCCTGAAGAGGACAGACCAAAACAGAATTCAGGCCAGGCATTCATCTAGAACACACGCACAGTAGTAGCTGGGGAGAGAGGTGAGCCCACTGGCTTCTTTTCATCCAGGCATGGAGGATGACAGAGTAGACTGCCCAAAGAGACCTAGTCTCAGAGCCACAGAAGACTTTGAGCCTCTCTGAGCAGGACTGGCCAGATCTCGGACAGAAGGGACGTCTGGGCACAGGCAACAAAGGCTGTGTCAGGACGAGACCTGTCTCTTCCATCCCTGACCTCGGTGAGGGGCTGTCTTGAAATTTCCCACCCTGCAGCCACCATTCGACCCATCTGGTGAAAGTGATTTAAAAAAAAAAAAATCACACAGCACCCCCAAAATGAGTCCAAGAAGATAGCGTTCCAGCGAGTAGATGCCCGCACAGCTCAAAAGCTGGGTCCTGCATCTCCATTCACAGACCTGGTTCTTTCCTACTGGAGAAATAACCGATTCTGCAGAAAGCTAAACGCTAATGAAATTCAGAGTTCGCGTGTGCCAGAGTCCATCGGGACAGCGTGCCGCCATCGCATGAGTGACGCTGGTGTGCTTGCTGGGTGCCTGATGTAGGGACAGACTACAAGTTATCCCGGTTAACGTGGTCCCATCTCCTAACAGACCATGGACTCGCTTTCTCATTAGATCACAAAATCTCTGGAATATTTAGGGACATCTGACCAAGATTACTCACTAACAAAGGAATGAACTGTTCAAACTCAGAGGGCTTGCTGCTTAAAAATATCATACACACAGGCCAGAAACAACACGGAGAGTCTCCTATGTGGCGACCATATGAATGGCTCATTCTGACCGGTCAAGACAATGAGTACCCTATAGATCCGAGGGCTATGTCCACCTTCCTTTATTAGAAATTTCAGAACTTGGCATATACTTCCCAAGTTCAAAACTATTACATAAATACCTTGGAAATATCGAGTGATGTTTCTGAGAACTGCCAATAATTTAACCGCAATGAAGCTCCCAGCCAAGACATTCATAAAAAGTTCGGAAGAAGCCACTTTGAGAAAGACGTACTCACGGCGAACAGATTTCTTCTCCTTAGAAAGAATGTGTAAATCAGTAGTGAAACAAGGAAAAGGAAAATCGGTTTTATCCTAACAGTCTAAGGAAAAAGACATTGAAAAGAAGTTTAGAAATGAGACTACACACAGACTTCCTGATTAATATCTGATTGTTACTACGGGTATGAAAAATTCATTCAAACATTTCTGTCATGCTTTTCCTTCCCGCAGAGTAGGGGTAAAAATGTCTTAGCTGGGCTGGAGGGCAAAGAACTGGCCTTTGACTTGGCTGCGGCCCGGCTGTGTGATCTTGGGCAAGACACTGTCCCTCTCCGGGCTCGAGTTCCTCACCTGAAAAAACAGAATCTCTAACTGTCCTTCCAACTCCAACATGCTACCATGCCAGATGCTGGTCAGGGCCACACATCTAGCCCTCTGCCTCCCTGGCGGAGAAGATCGCGAAGAACATACAAATTAGAGAGAGGTATTTGAAAACGAGGAATCACACCGACAGGCAGGCGGTGGCACCCAAGAAGGGACAGGGAACAGTCAGCTATGACTCTGTGGATGATGTCAGAACGCCTTGGGATTTTTACAAACACGGAATTTTACAAACACGGCACTTGACAAATCACATGCCGGAATCTGCATTTGACTACAGAAAAGTAACTGAAATGCTTAAAAGAGATGCCTGTCTAAGGGGAGGAGGGTGTGGGGAGAAGAGACACTAGACGTCAGATTTTAAGAGCTAAAACGAGTAGAAAAAAAACATGAAAGCAATGGTAGATCAGAGTATAGGTAACAGCATTTTTCGTGTGGGAAGAAAATTCTTGAATCCATGTAAGAGACATAAAACGAATGCTAAATTACTCAGGGGCTCCTCACCTGGGGTCAAAGACCCCTGGGACATGAATCGAGATGGTTCTCTTCTCAACAGCTGCACGTACACAAGAAGGTATCCTAGGCTAAATTTAGGCAAGTCAGAACCCACCACTAACTGAATATCTAGCCTTGTCCCATAAGCCTGGAATCCAAATGAACATTTTTTTTCTGCCTTTTGGTGACTCATAGCCTAAAAATGGCAAGATAAACATTACGCCAGCATGTATACACATAAAGACCATCCACGGACAACAGAAAAATGTGCACAGGCCCTAATTTCTAAGTGTGCTGAACCCACTTTGCCCCACTGTGGCTGCCAATGAGGAGGGAGCATGTCACAGCCAATCCACCAAGTCTGGGAAGAAACACCTTCTACACATCCCTATGCCTAAGAAACAGTAAAAAGTAACACACACAAAAATAAAGGAATAGGTGTGAAAAACAGAGAGTTTTCTAACTTGTTTTTCTAATGACTTCCAACTGAGAAACACTAAGCCTGGAATAGACTTTTAAATCGGTCCCCAGAATAACTTACGAGGCCCCACACTTAAAGCTTCTATTAGCTGAAGGCAAAGATGGAAGGACTGGCCACCCTCTCCCTCCCAGGGAGAGTCCGAGGCAGAGGGTGACGGAGCAGCTCTCGGCGGTGCCTTCGGCGGTGACAGGAGAAAGAACAAACAGCAGAATTCAAGAGTCTGCTGCCTGGAATCAACCAACATTTAGCTGTTGATCTCCAAACAGGTTCTGCATGGGGCAGATCTGCAAAACCGCCATGAGGCATGACAAACGAATCTACCCCAGAGCCTGGCTGGCTAACAAGGCTTTCGACCACAAGCGCTTCGGTGAGTCATCCCAAACAAACACGTTTTAACTACCTCGCACGACCGGTGCAACCGAACGGCAGAAGGCTGCCATTCCAAGGGCACGTGCCCCGAAAGGAAGCCGGCGACATTTAATTTCAGCTACCAAGCTTCATCCAGACTTTGCGGGGAGGGGAAGTCATTCCTATGGTGATGATGATTACGCTTCTAAGTGCCATCGGCATAGCTAATTCCACGTTCCGGACGGGTTAAGCATGAGCTGATGAAGCAGCCCTTGAAGAGTAAATCACTCCCTTTGGTCGACTTAGGTCTCTAAAACCCTGCTGACCAGGACAGCGGAATCGGAATGTTTAGGAAAAGAGATCATTTGCTAGGAGGTTCTTCTGAGCGATTCTTCTAAGCTGGATCGAGCTCAGAGCAAGGAAGCCTGAAGTTTGAAGGGTAGGTAACCATCGGTCTTTTCACATAACCGTCTGGGTGTCCCCGAGTCCGTCATTTGTACATTCAGTGCCTCTGTTTTCTTGACTTGTAAAATGAGGCATTGGAGCCAAAGTCTCCACCAGCTGTAAAATTCTATGATTCTCTAAGTAATAGTTTACCGCGTTGCTGGCAAGGCGACCTCGGTCATCAGAATGATCCCATTAACGCTGTGCCATGCAGAATGTTCCACTGGTGGTTTCGAAAAAGCGGCTCTTTTATAGAGTGGAAAGGTCGGATCATGAAATAAACCCAGTCGCTTTTGTTTTTCAAAACGGATGAAGAATCTGAGGTCAAAGACGTGGACTACGTTGTTCAAATGACAAGCTAACGAGTGGCACACGCGAGATGGGGCCACCTCACGCGTGCTGTCTGCACAGCGCCACGGTCACGCCCAGCTGGCTTCAGGACCCTGCCTCCCCTCGCAAGAAGCTGCTTCGGCCCCCTGCACGATCCACAGTGTGCCGTTTACGCGACTCATTAAACACAGCCTACATCACAGCTCTGCTTTACTGGCCTCTGGGTTGTTAGTTTTCCAGACACTTAATCCAGGAGACATTGGAAGAGTGGCCTAGAGGTTTTCATGAAAATTCGCCAGGACAAAATACTTGAAGAAGTCCTCCGAGGAGTGCCGGAGAGAGCAAACGTCAACACACCAGCCGTTACTTATCAGATGAGTATTTTACACATAGGAAAATTCTAGGGCTCCCAGTGACTTCAGTGAGGTGACTGGACTGCGGCCTCAATAGTGAAAGAACTCTCTCCCTCTGGCTTCAGGCCACTGTGACAATAGGACAATGCCACTAGCACATGTCTGCAAACTCCACGGGTAGGTACGTGAACCACGTGACAGCACAGACACAGAGGCCTGGGTGGCATCTACGTGGACCTGCACCTATTTCTGGCCATGGAACCCCGCAGCTCCTGGGGAACAAAGGCTGTGCTGGCAAACGGCCCCCCACTGCCTTGCTGTGGGCTCTTTGCAGGGACCGCCCTGAAAACCTTATAGGGGACCACCTGGGAATTCCTGTGCAGAAGCCATGCCGCATGCCACCCAATACGCTGCCGTCTATTCCAGCGTGAGACAATTTGTTCCAGAGAATACAACCGGCAGACATTAAACCCTAAATTAGATTGGATTCAACAACCTCCTCGAATCTCAGACGTGATGACGTGTGAAAGAAGCCACACACCGGTGAGTATGTGCCGTACGATTCCGTCTCTCTAAAAGCCAAAATAAAAATGAAGAACCAATCTGTAACAGCAATAGAAGTGGGAATGGGGGTTGTGCCTCGGGTCGGGGGTGTGGACTGCAAAGGGGCACCAGGGGCTTTCCTGGGGGGCCGGAAATGCTCGATGTCTTGATCTGGGTGGTAGCTACGCAGGCATGAAAAGATTTCATAATTCAGCAAGTTCTATACTTCAGATGTGTGCGTACTCTGCTGTACGTACGTTATACCTCAGTAAAAAAGTAACTTAAAATATTGTGTGAAGCCCCATGATGTACACGGGGAATATGCTTCAGCGTGAGGGTATTTGAGATTCTCAGAGCTGCATCTTGGCAAAGATATTATTAGTAATAGCAGTCGCTAGATTCAACGCTTAGATGCACCAGGCCCCGTGCAGGGAGACATGTGAAATATACACCATATCTCCTTTAATCCTTAAGGCATTTTCATGGGGTAGAGATCGTCCATATCTCCATTGCACAGATGGGGAAACTGAGGCACAGAGAAGCGGAGTGATATGTCTAAGCTCACGCAGCACGTAGAATGTCAGAACTGGGATGTGAACCCAAAGCATTGACTCCAGCGCCTACATCCTTATACGGTTATGACGTTTTCTCCTCTGCTGCGAGATGAGGGTGTTTTTCCAGGTGGGTCACAGCTGGTCCCTTCCAGCACCTCCCCGGTGCCTGAGAACCTCCTGATAGAACAATGCGGGCTGCACCGTTGGCATCGGGGGAAAGGGAATGGAGGCTCGGGCCCCGGTGTGGTTGGCGCGAGGGCCCGCTTCCGCTGCCTCTGGTGCAGCGGGCTGGGTGCCGTTGTTGGTGTGTTGAATTTCGACCTCATTCCTTTTCCTTCAAAGAAACACGCGGTGAGGACGACGCAGAGTGTTTTCATACGCCTTCTGGAACGCCACGTGCCAGGACAAAGCGTCCGCAGTGTGCCACACGCTTTTAAAGCCTTTTGAAAAGACTAAGGGGCTTATTTTTTCCCCTCCTTTCTCCAGCCTTTATATTTGTTATTATATTGTTATTATATGAAACATAACCTATCCGTGGCACCTAGAGAAGGCATTCTCTGCTCTTTAATTAGAACGTACACACCTTGTGATTTTTCCAGACATCCTCTTTTATCCTTACTGCCTTCCCAATTAGTTTCCCTGAAGTCCTCATAGGAAAACCTGTTGGATCGTGGATTTCTCAGTTAAAAGGAGCCATTAATTACAGGCCCTCCAAAAATCCATCGGGGGAAGGGCTCAAACTGACTTGCTAATGGTCTAGGTCCCACAACCAGGCCTGAATGCCTGTCCAAAGCCTTCACTGGGCCCCACAAAGCAAAGGCGGAATAATGTCCCTCCCCACCCCAGCTCCTATGATAACCAATTATTTCAAATAACTTGAAAAAAAGAATGATCGAATATTGAAATTTTCGATAAAAAAATTGATCTCATCTCACCGCTGCCACAGGCCCACAGCCTGCTTCTCTCCCCACCGACTCCCAAGCTCAGTGTACCAAACACAGGTCACCCAGCGACAGCCTGGAGGATCAAAATTAATGGGGTGTCTCCGCCCGGAGCTGGGACACTGAGGACCGGGCAACAGACGCCTCCACCTGCCCTCCGTGCCCCATTCTGCAGCCTTCATCAGGCTGCTATGCTGCCTGAGGCTTTACTCCTTGTCCTCATATAATTCCTGGCACTTGGCCTAGCTCCAGCCAGCCCAGAGCCAGGTCCCGCTCCGTGTCACATCTTCCGTTTCCCCATATTGGCAGACTGACCTTCTCAGAGCTGCTCCTTCTGAGTGACAGCATTCACCCCCTAACTAGCCCTCCGCTAAGTAAAGCCAGAACATGCTGGCCTTAGCCACATAAGGACAGCACGGCGGACCTCGGTCCCTGGGCCATCACCCTCCACCATCACGGGCTCTGAGAAGATGTATGTTCTAGCCCCGTTCCTCATTGAGCTTGGCCTTAGGTACCCAGGTCTGCCAGACCCATCAAAGCCCCTCGTCACCCTAAATTCCACCCCTGTTGGCGTTCCCACTCCATGAATCCAGGCTCTATCTGCTGGAAACCTCTGCGTTTGGCAAAGTGGACACGCTCCGTTTCGAACGAGCTGCGAGTGATTTCAAAGTCATGAGACTTTAACGCGGTTCGGGCATCAACGTGAATAGAGAATGGAAAGGAATCGGGGTCCCGGGTGCCCGGGGTCTGTGTCTCGGCCAAGTGCAGCCTTGTTCTGTAGTTAGTCATCACGAAGTGATTTAAACATATGTTCGTGCACACACACAAACACACACACACACACACACACACACACACACACACACAACATGCCCACTTTGCTCCTTTCTGGAAAGTAAGCTTGGAAAAGAAAAAAAAAAACAACTCTGTTGCTGGTGAAAGAAATGACGTAAAAGCTAAGAAAGGAATGCTTAATCAGAAAACAGCGCTTTGGGATACTTCCAGAACTGAATGATAAATGCGGTGATGGTTAAAATGAATGGATTTGTCATATAGTCCCTGAGGAAGGCGAGGCACAGTGACGCTCGGGTGGATGCCCCAACCAGGACGAGAACCGCACGCATTTTGGGGTCTGACCTGGGTGTTGGAAAAATATTTCCGGCCCGCTGGCAAACGGCAAAGCCGAAGGGAGGCTCTGTTACGAGGTTCTTACCTGGTCGTCGTAGCGGTAGGTGAGAAACTGCTCCCCCGTGGTATCTTCCAGAAAACTCCCCTGGGGGGACAGTGCAAACTCGGGGAGGAAGTAGGCCCCGGTGGCCTTCTCCGCTGAGGTCTGAAAGGCAAGATCGCTCGGTTACAAACCAGGCTCCGGTAAAGCTTTGACAGGTGATCCCTGAGCAGGGCGAACCCATGAGAACCGCCCGCCGAGGCTGAGGCAGGAAAAGGGAAGGGCCCTCTCTCGGCCAAGGCCAAGGTGTGACACACCAGGTACCTGCGCTGAGGCACAATTAGACCAGGATGTCGCCTGGTGCACCTCGACCTGGCACACACGGCATTTTTTCCCTGACACCTGCCACCCACTCCCCACGACTTCCCAGCGGCCTGGCCACAGGGCCGTGACCTTGCTTAGATTTTGTCGTTGCAAATCCACTGTCTGGGATATTCTTTCTTTCTCCCTTTCCTTCCTTTCTCCTTTCTTCTTTTCTATTTTTGTTTGTTTGTTTGGTGAAGGGGGTAATAAACTTTTTTCCACACTGCTACAGAAATGCACGTTCACCATAGAAAGTTCAGAAAATACGGATGAGCACAAGGAAAATAAGTCACTCATACTCCCTTCGACCTATAATAACCACTTGAACTGTCTTGATGTATTTCCTTTGAGAATTTTTCCCTCTATACTGCTTTGTATGTATGTATATATATTTTTTTTAAAAAAATCCAAGGTTAAATAAACACAGATTTTGCAGAAAGAGTCTGGTTCAAGAAAAAGCACCCCAGCATCATCCGCTGGAGACTATGGCTTGGACATGATGGCCTAATGGGCTGGTCACCATCACCCCCATCCTGGGGGACACATCCAAAGGAAGCTGATACATGCCGAGTACTTACTCGGACCACTGCCTTGACTGGCCCCAGAAGGAAAGAGATAAAGGACATGGAACCCCCACTGATCGGAACCCTGGACGACTGTGCCTCCAGTGAGGACCTCACACCCCCTGCTTGAGAAGGAAGGAGTGAGAAGCAGAGTAAGAGGGCAGGGGTGTTCCTGCAAAGAAAGTGCTCTCTGCAAACAGAAACTGGGTGGGGGGGGGGAACTGTACCCCTCAAATAGCTCTGCTGCCCCAATGCTGTCACAGCCCCAGAGTGCAGCAGGAATTTTGGTTAAAGCAAAAACATCCACCTGAAAACTGTCCTTCAAAAGGAGGAGGAAGTCCGTGACAGCTCTGCCAAGGCACACAGAGCAGAAAACTGCATGGTTATCCAAAGAACCTCAAGGTTTCCTTGCTGAAGTTCATTGACACGAGGGCTTCGGCACCAAGTGAGCAACAGGTGTCTGTCTGCCCAGAGCCCTGCGGCCCCAGGTCTCCGTTGCCCTCCCCGGGACGGCTTGCTTGAGGCCAGGTTCCTCGGATCCGAAGTGGGGAAAACAAGAAAACCACCTGTCAAATTTCTGTTAGGCGGCTGAGCCACCCTTGACACCGTGTTCAGACACCACCGTGTTCATGGAGGTTTTCTCTGTTATGTCTCCTTCCTGCTGGGGAGCCCATCTACCTCGGCCATCCTACCAGATGCCCTGCAGCCTCTACTTGAATACCAGTCGTGACGGGGAGCTCACTCTCTCACAAGGTAACAGGGGTCTGTGAAAAACTAGCAAGTTCACAGATGCCGCACTAGTCCAAAGTGGTCCACGGCTCCCCAGGTAAGGTGTGAGGTGTCCTTCCATCCTCTGCCACACCCTCCGCCCGCCCCCACCCCTGGAAAACACACATTCTAAGTTGAATTCGGGAGTCCGAACAGAGTGAACAGCAGAGCTACGGAATGTCGAGGAACCCGAACGACCATGTGATGCCAAGCCGTCCCCTGCAGCACCTCCAAGAGTCAGGCACAACAGAGCCGACGGCGGCCCTCTGAAAAGAAGGCTGGGCGAGAAGCGAACACTCAAGTTCACTGAGCATCTACCGTGTGCCAGGAATTGTGGAAACTGCCCCATTTGGGACCCGGAAGTCCTCTGTGAGGCAGGAGCCATCAGGCTCACTTCGCCTGTGCAGAAACCTAGACGAAGGAGATCGAGCCATTTCACTGGGGACACGCAGACTCCCAGCTGCTGACGGCAAGTTTGCCTCCCTCGGTGCAAAGCTGACTTAGCACTGGGCCCTCCTGGAGACGCGATGGCCAAGTTTACGTGCGGCTTCAGAAAGTGAGCACCATGCCAGTGCCGGCGGCAAAGAGCGTGCACGGACGTTCTCACCCGGACGGCAGCTGGAGAGGCTCCCAACAGGGAGGCTCGGGGCCTGTGGCTCCTCACAGGATGGATGAGAGAGGTCAGGGCCCTGATGTAACAGGAGCTGAAGGGAAGGTGCGTGGGAGGCCAAGCCAAGAAGTATGCGATCTCCCCAGGGCCCAAAACGCGTCATCCCCAGCCACCGTGCACAGGTGTCCAGCCACCAAGGATGGGGCCGGAGGAACGCGGACGGCCCCTCCAGGGACCACGACTCTGAGATGGGGCTGCAGCTAGCTGTGCGTCCACCCGCCTCCCTACCCAGCGGAGGTTTTCACTCTGGCGGGAGGACGTAAACGTGGGAGGCCACTAAGTCCTCCTGCGACAGGCCCCCGTGAAGCCTCGTCTCTGCACCCTGGACTGAGGGCCAGCTGCACCATTCCCCATCCCGCTCTGCCTTCGGGTCCGGCCCCCTGCCCGGGCTGGTGGGATCCCGACTCCACACCTGTCCCATCTCTCTCCTCACCTTGCGTCGCCCCAGATCTGAGCAGCGTGCTCTCCGTCTGCGTCATGGTCACGGTCACGAACCCTGAGCGGAACCAGGACTGAGACCTGGGCCCTTCACCAGGCCGAGACGAGCCTGTCTCCAGCCTGACGGTGGCTATGCCCAACGACAGTCCCCTCATTTCAGATGTCCCCATGTCAACCACCAGGAATCCAAGAGACCCCCTCAAATCGGCAATGACGTGGGCAACGCACGGGTGTTAAGATGCTAGATGGAAGAAATGAGCTTCCCGCAGACCCTCATAGGCTGGGACAAAAGCTGACCCCTTGAAAGGCGAAGCCCTGAGCCACTGTGATGGAAATGGTCTTGGATGAGAGGTGACGACCACTCCCACAGATGAAAAGTCTCTTTACGTGACAACATTCAGTGATTCTGGAAGTGCCTCTCCCAGGTGGAGCGGGCAGGACCCCCAGCCCTGGGAACAGTCTGAGAGGAAGATCTTCTCTGGGGGTTCTTAGAGGGGCTGTTCCTTCTTACCTGGGTGGCACACAGGACTTTACAGTTGGTACCTTCCAAGGCCCAAGAGGGAAAATCACATTAACCGATACTACTTAAACTCAGCACACCGAGCCCATTTTTCGTTCCAAACAGCACGATTTGCATTTTGTTTCCTGAGCCCGAAACGAAGCTTAAAATAGAAGCCTTCCAAATCATTTTGGTTTTTCGAGTAGGATGTCATCACTCCAAGACTTTTTAAAGTCTTAAGTGTTCCCCCAACTTCCTGATTGATTAAATGTAAAATACGTTTGTTTCCTTTAGCAGGGTTGGAAGGGTGGGCTGAAAGGAAATTCGTTTTTTTATTTTATTTTATTTTTTTTGAGTTTTTAAAAATGAATGTTAAGGATTGAAGTTCTGCCTTCTCTATGGGGCACCGACTAATTCACATGTTCTGATATTGTTGGGCTGAAAGGCCTAACGCTTGATTAGATGTCTCTGAGTACACCTCAGAAAAAATACCATGTAGCTCCCAACTTGAGCTTTACTCTTGAGTCACTTTTTCGAAAGAAATATGAGCAGCAGCAGCCCCTCCTGGATCCGTCCTAGCGCTGGGGGGTGGCCTGTTCACACATACAGAACGAGCTGTGACACAGAGAAGGTCTCGCCTTGACTAAGTCACATTAAGACTCTTAAGCAAGCTGGAATGTGAATGTAATAAATGTCCTTCGTAGCACACTGTTCCTCCGTCTTCCACGAAACGCATATTCTCTCCCGAATTTTCTCTCTTCTCTCCTCCCCTCCCCTTCCCTTCTCCACACGTGCACACACGCACACGCACGCACACGCACTCACACGCACATCTTTAATCAGTACTGTCACGCAGGGCCAAGAGCAATCAGTAAGATTATGCTGGAACAGATTGCACCTCCCCGCTCCCTGGAAAGAGATAACGTAAAAACGCAGTCCTAGTACTTCTCTGTATCTCCCAAGCTTGTTCAGTGCTCAGCAGACAGTCAACGATTCATTTTTCTTTCCTAGAAAAACCGACCCAGGGTGCCCCTCCCCGCCCCGCAGAGCTCTGCGTGTCTAGTGCCCGAATATTCTCCCCACCATAGAAAGATCAAAATGCTCTGGCCGCATACCATGCTGGCACGTCACGAGGGGTTATTTCAAAACTCGACTCTTTCTCTGAATGGGGAGAGGAAAGCAAGCCTCCCTCTGCCAATATACTCAACATACCCTTCTCCCCAGAGCCCGAAAGTTTTTATTTGAGTCCATTTTTCAAGACCTTGAAGTAAGCTGACCCATTGGAAACAGGTTCAGTTAGCAAAATAAGGCTACAATGGAAGTAACGCTACCATAAAATACCACAGGGGGGAAAAATAAACAGGGCTCTTTCAGTGAGGGACAAAAGCAGACGGACGGTTATCTCAGACCCTACTATCCCGTAAGCTCCCCGCCCCACCACTCACACGGTGACCTCTCTGGCAGGAAAAAAGGCCATCTTTGCCTTTTGCATCAAGCACAAATACACATTTTATTTTACTAAAGTGGTGGAGGGGGATCCCCAAAGTGCAGCGTGTCCAAGTAATCCTTGGGGTTCACGGAGTCATCTAGTCACTCCGTTAACAGATGTTAATTGAGCCCCTACTATGCACCAAGGCTATTTTTGACACAGAATTCAGCAGTCAAAGAAACAGACAAGAATCACTTTTCCCAAGGAGTTTATAGTCTAACGAGGGAAGCAGAAAAGGAACGCAGTAAATAGTGACTTGTATTTTATGTCATACAGGGAAAAGAGATTTGGAAGAGTTTGGGGGTGAGGTACAAATTACAGTTTTAAATAGGTCAGTGTAGGTCAAGGTTCCTTAAAGAATCACTTTTTTCCCCCTGATTTTCTAAATTGACAGGTCGGAGCCTGCCATTTGCCTTGGAGGCTGCAAAATGTCTACACTCGCTAGGGACCCGGTTGGGATCTGCAGGGCCCTGAGTTGTCTGCTTCTACCTACAGCAGCGATGTGACCCTTTGCTCCTCGGCCCCAAGTGCCTCTCTGCCTCCACAGCCCTCGGACTCCAGCCAGGCCAGACCCGAGCACTCCACCCTGGTAGTTCCAACGCCTCCTGCTCCCAGAGAGACACCGCCCGGGCCCCCCCCCCCACCACTGGACCCTGAGAACGAGCACCTCGTAAGTCTGCAGAGAACACCATTACCTGACAACTGAGTGATTGGAGGGAGGGGGGTGTCTTTGTTGCTAACCTCAGAGACCAGGGCTGAGTCCCAGATGCATCCGTGTACATCCCTCATGCGTGAATGTGTATTAACTCAGTAGAAAGAAAAGAAAAGAGAAAAAGAGAGAAAGGAAGGAAGAGAAGAGGAGAGAAGTTAAGTTTCCAGCTCTTCCGGATTTGGCAGTGAGACACCACCCAACCTGACACAGTCCAGAAACCCATCAGGGACATATTCCTGTTTATTCAAGGTCTTTCTCACCCTTGCAGCTTGCTTTCTTTCAGGAAACAGCTCGTCTGCGTGGCTGAAATCATGCAGGCTTTCAAAATGCAGGCTTCCAAGAGAAGAAAAAAAAGAAATGTGCTGTTTGCACATTTTCTGAAAAACATTTATATTCATTGTGAGCCGGTTTGTTTTTCTAAGCTGGGGACAGGAAGCCTTCGGTGCGAACGCGTCGGCAGAGCTGCCAACTTCGCTGTTAGGATGCTTCTGCCTTTCGGAATTCTTAAACCAGCAAGATGATAGGAAGACGGTGATTTAGAGCCACGCGTCTTTGCTCCATGTGCATAAATGACAGGGGGAAAAAAAAAACCCTGAGGTTTAGCAAAAAAGGTTAAAGTCTCAAAAACAAAAGAGGATGCTTTTATAAAAGTAAGATGCTAACATCGACCTCTGCAATTCAGTGGTAACAAAATCATACCGGAACCAACAATTGGCAGAAGAAATTAGAACGAACACACTATTTTTGGTTAAAAAAAATAAAGAGGAACGCAAATGACAGTGTTTGGTCCAAGTGGGATATTGGGCGTGATAAAGGTTTACTGCGTTCCTTTTCTGCTTAAGGCATAATTTAAATTTCTTAATGATATACAGAATAACTCATGTTTTAAGTGCTTAAAACATCATCATGCCATGCCATATTTGTTTGACATGAAAATGTCACTCAAAGTCCTGAATAAACATGGGATTAGTTTTACTAATGGAACCGGATATGTGGAAACTCACATTCATAAACTAGACAAAGTTAGAGACAGTGCACACCTGTTAAAATTCATGATAGCTGCTCCAGGTTAGAAAGGGGTCAGATCTGCAGTTGGGGACCTGGGGGTCCAGCCCACCTGCACGAGAAACTGTGTGGCTCTTGGCCACACAGTCCCTTCACACCTCCAGGTCTTACTCAGCACAGGGTTAGACAGAGGAGACTGGGCTAGATGACTCCAAAGTTCCTCGTAACAAGAGGAAGATCAGGCATGGAGATGAAGGGGCCGTGCTGTTGTTAGCTGGAGCAGAGGCTGTGAGGGACGTGGAGGGAAGCTGGGGAGGCAGACACCGGCCAGCTCTGGAAGGGGGGTCTGGCAAACAGACCGTGAAGACAGTGTTTATCCCCATTAAATAGAGAATTGAAACTATCAACATGGAGAACAGACCGGAGGGGGAGGGAGGCAGAAAGCAGGGGGCTACGCTCATCTTCTAGGAGAGAGACGGGGACAGAGGGAGGGAAATGAACCGCAGCAAAGGAACGTGGCTCAGAAATCAAGTGAAGAAAAAAAAATTAGCCAATATATTTGAAATATTGGGAGAAATGATGATGTTTTAGAAAAAAATTCTAAATAATCAAAATCTACTCTTAAAAAAAGAAATCTCTGTGGTCCTTTAACCACTAGAGAAAACAGAATGAGTATTTCACATTCTTCCCACGAAGAAAACGACAGATCTAGAAGGTTTCAGAGGTGAGCCCCACAAAACATTCAAAGTGTAAATAATCCCAACCTCTAAAAAAAAACCTCTTTCAAAGAGAAGAAAAAAAGGAACACCCAATAATTCATTCTATGAAATCATAACCTTGATAACAAAACCAGACGAGACTAATATAAGGAAGGAATTACATATCAATCTCACCCTTGAAATGAATGCAAGATTCCTAAATAAAATATCACCACGATAAATCTAACACCGTACAAAAAGAAGCCATCCACAGTAGAACGGATCGATTCATTGTGCTACACTTATGCCCTGGAACACAACGGAGCAGAGAAAGTCAATGATCTCAACGTCACACATCAACCTCAAAGCAGGGCACTGAGCAGAGTTAGACACAGAATGATTTCATTCCTATAAAATTCAGAGAAGGCTGACACCACGTACTATATTACTTGGGAGATACGTACTCAAGTGGTTAAAGGACGTGCAGACTCAAAATTTACCTGGTGCTGTGGTGGCTTCTGAGCAGAGAGGAGGATGTATGAAGAAAGGAACACCAAGAAGCCTCAGAGGTATTGATTAGGTTCCAGTCCATCACTTTCTGTGGGGGGTACACAGCTGCTTGTCACGTCTCTTCCCCTAAGCCGCCTCACATATGGCTGAGCAGATTGGACACCACACATCTGCATGGGGCCATCTTCCTGTTACATAAATTATTTTGCATGTGTGTGTATATTGGATGTCTGTTTGTGTGTCTGTGTGTATATATTACGCAGATATTTGTGATATTCATATGTATGTTATCTATTTTTGTGTATATGTACAAAATAATTATAAAATATATAATAATATATAGTAATAAAATAAGTTTAAGTCGGACCTATACATATATATATGCATGTTTACATTTAACAGTACATAACTATAGCCTTTTATATAATGTGAAACTGGTGGGTTATGCAATAAATTCTTCAGGACAAGAGTAAATTAGGAGGAAAAAGGGCAAACTCAGATTCCTCCTCAATCCACATATGTAAATTAATTCCACATGAATAACAAGCAAATGTGAAAATATATAGTATGTATGTGTATATATATATGTATGTGTATATGTATGTGTGTGTGTATATATATACACACACATACATATACATATATATATACACACGTATCTGTGTGCATAGAATTCGACCATTTTCTAGAATCAAGAATTGTGAAAGAAAAGTCTGATATCAATCTGTTTGTTTTCCTGTTTTAAGTTACTTTTTCTCTTATCTGGAATTCTGAACGTATTTATACAATAGCCAATTTCAAGCGTTTATTTACAAGTCTCACATCCGGCTAGGAAGTTTCTGTTGAGTGCTTTCTCTTCATGTGTGTGGGCCACACATTCTATTTCTCTGTGTCTCAAATATTTGTTGAAAACGGGACATTTTTAACGACATAACTTGGTACTCTAGAAATCTTTCGATCTGCACCCTTAGAAGCCAGAAATTTTTGCCAGAATACGTGTATGTCTCTGTGTCATTTTCATCGGTCCTGACAATAACAAAATGGTCCTTTCAGACTCCAATCTTTCTTCATTCAAGGCTCTTGAACATGTGAAATGTGACTTACTCTGAATCGAAATGGGCTGTAAATATAAAATAAACACCTGATTTCAAAGATTTAGTGTGGAAAAAAAAAAAGCAAAGTATTTCATTAAGAATTTTTATATTGATGACACATTTAAATGATAATATTTGGGTATTTGGAGTAATGTGGCTTGCATTACATTTGTATTGAACAAGGATGCCATATAGGATTTTGAGGTAGTTCTTACTTCCCCAATCATTCTAAGAAGCAGGAACCCCACTGATTAAGACAGGTGGGTGTTTGCAACTCTCCTCCCTCATCGAGATGCAGTCTTGGGTTCAAGACTCAGCAGATGACACCTAAAGGGGCTTCGGAAGGCGACAATCAGGATCTCATAGTACTGCAGACTCTCCATCTATGAAGGGCATCCCATCCCCATGTCAATTATCGGCCCTCAGGAGCATGGCCACCGACTTTGAACTAGTGTGAACGACCCAGTTTCAAGGACAACCCTAAAAATCCCACATTCCAAGAAATGCCACGATGATGTGGAACAACCAAATTCAACTTGACTCTTGAACAAGAAACCGAAAAACAGCCCAAACGTTCCAGCCACAACACGGTGTGTGACCTCAGGCAGGAAACACCTCCCATGCCTTCCAGTGCCGGCAGCTGCAGGGCCAACAGAGCTCAAACAGGGCGACGCCATCTACCTCTCACAGTCGGCGGATGTCCGACTGCCACTACAAATACGTTTGTCCCCTCCCACAGCAAGTCCACGCCAACGGTAGAGCACCGACCGATGCTGTCGGTCGTATTTAGTGAATACAACCATTGTGAGTGAATCGCAACCATTCCTCGTCCTTGTTTAAACCAACAAGGAAACCAGTCTACGTCGTCGTTTACAAACAGCCCCTCTCTGACGAAAAGTGCCGTTAAGTGTTCAGAAGGAAGCAGGATGCAGCAGCTCGCAGCTCGCCTGCGTCTACTCAGGGGTTCGTGACAGATTGTAAAAGAGAGACGTCTGCTCCTTGGCTGAGGGCAGAAATGCAGTCTGAGGAGATGAGGCCTGAACAGGAGGAAGGGGGAGGGAGGATGAGCTGGATGCCAGAGAGAGGCTAGAAAGAGCTCACGGCGGGGGGGGGGGTTTCCACATGTCCCTGGAGAGTCACCGGGAGAGACGGTTTCGTCTTCCTGGGCTTCGCTCTCACTTTGCTGTCCTTGGTGAAGGACACAAGGAGCAGGAAGAAAGAGCCACCTCATTGAGCATCTATAGTGGGCCAGCCAGGTAGTAGACGCCTGGCAGAGTCTCTCTAAATTCATCTCGCATCGAGCCTGCGAGGCGGTGAAGAGCAGCCCCCTTTTTTCAATTAAGAAAGTAAAAATGGAGGTTCTTGAGGTCGAGAGAGCTATCTGGCATCACGGTTGGGAAGTGGCAGAGCCTGCTGGAAAACTCGCTCATTTCCGCTTCGTAGAGCCATACAGGATATAACATAATTTTCTTAGGCAAAAAAAAAAAATATATATATATATATCTATGTACATATATATATAAACATTTAGAAGAAAATATAAGAGGATCTAAGTGTGGCATCGAGGTAAAGAAGAGATAACTTTTAAAAAGACACACAAAAAGGCAAACTATAAATGACAGGATGAAAAAAGAGCCATCCGTTCATTCATTTAATAAATATTTTTGAACATCTGCCACCTGCCATACATTGCTCTGGGACACTCTCTCTGTCCAACTAGGAACCAGCATCCTTGCTCTCCAGAAACTCATAGATGAGGGAGAAACTACATTAAAATTCAAATAAACACTTTCGTTCACCATACAATATAAAAATATAGAGAAAAGATATACAGTCAACAAAGGATTAGTATCTAACACATCTAAATGTCTACAAACACATGAAAAGACAAAAAAAAAAAAAGTCAGGGCCAAAGGTACCAACAGGCAATGCACAGAAGTGGAGATCCAAATGCCAGTACATGTGAAAAGATGGATATTTCACTAGGAATCAGAAAAATGCAAATTATACTATAAAAGAGTATAATCATGAAACGAGCAACGACGAAAAAGCCCGACAATAAGGAATACTAGAGATAACGTGGGACAAGAATTCCTAGATGTTTGGTCACACTATAAATTGGTACCATGACTTTAGATACTAATTTGTGCAACAGCCAAGAAAGCTCAAGATGATTGTACCATTTCACTCAGCAATTCCATGATTAGGCGCAGACCTTAGAGAGAAATGAACGTATTAAAAAATGTACAGAATTATTCATAAACACAAAGCCGGAAACAGTTAAGTGTCCCACAGGAGAATAAATAAATACATTTTAATGTTCACATAGGATAGAATCTTACAGAACAGCAAAAAATAAAAGAATTAAAGCTGCGTTTAAAAATGTAGATGAATCTCGCTCGCATAATATCGAACGAGAAAAGCAAGTGACCATGCTCACCATATAATTCCCCTTTCTTTTTTTTTCGAGTTTAAAAACACAGGAATCCTCAACGTACGCCCCATACAACAGAGTTTCAAAACAACACTCCGTATTTTGTTTAGGAATATATACTAAAAGGATAAAGAAAAAGGAAGAGAATTAAAGACTCGAAATTCAGAACAGGGACAAAGAGGAAGGAAAAGAGGAACTGTACTTAAAATCTTTGTACTGACAATGTTTTACTTCTTAAGCTGAGAGGTAGTAGGTAAGTATACACTGCATTATTATGTAATCCTTTCTAATTCTTAATTATTACATAATAAAAAAATTTAAGCAAACTGAGCATTAACCTAAAAAAAAAAAACAGAATACTTATGAGAAATAAAGCAAGGATTCTCAAAAGGTAAATTAATGCTATTCTTGACAAGTTATGAAGAAGTCATCTTTGCTCTGGATTTCAAATCTAGAAAGCCCTGAAGTTGAAATATCAGCAGGAAGTGTGTAGCCAGGGACGCTAAACACAATGACATGAGGGAGAAACCTTGAGTGTCCTTCCCAAAAGCAGAATGAGATAACAAAAACAACAAAAACATTAGATTCGCTATGTCAAAGGCTAAGCCGGGCCTTCAATATGTCTCAAGAAAGGCCCAGGTTTTGAAAATATGGGGCAAGTGTGGAAAAGGTCCCAAATGGTGTGGAAATAAGGACATTAGTAAACCTGGAGAGGGAGGGTGTGGGAGAAGCACAGGGCACAGTACTGGATGGATCTGGGCACAGCTGGGTCAGAGACCTGGCAAAGCTACATCAAGACCCGTTCGATGATTCTTATACTCTCTGCTTATCTCCCCCACTCAACATGACCCTCTTCCAAGGCAGAGAGCACATTCTCCAATGAGTCCTCGCAACGTCCAGGGATCCGTGCTAGTCTGTGACGGGGAGGGGCTGAAAGAAAAGCCAGCATCGACCTGAAGGAGTGAGGGAGAAAACTCAAATGTGACGTTCACAGGGAGAGAAAAGACTTGCATAGAAATAACTCGATTATAAAGTAGAACATACGAGGGTGACGTTTGTAGTAGTGAGAGGATTGGGAAAGACCGAATGTCTTGAATCTTGAAAGATAACTAGGATGAAGAACAAAGAGGCAAGTAGAGGAAGGAGGATGGGGAGGAGGGGAGAAGAAGCCGAGGATGGCACGAGGCATAAGTTAAGTTTGACCAGAGCGTGGGACGCGGTCGACCACAGCACTCGGAGGAAATGGCTGGCCACACACAAGGACAGAGTAAGAACTCAACGATGACTGTCTCGATGATCGCCAAGTCCCTCCTGGCACGTCTTCCTCCACTGCTGCATGACGAAGGCAGTCTGGTCCACCTGCCCGCAGGCGGGGTCACGACCCAGGGAGAAGAGTGGATGGGAAGCAAAGCGAAGAGATGCACATTTCTTTACCAGTTATAAACAACACATCTTTTTTGTAACTAGAGAAATAAACACAGCTCACTTCTAACAAAGCAAACATTTGTAGAAAGTCATTAGATGACATCTGCTCTCTGGTGGAAAATTTAAGGAAAACAGCATGATTCGGGCCAAGGCAAGAGAAAGACCAATTGGTTTTATTTAGACTACAGCACTATCAGCCTTCCTTATACAATAAACAAACACTGAGCCCCTCCACCCATGAACACCACTGTCCACCCACACGCCCAGTGCTTCTTTCCTCCGACACACCAGTCTATTCACACTCAGCGCCAACACCGAAGATGAACAACATCGGTGGACTCCTTTGGGAGATCTTACGTGTTGTGGGGGGAAAAAATGATTAGGCGCAGACCTTAGAGAGAAATGAACGTATTTCTTCTCTTACAGAAGCGTAAAACAGTGAGAAAAGAAAGAAGAAAAGGAGTATGTCCTTAAGGCAGTGACAGGCAGAGTGACTCAGCCACTAGCCACTGGCATTGACGCCTTAGGTTGTCCAGAGCAAAACATCAAGTGAGCTAGACAAGGGGGTCTAATTTGCTGACCATCACTTGCTCTGAGCCCTTGATTAGGTCTGTTTGGGCTCTGTGATCTTTGGTGTTCTGTTTATCTGGTCCCTCGGTTTTTAAACACAACTGGTCTATCCCATATTATGCCATAGAGAAGCCAGAGAGAGAAGCCTGCTACAATCATGAGCCCACCCTGAGGGTTCAAGAGAGAGAGATATATAAGGAGAGAACATTCAACCAAGATAACAGCAAGGCACAGGAATCCTAAATGTATGCCCCAAACAACAGAGTGTCAAAGCAAAAACTGATAAAATTGAAAAAAAAAATAGACAAATCCATTAGAGTTGGGGATTTCAACACCTCTCTCTCAGCAATCGACTCAATAACTAGACAGGAAATCATCAGGGATACAGAGGAACTAAACATCATCAACCAACAAAATATAATTGTCGCTTAAAAGACACTCCATCCAACAAAAGCAGAATACACATTCCGTCCACATGTCTGTGGAACATTCGCCAAGACCATATTCTTGGACATAAAACAAACCTCAACAAAACACACAGAATGAAAAAGAAATAAAACAACCCTCCTTTGCAGGTGACATCATTACCTGTTAATCACCTCCTAAGCATCCCACGGGTGAGGGCGAGATTCCCACCCTACGGTGAGAGAGAGGGTCAGACACGCGACACCCAACACTGCTCAGATGACAACAGGTTATTAAGCACATATACTCACAACCCAGGGAGAGGGGACACTGTGTGCCATGCAGGGCCACACAGAGGTCCCACCTGGGAAGAGTGAACAGGAGGGGACAGGGCGAAGCGGGCTCTGTCGTATCAGGAGGGTAAGTTGACCTCTGGCTCCTTCAGGAGGATGTGAGTGCCTTAACTCTTCAGGCTGGCAGGGAACTGAAACCCACTACTCAGATATAAGTATGAACTTTGCCTGGCCCGCTTGATAAGGAAAGTTATTTGTCTGGGGGCATATCCATGAGGCAGAATGGGGAGGGGGACTTGCATTTAGGCCACTCAAGGCCTTCCTGGTCTCCCCAGACATCAAGGCAGCACATAATACTGGGCCTTAATTTTAGGCTTTATGCCACATTTTCTAGGTAGAGAATCCTAGGGAATCTACAATAACTAACTAAATGAATGAATGAATGAATGAATGAATGAATGAATAGATAGATAAATAAATAAATAAAATCTTAGAACTAATAAATGAATTTAGAAAGATTGTAGGATACAAGAGCGATAGGCAAAATTCAATTATATTTCTGTATATTCACAACTAACATGTGGATAATGAGGTGAAAAACCCAACACCATTTAAAACCACACCAAAAAATAGGAAATATTTAGGTACAAATACAAAAAAAAAAATCTAGATTTTACAAAACTTTTTTTTAAAAGTCAAAATAGATCTAAATAATAAGACAGACCATGTTCATGGATCAGAAGACTCAACACAGAAAAAATGTTAACCCTCAAACTGATCAAGAGGTTTAACACAATTTCTACCAAAATTCCAGCAAGATTTTTTGTGTGTATGTAGACAAGCTTATTCAAAACGTAGATAGAAATGGAAAGGAAATGACCCACACGAATACTCTCAAATGATTTTTGACAAAGGGACAGAAGTCATTCAATGGAGGAAAGACAGTCTTCAACAAACGAGGATAGAAAACTGGATATCTGCCCACAAAAGAGAGTCCTGATCTTGACCTTACACCTCACACAAGTTGAAATATAAGTTTAGGAATATATACTAAAAGGATAAAGAAAAGTTTATCCTTTTATCCTTAGATCATTCGAAATGGATGACAAATTTAAACGTAATAAGGCAAAGCTATCAAACTTTTGGGGGGAAAAAATTAGGAGACAACCCTCAGGACCTAGACAGAGTTCTTAGCTACGACACCAAAAACCATGAACCACAAATGAAAAAAAAAAAATGATAAATTGGACTTTACCAAAATTTAAAACTTCTGTTCTGCAAAAGACTCTAATAAGAGAATAAAACAACCAAGCTATAGATCAGGAGAAACGATCTGGAAACCACACATCCCAGGAAGGGAATTCTAACACACTGAAGACGCTAAAACGCCTTCCCGAATACTCACTTCGCCATCAAAGAAAAGGAAGAAAGATGAATACTGAACGCAGCAGGATGCAGACTAGGACCCCATTTTCATTTTTACAGCCAACTCTAGTCTTACATTAGTTTCCCTTAAGATCACTTTCTTTCCTGACCTCCCCAGGGATTGTCGGTCAATGGATTTTTAATTGAATCTCAGAATTATGTGCTAACCTCACAGTCTTACGCTTCCCTTGGTTATCTCTGCAGTGGAGAACACTGTCACCATCTCCGTAGGGTACCAGTTGAGGGCTGGCTAAGGAAGAACCTGGGAGCCAAGGCCTTTACTCGAAGCACTTGTGTCCCGGGGTGGGCATCGAAGAGAATCAGCTGAAGATATAGGGAAAAATCAGCCCTGGGACCGACGCAAACAGAGACACTGGCCTGTCACCCTCGAGGAATTCACTGAGGTCTGCATGAGCACATCACCCGCACTGCCCTGCCTGCGTACATGCGTGAGCGTGTGCCTACCCATCAGCTTTACCCATTAACTACGGAATAAGCTGTGGCTGGTTCATGCCACAGCATGAGCCGGGCTCTCCCCCGCCCCACCCCCACCCCAAAACTTTCAGTCATCTTTTAAAGTACTGCTACGAAGTGCACTGCTAAGGATACACCAGCAGTCACCAGCGTCACCAGCCAGATGGACAGCGGGCACCATCTAGGCAAATGGCGTCCACGCACCAGGGCCTGCCGGACCATGGCCGCCTGCCACTCCACACAGCCCTTCTCTGCTCCAGGTGCCACATGCTTGCCCGGCTCTGATAGTGGAAGCTGCTAGTGCAGAAGCCGTGAGCAGTGGTGCCCGCCACACGCTGGACACCCCCAACCCCGGGCGAGCAGGAAGACGGCCTGAAGGTCGGCTCAAAGCCGCTAGGCCACCTCCAAGATGCAAGGCCACGAAGCCAAGGCCTGACCGGGCCGGAGAGGGTGTGCATACGGCAGAGGGCCAGTGGGAAGGGGGCGTGAGTGGCTATGGTCTCACTGAAAACAGCTCCACGGCAAGGAGGCTCTGCGTTCTAAGTGTGAAGTGTTTGTGCTGGATTTTGTTTGAACGGCCACAGGCCATGGGCCCCGCCTCCCTCTGCCGTCCCACACATCCCCTTCTCTTCTCTCTCAGCCTGAGCAGAGGATGACGGCGAATCACGGCCGACGGACGGGCAATGCTTCCTCCACAAGCACGGTCGTGCCCCTCCCGTCCACCACTACCTTCAATCTGCAGACCTTTCTCCTGGACTTTAACACGTATGGGTCTCTCTTTGCGTCGATTATAGATTAAATTAATAAAGCATAATTAAATAATGCATAGGAAAGCATAATTAAATTGCGCTTATCCATTCTATAAAACAGCTTACAGCGTACCCTAAATGAGCCACGCCAAGTCTCGGAATTCCGTTCCGTAACCAGGCTGGTCACCTCTCTCCGGATGTAAGGGTGACCGAGTTTAAAATGCATGGACTGCTATTAAACGGACAACGTTTTTAGTGATGTCAAATGCTGGCGAGAATGTGGTGAGTCAGTCACTCTCCCAGGCTACGAATGGGAGTATGAACAGCCACAACCCGGTAATGATGAAAAGTATTTGTACCTAAAGATGTTAAAGATTCCATAACTGATAACATAGATAACCGAAATAGGGGTCACATTGATCACACAAAAACGAGCCAGAGACAAGGTCAGCAACTGCAGGAACAGAATCCGATCTTATCCAATGCCTGGGCCCGTTACTCCTTGAGGAGAGAATCATCTCTGTTTATGGAAACAGACGAGCACTTTGTCCTGAGCTGCTGAGGACAAAAGTCTGTAGGAGGCAAGATAAAAAGAGATGGACCGTTCCCCGCTAAGACTAACTAGGAATTAACGTGGGGAGTGGGTCAACAATACATGAGAAGGGCTGGTGAAGAGAGGGGATCACAGAACAACATTCCCTGATGTAGGGATAATGAAACGTAGGGAAAAAATGTGAAATGGGCCAACATCCTTCATGAGATCGAGCACTTAAAAACCATACATTTCAAAACTTAAATCTTTAAGGCTGCATTCTCTGGAGGAAAAAAAATAAATCAGAAACCAAAACAAAATAATTTTTAAAAACTTGTTTGAAAAGTTTCTAAATACTCCACTTAGCTGTGTCCTACAAAGTTTTTAACTTCCAATGAAACAGAAGGTTTCTAGGAAGAGATAAACTTCCATAATGGAATAAAGCAGCAGAAGAAAACCTGAATGGCCCAATCATCATACAAAAGGTTTTAAAGAGACCTACTCCCCCCAAAAGTTCTGTTCCCCATTTATTTTACTGCCAAGTTCTTTAAACCCTTCAAGGAACAAGTTATTCGTGTGCTATTTAAACTGATCCAGAAGAGAAAAAAAAAAAAAGATGGAAAAAGCTTCCATCCATTTTATGAAGTTAACAAAAATCCTGATATGAAAACCTGAGAAAGACTAACCGATATTACTCATGATACAGATGTACTACCTTTCAACAAAATATCTGCAAACCAAATCCAGCTGAATACTAAATAGACCATCTATCACGGCCAAGTACAGTCGATGCCAAAAACACAAGGATGATCCAATATCAGGAAACCTACGATTGTGATTCATCATGTGAGTGAGTCGGAGGAGTAGAAGCATACGGTCACCCGGATCGCCCTGAGGAACCCTGCTCACCAAACACGCCGGGAATTCCAGCGTGCACACCATGGGCAGCGGCTGGCCCAGTAAGGGGACACACGACTCGGGAGAGCAGAGCTACCCCAGGTGGTGGCCAATCGGAATCGGGGAGTGATGCTGGGAGGCTCATTTATCAAGCCTCTCCCTCCAGCCAAATATCACAGAAGGAGAATTAATATACAAAGGCAGACAGAGAATGGGGTCTGCCGGCTAGGGTGGTGTTTTTTCAAACTGCAAATACATCCCCTTATCATGAAATACATCCCCTTATCGTGATTCATAAATCATGAAATTAACTTATTAGGTCTTAACCAGCCCTTTTTTTTTTTTTTTAATGGACCAATGGCATGGTTTAAAAAATAAAAGCAATATTCTTCAGGAAGAATCAGCACAGTTTCTTGAAACTTGTTCTGGTAACGTGAATGGATATATATGTCCATGCCCTGAGTCATGATGCTAACTAATTCATTTCTTCCTGTGGGTCGCAGTCAAAAGTTTAAGTAACTGTGTGCATTTGGACTTGCTCTCGTGTGTCCCTGTCACCACCAAGAGAAGAGTCAAAGCTCTGGTTAGCCTGCTGGTCTTACCAAGGAGAAAGAGATATGTGAGACAGAGCCATAGCCAAGGCAAGTCCTACCAGAACAGAACTCTCACAAGATAAACGCATACAAGTTTTTTAAAATAGAAGGAGACATAAGCAGAACATAATTGAAAAACAGATATCACTAGATAAATTACTCAAAAACAAACAAACAAACAAACAGTCGCAAATAAATTACAGACAACCTGATCTCTCACTTTCAAAAGCTCAGCTAGAAATGCAAGAGTTGGAAAAAAAAAAAAAAACGTTTTAAGACAACGGAAGTGAGCTTAGGAAAAGAATAGCAAAAATAAAGAAACAAAAATATTATATATTTAAAAACCTTTCCTGAAACACATACACACACCTGTGAGGATGAAAAGTTATTCGCATAAAAATTATTTCCATCATGTCCAGATGAAAATATGGACTTCGGGATAAAGAAGAAAAAAAAAATGTAGGTATCGTGACAAAGCGAGGCACACACAAGGGGGCGCGGAAATCAGATTGGCCACAGAGTTCTCATCAGTAATCCTCAAAGCTGAAAGGTACAGAATCAATAAGCACAAAGATCTGAAGAAAAAGAGAGAGAAAAGTTTTCTTTGATTATATTGTTGAATTTTTCCGTTCTTTTTAAGGAACAGTAACTATCTATATGTTGGATCTCCTTTGTCATTGTTTTCCTACAATCGTTTGCTTTTATATTTTGTCTTGTAGAATACCCGTTCTGTCTAGCATTTTCCCCAACTGTGTTCACTCTCATTTCTAATGGGGTCAGCTGTTTGCTGAGGACAGCTTGGACAGGACATGAGGTAAGAGATGGGGAATGAACCAGAGCTGGCCATAGCTTCGATTCTGTTTTGTCACCTGGCTCATCCTCTCACTGAACATGCTCTTTCCCCTTCTCTAGAGTCCCATCTTTTTATTTGCAACATTCCCTGGAAACCCCCTAACCCCATAGCTCTCTGCTCTGGAAAACACCGTCCGTTCCTCATCTCATCTATCCCCTTTGCCTTCAGCATCTCCCTCGGTACGAGGTTACGCTGTCCACCTGGACAACAAAATTTCCCAGTCAACGATTTCCCCTTTCCGCTCTATGTCCTGTGCCATTTTTGGTGTCACGCTTGGCCTCTTTGGGGACAATACCCACTTCTTTTGAATCCCGTCAGGGCCCCCAATTTTACTGATCTTAACAAAAATGTATTAGATGGGCACAATTTGTGACTCACAAGCCAAGGAGACACGTGTCAGCCTTCAGGTACCCATCTCACTCGGATCTAGACTTCACAGGGCTCAGAAAAAAACTTCACAGTTTGTGTTTAGGGACAGGTGCTATTTCCTTGTTTCCTTGGAGATAAACTTGGTTCTCTTTGTTGTTCTTTTTATGCAGTTTTGAGGAAAGGGACTCTCATGACTTTTCCATTATGCCAGGCGCCATTTAAAACAAAAGAACTTGGAACTTGACTACATAATTGTGAATACCTTCTAGACTAATCAAAACTAATAGTGAAGAGAGATCTTGCCTTAGCAGACACTAAACACATTTCAAAGCTACAATAATTTTTAAATGATGGAATTAGCACAGGAAGAGACATAAGATTAGGTACATGTATTTGGTTATTTCCAAGCATGATGCAGAAGCAAAGAATTCTTAAGACACTCCTACCGTAGACTACTTAACAATTTTTAAATGCCAGTATATCAAAAACATAAATAAAAATAAAATGCTAATGATAAAATGGAAAAATTATGTGCAACAACATACTAAAGACAAAAGCTGAACTTTCTATGTAAAGGGCACATACAAATTAATAAGGAATTCTCGGTATAAAAATAGGCAAACATATAAAGATAAAATCTGTTATCCTATTTCACAAAAAGCAGTAACATAAATAATCCAAAAATATTTTTAAGAATCTCTCACTACTAAGTTTATCTTAAATCTTAGATTGCCAACTACTGCAAAGTAAGTGTACACACTGATAATAGCTCTCTGAAAGGCAATCTGTTAGTGTAAATACAAACACTCTTAAAGTTGCACATACTTTGACCCACAATCATATCTCAAAATACAGTTTTCTAGAAATATATTCAAAGAAAATAATCAGAAATGTGAGCGACGATGATGGGTCTGCAAGCATTATATATATAGCAGCATTATTTGCAACAGCAAAAAAAACTGATCAGCTTGTATGTTCGGCAGCAAAGAATTAGCTAACAAAATACTGACTAATGATGCCATAGTATGAAGACATTAGATATTACTCTAGAAGGATACTTAATAGCATGTAGGAATATTCCTCATGTTATGAAATCTTTAAAAAGTTTTCATCTAAATATGGTATAATCACTTTTTATAAGATATATATTTATATTAATCTTCTAGGAAAAATATTAGAAATAAACACCACCAAATCCTAACAATTAGGAGGGTTAAAGGCGATTTTTCCTCTGTCCTTTCCTATGTTGTCCACATTTTTTATAACGAGTATGTTTGAAGTGTTTAAATCGGGGGGAGGGGGGGAAACGCAATGGAAATTTCAAAAGAGAATTCAGAGTCCTTTAACACTGTAAGTTTTTACTAATAAAAGAGTTACTCTTCCTTGTTTCTAAATTATTTTCAAAATAAAACGCTATCGTATTTCTAAATGAAGGCTTCGAGAACAAATGCATTTCTATTTGACCACAATAATTTATAGCATACACTGGCTGGAGCTGTTCAGTGCTGACAAATTCCAGAAAGTAATTGCATAAAATACTTGGAGAGGAAATTACTTTATGCTGCCATGCTATTTATGGAAATTAGCATCTCTGTAAAAATAAACTGAAAGCATTCTCAACCTCGAAATGTGGTTTCCATAAGACGTTAGCTTTGGTGCTTCAAAATCCACCAGCAATCCTGTGGAAGGACTGTGCCTCCTTTTTTTCGGTCGCAAAAGAATTATCTATAATTGTTTTTTTTCCTCTTGTATCTTTAATCCCTCCCATTCTCCTGGCTGCTTCCCTTTGGAGCACATATACGTCGAGGTGTTTGTTTTGCTAAAAACAAACAAACAAAAATACCAAACGCCTTTCTAATGATGCTGAATACCTCTCAAACAGTATCGTTTACTTACTTTATTCAGTGCCCGATCTTTCACAATCCCCACCTTCCGCTGGACTTGGCGCCTTCAGACGTAACCAACCCTTTCACGAGACCAGGGTGAATTTTCACCTTCATATGTCCCTAAAACTTTGTTCGAAACCTGAAGGAATTTTCAAGGCTTCCCTCTCTCAACCCCATGTAATCACCTGTCAAGTCCTATAACTGCAGGTTCTTATATGGTGTCCATAGTGACACCCTCTAGCCTACGACTAACTATTCACTCTCGTGAGCGAAGTTGAAGGTCTCCTCATCACCAACCTGGACCAGTGCCCAGGGCCTTTGCGCAAATGTGTCCCCAGTGGTCCAACAGTGCCCCCCTCCCCCCCACACACACACACCCATCAATGCTCACAGGACTCCCTGCTGCTCCCTGAATAAAGTTCTCTTCACTATTTATTTGCTAAGCATGATCTTCAAGGTCCACCCCCGCCTCAGTGGAGCCACAAACTGTCTCTGTTCATCCTTATCTCATACCCCACTCTGACAGGTACTCTTCCAACATGTGGTGTCAATGGAAACAGAGAGAGAAAAAAAGATTTAAGAGATTTCTGAGATGAAATAAGTGGTACTTAGTGACAGAAAGGGTACAGAGCAGGGGCAACAGAGAAGAAGGCATGCAGAGTGACCCCAGGATTCCGACTCAGGTGACTACATGATGGAGGAGCCAGGTGCTGAGACAGAGCTGGGGTGGGCAGTGAGGACTTGCATTTGGAAGTGTTGTGTTTGAGGCCTGCAGGGAAGGCCCCGGGGGAGGTAGCTAGTGGCTCCTGGATATATTGAGCTGCAGCTCATGGAAGAGGCAGGCAGAAGCCTCTCGGAGACACCCGGCCTCTTTATTTTGGAGAGATCGTTGAGAAGAAGAAGGAAGGAAAGAAGGAAGGAAGGAAAGAAGGAAGGAAGGAAGGAAGGAAGGAAGGAAGGAAGGAAGGAAGGAAGGAAGGAAGGAAGGAAAGGAAGGAAGGAGGAGGAGGAAGGGAGGAGGAAAGGAAAAGGAAAAGGAAAGAAAGGAAGGAAGAAAGAAAAGAAACGAAAAAAAGGAAAAAAAGAAGGAAAGACTGAAACTGAGTTATCAAAATTGTGTTTCATATTCAATGTTCACATTTGAAAATAATAGACAACTTTTTATCTTTTCGGTGTATATGTAATCCCATATGAAGAGAACATCAAAAGCTGAATTTGAAAACCTGAATAATTGTGAGGCCTGGGTCCCCCGGGAGAAACCCCAGGAGCCTCTGGAGAGTGACTCTGGCTGCCTGCAGAGAGCATACAAGGGGAGGAAGGAAGCAAACCACACAGTTCTCTGGAAGCCAGGGCGGACGGCAGACAAGGAGGGGAGCTCCCTTAGAGCTAGCTCCCGAACAAGAGGACTTCAGATAAGTCCTGCTGTCACCAGCCGCCATCTCCCTCCCTCCCTCCCTCATCTCTAAGGACTGAGGGGCACTGAAGAATGGGCTGTGCCTGAGCAGAGACGGGCAATGCACTCCCCAGAGGAACAGCTGCTTAGACCGGATCCAACCTGTCCCTGGACCTTCCACAGCAAGAACTGAAAGGAATTGGCAGGACGGAGAGAGGAGGCGGGCTCCTACACCCCCAGTCTGCACAGCACGATGTGGGCATTTCCTGGGAGTCAGCTGAACAACAATCGAAGTGACCTGGGTTAAAACCACGCAGCCAGCACCCCACCCCACAGGGCTGCCTGCGGGGCAAGACCCCGGCAGCCTGAGGCGAGGCAGAGCTGGACCCTCTGCTCTGGGAAACCTGTCTTGCAGACTCTGCTGCAGATCTCACACTCGCCCCACAGAAGAGTCGGAAGAGCCAACTAGCAGAGGGTGGCCTCCGGTTAAGAGAAGAGCTGTTTGCCCTCCTCCCTGTCCCCTCTCCTTATTTCCAGCCCCAGGAAAGCTGGACCCCGAATCATGAAAAGCAAGACGTAGCCCAGAGTCAGTCCTCACTCACCCCTGGCCTAGGTGATATGACGATAAGCCACAGCGTGACCCCACTGCCAGCACCTGGAGCCAGCCACCTGCCGAGCCTCGACTAGACAGAACGAGGTGAGATTTAAATCAAGTGTGTGGCGGCTGATGGGGGAGGGGTCAGAGTTTTAAACTGGACTGGACTTTTAATAAATGAGGGTGGATCTGCCGAGGATTTCACCTCGGGATGAGGATGGACCAGGTTTGACGAAGCATGGCCGGAGCTGGTGAATGGCTCCATATTTATGTCCCACAGAGCTGAGAGACTTCTCGATGAGGAGGCTGGGAGAGAGAGCTGGAAGAGTAGCAGCTGTGTTCTCAGGGAAGATCAGGGTCCCTGAGGACAGGGCCCAGAGCAAAAGGAAGCTTCCAGGGCCTGTGAGACAGGAAGACGGAGGTCCTTCCTCTTGTCTGGGTGAGAGAAGCAATGGATGCCTCCAAAAACGGCCAAGAAGGACTTAGAAAAAAACAAGACTACAGACCTCGCGGCTTGCTCTGCGATCTGTCACAATTACGTGTGGTCAGTGAATGCAAGAGCCGAAGGTTTAGCTGATTAAATACAGAAAATCTAGTTTTTATTAAATTAGCCGGCACATCCACGCCCTTTGACGTTCAGCCTCACAGGGCTATAAATTCTCTATCAGCCACCTGGTGGCAGCACTCCTAAGGCACCGAGAGATACCAAGAAGCGTCTTACAGCCCCCTTCCCCAAACACCAAAATCCCAAGAAAACTCAGAGGGGCAACTGTGAATCACACCCCCGCTGACCCAAGAGAGATAATCAAGTGTCCACTTACGGGCAGGACCCAGGGACCGCCCTCCCCTTCACTGGAATTCTACCAGGGCAGTGGTCGGAGGGCCCTGCCCAATCCCACCCACACCTGCAGGAACCTCCCCCAGTCCAGGGCCCACCCACCGCCTTCCAGCCTCTGCTGCAGCCGGTGCCTCCCGAGCGCCCCCTGCAGCTCCCCAGCATCATGACAGGCCCTGAGTCTGTTTCGAACAGTGCAGCGAGCTGGCTAGTGCTCACTGTCCACCCGTTAGATGCCAAACACCGTTTTTCTTTGGTTTCATTGCTTTCTTCCACTCCCCAATGGTCCAGCTGCTCCAGACGATGCTACGAGCTAGATACCCCCTCTCTACAGGTGTGGAAACTGAGACACAGCGACGTGTGCAGGACAGGTAGTAAAGTGGCGCAGCTGGCATTCAAACAGTGGACAGTGCGGATGATGAAGACGGCTGGCCCCACACGTGGAAACGGCGCTGCCAGAAGCACGCGGATATGGAAAAATCCACAGGAGGTGCGTGATTCAAGCTGGGCAAACACTGCCCTTGGCCGAAGGTCAACAGACCGCCTCAAGGCACATTTCAGTCTTCCAGGGTGAAAGAAGGCAGAGCAAGACGCCGCTGCGCCTTGAAGCTTCAGCCCCACTCGACCAGGATCAGACGTCTGAGGCTCCCGTCCCCTGTTTCGGATCCTCTGGCAGGACAGAAAAGCTAGCATCCACTTTTTCGCCGCACGCCACACCTCGCTAACCAGCGGAACCCAAAAATGACTCTGAAAACGCTTAACTTTCGTTCTAACAGAAGATAGCTCTTAAAATATGGTTGTGGAGTCACAGAAATCATGGGGCATCGGGGTTGAAAGAGGCCTCAGAAACAGCCCCAGAGAGCGACGCCAGGGGCACAGAGGTCTAAGCCACCCCGGGGTAGCTAGGTATGCATGTGCGCATGCGCACTTAGCAGACGTGCCTGCCCTCGTTAACAGGCCCTTTACACGCCCTGAGGGTATACAGGCCACCAAGCCACGTGACTGAGAATGACATCCGCAGGGAGGGGCTGCCTCTCCCCAATTCACACAAAGTGCTATGTGGGCTGGCAGCAGCCCAATGCCAAGATGGGCTCTGTCCCTTCAGATGTGAGCCTACAAACTACTCCGCCGTAGCCAGGCTACGCACACATCCGTCTGACTTAGAATGCTCTGGAAACTAGACTTCATAGGAAATCTGGATGCTGCAGCTATGTAGAAAAAAATGGAAGGTCTGGCCATCGTGGGCTTGCGTTCCCACCTGGCTGTGGCTGGAGCTCAGCGGAGGCGGCTCGTAACGGATGAAGCACACGCCGTCCTCGTTGCCACTGTCCCCACCACTCCCTACTGTCTCTCAGGCAACGCTCTGTAGGCAAATGAGGATGCGGTGAATGAGCTGGGTGCTCCCGGGCCAGTGGGGAAGACCAGAGTCTCAAGGAAGGACCGCGAAATGGTGCAATATGTGTATATTCGGAATGCATACTTATTAGCAGGGCTGAGGCCAGACCCCCGAGGTCCGCCCATTCACCCGTCCTGTCCTCTGGCACAAGCAGACAGTCATTCTAGACTAAAAAGACAGGGCGTGTCGCAGCCCCGAGTCACCACTGGTACATGCCACCCGCCGTGGTGTTAAGGCCGTGGGTGTGGCTCCGAGGGGGGACCCCAAAAAATGTGGATCGTTGTTAACAGCTAAGTCAACCAGAAATACCATTCTCTAGAGGTAGGAGAGAAAACTAGATGCTCTTTGGTATGGGGTTAACGCCAGCCACACACCTTAGGTGATCTAAGGAAGCAGAGAAACACCTGCCACTTCTCTTCCCCTCTCTTACCTGCAGGAGGGCGGACTGCAACACGACCATCCACATGGGCAGCTGCCAGGAGCTCGTCCAGGAAGCCATGGGGTCCTGTCTCCTTGGGGTCTTACTTGTAGCCTACAAAAGAGGAAAGAGCTCTTCCCAACAAGCTCTGGCCCCAGCAGCAACACCCATGACTTAACGGACCAATCAGAGGGAGATTGGAAATGTCTGTGTGGGTCCAGGATGGGCTCCCTGCTCCCGGCTCCAGACTGGCTGAGGCTTTCTTTGGGACCAGTCCACATCAAGGTCAGGAGGGCATCTGGACCTGCCTCAAATGGGCAGCCCACACGTCCAGCCCTCCAGGAGCTGAGACGTCTCTAACTCGGGCACTTTCCAACTCATTTGTCAGCGGCAGGGTGTGGCCATTGGCATCGGACGCAGGAGGCCAGCATGGAGCCAAGGGTTAGGGCACCTGCCAGCTTCTGCTGCTTCAGGCAAAAATGCGTCTAAGGACCAACTAAGCCAGCCCAGAGGGAAAGGGACCTGACTACGGTCACACAGAGAGGCAGTGACATCCCTGGGGCGGGGATGCGGATCTTCTGACAGGTCAAGGCTTTCCCCACCAGATGCCACCGCGCGCCCTCAGAGGCCCGAGCTGCAGCCGGAGGCCTGCGAGCCGAGGTAAGGGGCGCCGGGAGGGCGCGGCCCCACAGCCCGCCAGCACAGTCTCTCCACGCAGGTGGGGGCCCCTGGGACCAGGAGGGCAGCGAGGGGCTTCTTCAGAGCCCTCCTGCCGCTGCCGAGGGAAATCAGTGGGAGTCGAGACTGGAAAAGCCGCGGTCACACTTGCCTCTCGCTTCGCCTCGCGGGCGCCTTGGCGGAGCCGGTGTCCGGGGGCGGGTCGGTGGCTCCTCTCCATCTGCAGAAAGCATTAAGGGCCTGGCCTAATGCGATCCGCAAATGTGCTGCCGCTTCCGACCCGGGGCGGTGACAGGGCCGGGCCGGGACCGTGCGCCCCTCAGCCGCTCGCACCGCGGTCCCCGCGCCCCTCATGCGCCCGCGCTCCGCCCTCGGCGCCCGCGGCCCGCGGCCAACCTGCCAGACCTTCGAAGCCCCAGGCTGCCGGCTGCCCGTTTCCCCCCGGACGCCCCCAGACTGCCCCAAACCTGAGACTCCCCCTCAGAAAAATCTCCAGAGCGCCCCTCCGACCAAGCGGAGCCCCGCGCGCCCCTCCCCGAACCCTCCAGAACCCCGCGAGGGGCCGAGGTTCTCTGGGGTTCAGTACTGGCCGGTCACCGGCACCTTCATTTTTAAACATGGACTCGTCAAACCTGTCAGAAGCGCCCCCCGAGCGGCTGAGGGTGCCGTCCTCGCCGCGCCGCGCCAGGGGCACCCACCTGGCGCCGCAGAAGCGTCTGGAATGGGCGGCGCGGCTGGGCGCACGCTGCGCAGAGGAGGCCCCGTCGCCACCTGGTGAGGAGCACGGCCCGGGCTCCCCGACGCCGGCCTCCCGCCGCCGCGAAGCTAAATGGGGCCGGGCGCCCCGCCCCGCCTCTCCCGCCCCTCCGGGCGCGCGCCCAGGGCGCAGGGCGCGCGCCGCCACCTGCACCGCCCGGCAAGTGCACAGCGCGCCCCGCGCCCGGCGCCACCGCCCGCGCCCCCCGCCCGCGCCCCAGGGCCGTCGGCGCGCAGGGACCGCGAGGGGCCGGGCGCTCGGAGCGCGCGGGGCCGCGGCGACGGCGAGACGCGGCTGGAACGCTCCTCCGCCCGCTTCCTGGAAGCCACTCCTCGCCCGGGCCGGCCGCCAGGCCTGGTGCCAGAGCCGGGAGTGCCGACGCCGCCGCCGCCGGGCGCGCGCGAGCCAGCCGGGCCGCCCCGCCTCCGCCGAGGCCCGCGCGGGGATCATGAGCCCCCCGCCTCCGCCGCCCCCCGGCCCAGCGCCCCCTCGGCTGAGTCAGGCCCAGCGGCCACACGTAGGATTGGCCTGGAACCGCTGGCTCGTGCCTGCACCCAGGTGCCCGCCCTGGCCTCCTGGCGCCCCGCGCACACCCACACCTGCGCCATGGGACCCCAGTAAACCCACTGTCCACCCGACATCTGGCTGCTGGGGACCTCGAGTGACCGCGGAGAGCCACCTCATAGCCAGGAACCTGGTGCTGCTTCCCACGAGCCAAGGGCCAGGGGACCCCAACTTGGGTGGGGACATAAAGTCTGCTTTATGTCCCCACCCAAGTTGGCGTGTCCTTAGGTACCGAGCGTGTGCCCGCCACTATGCCAGCTTCCATATGCACAGCTAATGTCCCCTATGGCCTTAGTAGCATTATTCCCATTTCACCGACGTGGACACTGAGGCTCAGGGGACAGATAACTCGGACACGGTGAGTTGCTCAGCCAGGATCGGGCCGTATCTCTTCCCGCCACCCTGTGGTTGGCATATTCTGGGCCGTGATAGGGCTTTACCGGAGGAGAGGCCCCGTCCGCCTTCCCCCTTGTCTTCCCTTCCTCACTCTGGTGACCTCCTCTGGCCAAGAGGAGCATCTCCGAGACCATCCCTACTCCACGCAAAGCGGCTGGAACCTGGTGGGAAATGAGCTTTGGACACTTCGTGTGAAGCGGCCACAGGGGCAGGAGGACGGGACACCCAGCGGTGAGGGGCAGGGAGAGCTGGGCTGCACCCTCCCGTGAGCACCTAGGTGCCGCCGGCGGTACCCACCATAGTTAAGTTCTGTAAAGTCACTGAATCTGTGAACACAGAGTCACCAGTCCTAGGGGAAACTCAGGGTTAGGTTCCTGCCAGCCTCTGGTCACATTTTTGTCAATCCATCGATACATAACCTTATTTTATGTGTGTCTCTTTCAAAACATCTTATTTCGCCACTTCGGACCTGCTCTTGGGGGCCCATTTGTAAACAGCGAGACCACCAACAGAAAAGACAAAAATCGTGACACGTGGCCCTGCCTAGACCATAGAAGGCCCCGGTCTGGTAAGAAGGCGGAGTGCGGCCTCATTCCGCCTGCACTGGAACCCCTCATCGAGTGACCACGAAAGGGCTGCACCTATTGATTTGGGGGCTGCAAGTAAATTTTAGCAAGTAGGTGAATTCACACACCTGGAATGTGCAATTAATGCATCTCACGTCAGGGGAGCAGGGGACAAACGAGGGCATCTGAGGCACCGGGGAGGCCCCCGGCTCTCTCCCAGACACTTGACTCCCATCAACTCGGTCATCACGCACAGTCGTTGCTCCGTCTGACCAGGGAGGGGACTGATGCACCAAAGTCTGACCCCGCACGCTCTTAGCAACGAGACCAGAGCAGCGCTCACGAGATTCACATGCTAACGCCAGTCCTGCCTGCAGCGTCACGGGCATCTACTGCAGAAACCCCATGAATATTCAAGGTGAAATGGAGAATTCAAAGAGATATTATGCTCTGCAGTGGCAAGCTGCTTCGAGCCGAGTTCCCAGTGCCTACAACTCAGGAAAAGCGCCGGAAAGGCCTCTAGAGTTGGAGGGGGGTGGTAGTTGGGGACTTTGAGCTGCTCTGCTCTAAGGTAGAAATGGCCAGCAGCACTTCCTGTCTCTTTTCCACTGGGCACTTTGGGTTCCTGAGCCAACCTCCCTCCTGCCAGTGCCCCACAGCAGGTATAGAGGCCATGGCCGAGCTTCTCTCTGCACGATCTGCGTAGCATCAGGCCAGCGCCCTCGAGAAACAGCTGGTCAAGAGTAAGAGCAGAGGAGAAGCCATCGCCAGCACCTCTGATGGAAGTGACACCTTCCTATTCACCTGGCAGGCCGGGCAGTCCTATGTGGGTAGCTAAGACGCTGTGAGCTAGGATGACGGAGCCGTGGAGGGCAGCCTGCACTCGGGGAGGGCCGGCTGGTCCTCACAGGTCCTGTCCCCAGAATCACCCCCTAACCACCCCATTGGAACTCACCTTCACCACTCCGCCCAAGTGTAGACACAGAGCCCTTCCCTCAGTCACCCACCAACTCTCCCCTCCCACCCTTCGTCCTCTCCCCTGAGGCCTGGCCAAAATGTTTAACGAGAGTGTGGAGGTGGGGGATGCAGACGCCCACCACTCCGTCTACCTCGAGGGGTTCAGACCCCCAGTGAGACTACCCACCACCAGTCAGTGCCTTTCAACTCTGAGAGGGCTGAGAAACCAAGTTCCATTTCCTCCCTGGGACCCAGACTCTTGAGTTCTTGGTTTCCATGACCTGTCTCAGGCTCTGTCTCATTCCTGCATGAGTTTCAGACATTTCTACCCCTCCGCCCAGCACCGCCGGCCGACCCCAGCCAGGCAGGCACGACAGAGCAACCTTCGTATGGGAGGGACGCCGAGAGGACCAGGGAAGGTACCCCCTGGTGATGCTGGAGTCGGGGTATGTGGGTATTCTACCCTAAGAGGGCCAACTTCACTTTGGCACATCGGCCTGAGTTTGTTCTGGACACCGATTGGCTCTTTCTGGTTGCAGGTCTCGTGAGGTGGACTTGGGAAGCACGCCCGAGTAGACTCTTTCAGAAAAGAAGTGTGTGCAGGCTAATCCTGGGAACCTCACAGCTGACTGCAGGAGGCATAAAGGACGCGTTCTCAGCCAAGGCCGCCAGGAGATACCAGGCTGGGCATGTTAGGTGAGCGGGTGTCTGAGGGGTGCGGGATTGTGTGGGGAGTGCAGGGGAGGACAGGGCTCACCGGTGCCCCAGGGGAGACTAGCCCTCTCCTGGTCACTAGAGGCCCAGGAGCAGAAGCTACAACATAGAGCTGCCCTGTGTTAATGCAACAGGACTGGGTCCTGGTACCCACTTGCCAGTCGGTCGTTGCCTCCCCTGGAGCTGGGTGGCGCTGTAACCTGCTCACAGCTGTCACAAGCCAAAAACAACGCCTCAGAGGAGGTCTCGGGTGCAAGCCCTGAGCTGCCACACCTGCATAAGCCAAGGGATGGGTGTACCTGCTGGTAAAGTGTTCCCATCTCAGCAGCATCTACTGTCCACAGCTTCTCAGGTGTCCCCGGCCCCACACAGGAACTGCTCGGGTACTGGTGGTGGTCTTCCGCCTGTGCAGAGTGGGGTGCTTCATAAAACAAGTTCAAGTCTTCGTCCGGCTACTCTTCTGCCTCCTGAGCAAAAACAGCTCTTGGGGAGAGGGGTGACAGGAGGTGTTCTGGCACACAGCCCCTCGGGGCTCGACCCATGACTTCAGGTTGGGAGCTTAGGGATTAGGGCTGCTACAGCACCACACAAGCAAAACCTCTGTCAGGAAGGTGCAATTGGACAGACTCTTTCTAGAAAGTTCCAACTCCTTGGGGGTGGGGCAGGGGAGGGCTAGAGTCCCCTAAAGTGTTGGGAAGGAACTAAGTAGGCATTGAGTGACTCTTCCCAGGGCCAGCAAAGTCTCCTGGCCCCAAATCCAAAGCCTGTTTCCATCTGGCCCCCAGGGCCAGGCAGCCGTTGGCCTGACTCGGGTCTGTGCGTGTCTCAGACCCTGATAAGCGTGTACGTATCCACGTCCACACGTCCACACACAGACCCCGCTGTCGAGCACGAACAAAACAGATACCCTGGGTTTGCCAGTGCCTTTGACCTCACCTGACTTCGCTTCTCTGAGCGTCAACTTTCTCCACTGCAGTGTGAAAGCGTAAACCTTAGAAAGTTCCGGTAGGTCCTTCCCGTGTGGCCTCTGAGAGTGTGTTTATCCTTTGCGGGCACCGCACAGCAACGCCGTCCTAATGGAGAACACATCCTGGGCAGTCTCTCTCGAGTCTCCCCACGACAGGAGCAGAAGAAGCGGGCAAGCAGCCAACCGTTAACTTTAAACCTACTGCACAGAAGCAAACGGCGAGGTCTTACCCGAGACCACTGATTCATCCTTTGCCCACCGTTCTAACTTGTTTGCTCATCTAGTCTTCAAGAGTAAATTAGAGACTATCAATCAGAAAGAGACAGAACATCGGCTAAGAAAAGACATCCGGACAGCAAAAAGGTGCCAGAGAAAAACCATACGACATGTCACACAGTCTGAGGCAGCTCTGTTCACCTTCGTGGGGCAGAGATCAGAGTCAGTACGGTGTTCGCGTCCATGAATCCAGGTCATCTACGGACACATTTGTTCGTTAGAGTCCGTCTACGGAGATATGGAAGTATGTGCTATAATTCAGAAAAATAATCACTCACGAAAGGGTTAAACTCAAGAAAAACAAAACGACAAGCAATATATATATTCCTTTTACTAGTCACTCTTAGCTTTCCAGAAAAAAAAACATGGCGAGCGTCATCTCTGACCACTCCAGGAGACCAAGCTTTTGTTCCAGCATCGATGCACGTGAGCGAGCAGGACAGAGTGCTTTGCTGTTTGAAAACGGGACATGCATCTCCTTGCAACCCGTCGAGAAGCGTGGTGCACGAAAGCATGTTCTGCGTCTTCAGGCCCGGCCCTGCACGTCACGCATCCTGCACCACAAAACGAGGCCTGCCTGTTTAGTCTGCTTCCCCACGAGCCGCGGCTCTCCCCGCTCGGCGATGTTTGGGTTGGAAACACCACAAAGGAATACTTGAAAAGTCTTTTTTTCAACTATAAGTTCAATGAAAACATTTCTTAGGTATTAAGTTTTGCAAAACACACATAACGGCGGGTGGGTCTGGATAGCCGATTAAGCCTGTGGATCCCTTCTTTACCAAAACTCAGGCGAAAAGAAAAGCTCTCAGTGGATGAGTGAGAAGAACCAGTTATTCAGTTGGATTCTCTGCACTGCAGTGTGTTATTTACCGACAGCCTGCTTTGTGCCAGGCAGGTGCTGGGGACACAGTGGCCTGGTCAGAAGGAGCACATGAGACAGCGTGGGATAAATGATGATCTAACCCGGCGTCGGTGGTAGTGGGGACAGAAGGAGCTGGATGGACAGAAGGCATCGGAGAAGGGGTATTGCTGAGACGTGGTGAATGACTTAAACAGCAGGGCGCCGAGGAGAGACAAGTCGGGGCCAGCGGTGGCAGCTGTCAGTGCCGTTCCTGACATAGGGCACCTAAGAGCAGCAGCAGCACACTGCGCGGGACGGGGCCGTCCCGAGACAATGGCTTTGCCTGGGACCTTTTGAGCCGGAAGTGCCTGTGGGTCTCGGATCAGGAACACAACCTGGGCTGGAGATTTAGATTTGTGACCTATCGGCGTATGGTGGCTACCTGAAGCCACACGGGAAGGGACAGAGTAGAGATCTGGTGACCCCTTCCCAGGAGGTGACAGTGCAGCTAAAAACAGCCAGGTATCCATTTATTCCCCTTCCATCCATATATCTGTTTATCAGGAAAAGAAGTTCTGTAATGTGCACGTAAGGGGCGTATAATTCTCACTACATGGTGAAAACATCGAGGGTGATCTCTTTTTTCTCAAAAAAAAAAAAAAAAAAAAGCGGCAAAGGCCGAGCCACCTGTGACTTCTACCTGTCTACACCCGGGCTGGGCGTCCACACCGGGCTCTGGCTGGATGGGTCTGGTCTTTGCTCTTCTGCTGTGGTCGTCAGCCTGAAAAACACAGCGTGACACTCAGTCCCCGTGAGGGTCTCTGGTTCACCACCGAAAGCAAGGGTGGGGCACACGGCCCCTCCTCGCGACCCTGCTGAGTGCAGCACGGGCCAGCGCGCTGTGCTTCCACTGCTGATTTTTTTTAAGAAACTAAGAAACCACAAGATTTCACGAAACAGGTATCCCCAAGTTTATGTGAGGGGTCAGGAAAATCGAGAACAAAATATCCCGTGTTCTGCAGAGCGTAAATAAGGAAAATGGAGAAGTTTCGTTTCATTTTTTTTTTAAACTGTTATTCACATGACATTTCAGGTCAAGCAGAGACTTCTGATCCAAGAACGATGATTTGAGCTCACATGTTTTACTTAAACCCCCCGTTCCCTACGGAAACCACCACATGGAGAGGACAGAAATTTGTGTGTCAGTGCTGGGCATGGGGGAGGGACACGTGACAAGTGTGAAAGGAGAGAGAGGAACCAATACAGGTGTGTGTCACTGTCCCTCCCAGGGCGAGAGAGGGAGCAGGTAACGTGGATTCTTGCCTGCCCGCATCCATGCGGTAAGCCCGCCGGACCGACGAGGGGAGGGTCTGCGTACTGCGGGGCTCGGCCAGCGGGCCCTCTGGCTGTCATCTGAAGCTACTTACTCCGACGTGGCTCCGACAACGCAGGTGAGGGAGGGATCGGGGGGCTCATCTGTTCTTCCCCTTGTCTAAAGCCTCAGTGTCTTTGTGACTCGGGAAGGAGAGAGGGGTGCCTTTTATTGGAGCCTCACAGGCTCCCACAGTCAGTGCTTGCCTGGTTCATCCCCCGATACGACCCTCTCTGCTCATCTGAGCACTGTCCTCATTCCCGGCTGCACCTTAGAATTACGAAGGCCCAGGCCTAACCCCAGTCCTTGACGACGGAGGGGTGAGGGCCAGATATATACTTTCTAAGTCGTCCAGAGTTTAACGCACAGCAAGAGCTGAGAACCTCTTAGCTAAACCATCGAAACCGGACTGTACACCGTATCAGCTCTGCTCTAGGCCCTCGCACAGCCTGATCCCCGAGACTGAGATATGTGAGATGCAGTCTCTCTTTCCCCAACGAAACAGAAGCCCTTTTTCTTTCTGGCTCATGATAAAGCCCGCCACATCGCTACAGAGAAAGCTGCCATCGGAATCTCCTACACTGACAGACACAGCAGAGGGAATGTCCGTGCAGAAAAGTCACGTTATCGCAGGGTCCACCTGCCTCGGACCTGGATGGAAAACTCAATGCTTATCAGCCCAGGGGAGAAGTACCCCAATGGTGGACAGGCCCAACGGACGACACGCAATAGAGGGAGTAAAACCTATCGGACTCGTGCCATGTCTGGACAGCTGAACGCTGGCCAGTCTCAAGTGAGCCTTAACAGAAACTACAGACAGTGGTCACAGAGGAAATCCGAGGGCCCACACTCGGACGTGCAAGGACGCATGCCCTGGCCGCACCCTGAGCCTCCCCCGAATGCCCCCACCCGCCCCGTCCTCAGAGCTCCCACACGGACAGGCCGGATGCTGGCATTTGAAGAGAACCGATCAGAACCAGCTGAGAAGTGAGACAAGAGAGGAGAAATAGGGAAACCAAAGCACCACCTTATTCCCGGGGAAGGTGAGACTGGAAAACGTAGCTCAGATCTCGGGGCCAGAGGCCACCTCACCGAGAACCCCATAACCAGATGGACTTACCCGCCCAGTCGCAGAAGGCCCCGGATTACCCAGGGCCTCGCCCACAGGGCAGGGTCTGTAGCTCTGAGCAGGAGGCAGGGCGGGGGCCACTGGGAACTTGCACGCTCTGCAGACAGGCCGAGTCCTGAGGGGAAGGGGAGAGGAAGGCACTGGTCGGCATGCAGGCCTCCCTCTACACTCAGGGATCCGAGTGTCATTTGTGCCCCAGGGTGGAGATCGAAGGAAGCTCGAGTTAGGCTCTTTCATAAATAAACTTGAGAGTGCAAGGAAGGCTTTTCCATCCCCGAACTGGAAGGAGGGGGTGCCGTGTTTGAGTCGGGCTGAAAGGGAGGCCCTCTCCGGCGGGCTGACTGGTCCGGAGCAAACCTCAAAGTGCCCGTGCCGTGACCCCGTGGTCGGCCCCGGGCGCAGGAGTCTGTGGCCGGAAGAGCGTGCCTAAAAATCAGCGTAACGTTCAGAATCACCGAGGCCTTTTGCCAACACAGTGTGTCGTGTTTATTGGGCTATTCACAGGTCGGCTAAAACACGAGGGGAAAAGACCAGATGCCACATCGGTCGTGTCCAGAAACAAAGCACTTAGCATTTCTCTGTTTTGAACGTCGCGTTCATTCCGTTGCAGCCGGGGAGTGTGGGCGATGGGCTGACTTGCCTGCAGAGGGTACAGCATCCTTTTAAGCGACAAGAAGAGCACTCATTAATTTAACCCATGACCTTTAGAACAATCGGCAGAAAAGAAAACTCTTTTCATGTAGCTACGACAAGAAAATCATTTATACAAATCAAACCGATATAAAATACATTATAAAGGGAACACGGCGTACAAAGGTCACGGAGCTGGTCACAGAGCAAGGATGTCACAGACCACCACGCGGAGAGAACACGGGCGTGAATTCATTTCAGTTAGGAAAGTCTGTCCGGAGCGTGCGAGGTACACGTTTACCGAGGTAAAGGCACGATCACGTCAACGTAGTTAATGGGGAAGAATCCGGACTCCCCACGCAGAGTCCCTTCGTACCAGTTTTCGTCTATCTGATTGGTGAGCGTAATGATGTCCCCTTCTTTAAATCCTAGCTCCCCTTGGTTTTCCGGCTCAAAGTCATAGAGGCCGCGGCAGCAGGGCTGGTCCCGGGGAACCTCAGGACCTGTCCACGTCACACAGAGACAGAAGGCACAAGTTAACATGACGGATTACCCATGGAGAACCAGAAGGGTGCAGAGAGCTGGTGAGGCCACCGACGGCGGGCGCTCGGCTCCCTGGGGCTAGACGCCTGCTCTCTGCCCTCCTCGGCTCTCCCAGCTGCCCTTCGCCAGGGGACGCCCTCACTGACCTCTGGGGCCCCTTTCTCACTGGTCCTCCAAGCCAGAGATTTCTGGCCCAGCCCTTGTCCTGGGAGCAGCTGTGTAGTTCTGCCCGGAGCCCAAGGGAGACAGAATTCCAAGGCCCCACCCCTGCCCTCAGGGGGCATACAGCTCCTCGGTGGAGACCCAACAACACACGGGAAACAATGTAAAGGGCAAAGATGACATGGCGAATCACGCACACCTCAGGAACTCAGAGAAGAACATACAAAGGCCTGGGTGGCCGGGGACATCTCCCCAGAGCCGGCGACCAGGAGCTTGACTATTTACCGAGCTCCACCTGACGCCCTAGGGTTACTGTACTGACCCAGACATTCTCCAAATAACATTTTTTTAATAATTATGTTTTTTAATCTCCAAACCAAAACATGGTAATAGTATAAAAAAATAAATAAAGACATGTAGGCAAAATTGAGAAAAGCCAACTGTAACCCACTAACCCAGAGATAACCAATGTCAACGTAACATTTGGCCTAGAAGTTTCCAGATATCTTTAGGAATGTATTTGTGTATGTATTTACGTAACGTCGTTTTCATAAAAGAATTTTCCTACGTACCTCATAGTGAATATCTTTCCAGATTACTTGTAATTACTGACCAGTCGTCACCTGTATTATGGTAACACGATTTCCTTAACCCATTTATTGTTGGATATTTAGGAGCTGGCTCCCCTGCCTCCCTCCCTCCCTCCCTCCCTCCCTCTCCCTCTCTCTCTCCCTTTCTTGATTACTTCCTTTTGTTTTCTCTTGGCTTCCATAGATAACTCCGAAAAAGATCCTAATACGTGTGCATTTTCAAATACGTACAATGACTTCCTGCGGGTAAACTAGAAGGGAATTCTGCTGTTCAGGGAACATCATTTTTCCCCAAGACTTTCCACGTTTAATATCAGTTTATTGTTCGATCATTATCTTAAAAGTTTTGGGAACCCCTGTTCATACTGTAAATATGAACCCCAGATCTGCCATGTCCGATATGAGCATGAGCCCCAGCTTATCATCTGGTTTTTTTCATCGTTTCATCTTTGGAGTGTGCGCCGGGCTTGGGGCAGTGAAGGGACTTCTGTTTGGGCACAAACAGAAATTTCAAACAACAGAAGCAGACAAACAAATCGAACGTTCTGTCCATGGTTTCTCTTCCACATTTATACATAAATACTCAATTAAATTTATCCCGATATTTTATTTTTTAATTTAATTCTTTTCAAATGAGAGTTTTTCTTTTAATTCTTGTGGATCTGGGTAAATAAAGGGATTATTTGTTTTGAATAATGTTTCAGCAGTCATTGCCACTCAATGGATTAAATAACTCATTCTTTCTCCACTGATTTCAAATACTTTTGTCTTTTTAATAGATTTGATTATCATGCATGCTCGGATCTATTTTAGGGTTTTTCTATTTTGTTCCACTGATCCGTTTCAATAACTGTACCACATCTTTTAAAATACCGTAGCTTTAAAATAAATGTTAGCAACTGGTCAAGTAAGTTCATTATTACTCTTTTTCGAAATTTCCTATTCTCAGAAAATCTTTCAACCAGGTAAACTTAAGTATCTATGTATTGAGTTTCCCCCCAACAAAACTCCCATTTCGATTTTAACTGGATCATATTTCTTAATAATAATGATAATCTTAATTTTATAGAATTTTTTTAAAAATCAACGACCACTGCATGCTCTGAAGAAACCACACTGATTTACGCATTATACTTTTTATCCTCCGGCTAGACCCAATTTGTCTGGGCCTGTATTTAACAATGAAATTACGTCCTTTTTATTTCTGGTCTGGTTTTGAGTCAGAACGTGTTAGCTTTATAAGACAAACTCCTTTCTATTTTCTAAAATAGTCAAACTTGAAGATGTGGAAACAAACGTTTGCCCCACGTCATCTAGGCCTATGGATTTCCGAACGCCGAATGCTTCCTAGGCTATGACAGCAATTTAGTATGTGCGGGAAGACGTGGTCCCCCCCACTCCAGCTCGCCACAGCCACAGCCCCCGAAGGGGCCACATGGCCCGTGGTGCCCAGCCACAGGAGTCTGGGGGAGACCGCTCCCAGCACGCAGTCGGTGCTAGCAGGGTATCCGGCAGCCCCCCACAAACCCTCCTCTTTCTGAAGAAGGGGCAACAGTTATTCCAAGAGGTCACAACAGCCTGACCCCAGCGCCCAGGGGAAGCCAAAATGACACACCAGGCTGTGACCTGCCCTCTTGATGTCACCTCCCATGTGATCTAGGGCACTGTCAAGGGTTGCCAAGACACTGTCACATGACTACAGGGCTAAGTGTGTGTGCTTCCACATCTACACCACAAGCCACCTGCCTCGACTACACGGCAGACTTGCACGCATCTCGGCCACCACCACCATGTGCTTTCCCTGCACACGGAAAAGACACACTACTCACTTCTCACTCTGTCTACTCCGAGCAAGGCACCACAGCTACACGATCGCCCCATCGGCTCATGGACCTAAAACATGTCGTCTCTCTCCAGACCACTGAGCGGAGAGGCCCCTGGGCCAGCAATCCCGGACTCGGGCAAGGCTGCAGCACCTGGCTGTCCGGTCACCTCTGAGCAGCCCCAGCACCGAGCACCGCTGTCACCAGCATAGGTGCTGGGGCAGTCCACACCTACCAGAGCACAATGCCTGTCCTGGGTCACGCATGCAGCAGGATGACATTCTGAAACATCATCCAATGCATCTGTCACGCGAGGCCATTTCTGCTCTCTGGGGCCCTGAACCCAAATAGCTGTGGCCTCCTTGATGTTAGGGAGAGACTGGAACCTGCCCTTGAACAAAGCAGGCAGTGTTTAGTTTTTCGGTTCCAAAATAATGCCATTTCAGTTGTAAAATGGTGTGAAAGCCAAGGCTTTCTGGCTTTTGTGCCAGAGCCAGATAGGCTTTTATGAGATTTGAGAGAAAGAGAGAGACAGAGAAAGAGAGAGAGACAGAGAGAGACAGAGAAAGAGGGAGAGAGAGAGAGAGACAGAGACAGAGAGAGACAGAGAGACAGAGATGCTACTTCTGGGTCCCAGGAACCAGAGCTTGAAGAACTCAGGGCACAGAACTTTTATCACAAGCTGTGGAGAGGGAAGGGCTGCTTCCTGCCACCCAAAGAAGAGACACAAGCCCTTCCTGGGTTTGGGGAAGGGGCCAGAGAGGGAAGGAGGTGGGCAAGAAGGTCGAAACACTCCCTGGATTCCACCCTGGGGTACAGGGGTCTGAGGTCCTGCTTCACCCTGGAACTCTGGGAGGAGGCAGGCTCCCCGGTGCCCCAGACCAGCGTGGCGGGCTGAGCGCAGTGGAGGTGGTGGGCAGCGTCAGCACACAGAGAGGGGTCCTGGCTCCCCGTGAACTGTACATGGATTTCCCCAAGTCCCAGCAGGAAGCGTGGAAGTGCTGCCGGGCAGCTGGACCAGTGATGGCCGGGGTGGGCTCGACATGCAGACTTCGGGCAATCCGGGGGGCAGAGGGGACAAGCTACCTCAGCAGGGGAGGCAGTTAAGACCGAGACAGGCCTCCTCGCCTGCCACCATGGCGTCCTGCAAACTGCCCACCGCACCTGAGCAACACCTTGGGGAGGAGAAGCAGGAAGGAGAGAGCCTCTGAGGAGACGCGGCAGCCCCAACCGATGAGGACTTTCAACCGAACGGGCTGGGTTTGAACCCTGGATGGACAGAGTCGTAAATGGACAGGCCACGCTTCCCACTGCAAGAGACTGAGTTACCTTGAAATGGCGAGATTACATTTTTTCCACCATTAGAAGAAATGGAAAAAAGATTAATTTTTTTTTTTCCTTTTTGGCCAACTGCAGAGATGGAAAAATGATTAAGTTGTTTCCGCCGTGGGTCTGAGTGGAGGCTCGAATGCAAGTTCTGTTCAGTTAAAGAGAGATGACGTCTCTGCCCATCTAAGGGACTGACATGAGTCAGCGTCACCTCGGACCGAGCCCCAGAGCCCCGGCAGAGCCGGCCACAGTCCTCTGCGGGATCTTTCAAACCGGACTGGGCACCGACGCGTGCACGGCGCCTCGACGCCCGGCGTCCCACGGCCGAAGCCAGTTCCTCTGCCGCTCCCTTCCCGTAAAAGGACGCAGGTGCCACGCAGGGGACCATCTCGGCCTCCGTGCCGCCTCGTGTTCACGGCTGGCACCTGAAACGCCCGGGAACGGCCACACGCCGCCGGCCGGCCGACAGCAGCCAGAACCCCAGCCCCGGGCTGTGCAGCCTGGCCGGGAAGGGGGGACCCACGTTCACTTTCTCTCCCTCCTGGGACCAGGCCTGACGCGACGTGAGAGCGGGTGGGGGAAACACCGTCTTCCACGGTTCCGCAGGGCAGAGGGAGCGCCCCTGGCACCTGTTCATTATCCAAGCCCAGTTCCGCACCACTGAAGGTGGCCGGTCAGTCCGTGCGGGTCGGGGAGTCACGTTCTCCCTAAAACACACGTCCCTTCCCTCTCGGCAACCCCACGGTCCGGCTTCTAACGACATTGGGTCCCTCTGATTTTCTTTAAGACGTTTCTTTTATTTTCCAGTTACAGTCGACTTACTCCACCATCCTGACCGGAAATCAGGTTCCCTCTTATTTTAATGGCAGAAACATCCTTCCCCCACCCCACCTTTTCATTCCCCCAGGTCCCTGCCATAAAGCGACAGCCCTCCCCACCCCTACCCTCAGCCCCGGTCAGTATGGGAATGAAATCATCACCCCAGGCTCCAGCGTCTGCCACGAGCACCGATCTAAGTGCCTCAGAGATACGGGTGGGTTTGATTCTCAGCGCGGCCCTCGATCCAGAGCCAGCCTTTCCTCCAGTCTGATGGACGGAGACCGAAGCACGTGGAGCCTCGACGGAACGACAGAGGCCTCCGTCCACATCAGGGGCCCGCTCTGAAAATCCCTCGCTGGTGGGTTTATCCCCACTCGACTTCTGAGCCAGCGCCGGGAGGTGGGGGGCGGGGGGTGGGGGGCGGTCGGTCAGCTGGGCTGGGAACGAGCCCGTGGGTCCTCAGCTTGGCATGCCCTGGACACTCTCAGGCCTCAGGAGGTTGTTTGAGAGCAAGTGTCCTCCATCTACGCCCTTCCTGAGCCCCGGGAAGGTCTGCCAGGTTCCTCCTCACCTTGCCAGCGACACCTGAGGGACGTCCTTTGGGAACTTACTCTCAGTCCTGCGTCCTCAGCCTGAGCGCCTGCTTCAAAATGAGCACCTCGAGGCTTCGATTAAAAATACATATATATATATAGAAAAACAGTGTCCACTCCAGGTGGCACATTAGACACCAGAGAGGAGCCCGCGTCTGCTGGGCCTGGCATCTCTGCGGCCTGGCCTTCTCGTGGGCTGTCTGTCTGCCTCTCCTCCTCCCTCTCTCTCGGCCCCACAGCCGGATCTGGGAGTCTGTTCTCGAGGGCTGCCTTTCCGCCTCTGACTCGGCGGGGGAGATGGAGATGGACACAGTGGTCCGGGCGAGGAAAGCCTCCTCTCTGGAGCACTAAGCTTCACGGCTCACTGTGTCCTGCTGTTCCTGAACTTGGGCTATGTTCAGACCACCGTAAGAGCCCACTGCTCTTTCGGCCCAGTTGGCCCTGATTCTAGGGGATCTCACCGCCTAGAAGCAATCGGGCAGGGCGCCCCCACTGAAATGCAAACTAGACGCCCCCCCACACACACACGCATACCGATTTTTTTTGGGGGGGCAGGGAGGAAGGTGGGAGAGAAGATACTTGTACAACCTGTCAGCACGAGTCCCTGTCAGGGTACGAGGTACGGCATCCCCCGGAAGCTACTGACCTGCAGAGGGCTCTGTGCCTTTTAGTAAATGCCCCAGACTGCTGTACCTTTTTGGGTGTCTGTTCCTGCTTTTTATAGTGTTTCTCTTGCCTCCCTTGCGGTCGGGCTGCGACCTGTCCCTTTTTCCTGCTGTCACGGGCCTTCCCGAAGAGTCCCTCCTAATCTGCTGCCTCCAGTCGGCTGTAGGCTGGGAAACCAGATAACCAGTTACGTGACATCGCAGCACGGGGCGGTGGGTCCTCACCCTGCAGCAGGTACCACCGCACCCCGCTCCTCTAGGCTACACGAGCCGACCTCACCCCCGGAACAGCCCCGCGAGGTCGGCTGACGGTTCCCACGCCCAGAGGTGTGGAGCCAGGCCGTGGGCCGCCCTCCGACGCCAAAGCCTCCTTCACGGGAAGGCCTGCGGGTGACGCTGTCTCGGCTCACTTCCTGGTCTGAAGTCAGGAAGTTCGGGGACATGTCTTCGTTACCGATGCCACCCAGGGGCCCGCCAGGGGGCAGAGAGGAAGGTGCCCGATGACAGGTGGGACGGTGGCCCGACCAGGAACGGGACCCAGGTCCCCTTTGGGAGGCTCTGTGCCACCACCGTTGCCCTGCCATGGGGCTGTCCCCTCACCACCTGACAGAGGTGGGGCAGGAAAACCGACCAGGACCACCCTGTTTACCTCCGGTGCGTGGGACTCACTCTCCAGCACTCACTGAGTGGCGGCCGGGGCCAGGCCCCGAGCTCAGCCGATTCGATGCCGTGGGCCCTGAACTGGAACAAGTCTATCTGGTTCAAGTGCCCTTCCTCCAAAAGCTATCATTTCTTTTTTCCACTTTAAAACCTCAAGCTCTCATAGCGAAATTTTGAAGCTAACACGTTCCCTCTAGGGATCCAGAAATGGCATCGGTGTGTAATTCTGATAAATACCACAAAAACCATTTTGTTCAACATCTCTAAAGCAGTATTTTGTCTGCTGGTAAGAACATATTGGAGAGAAACTTCTGCTCCTTGGGTTCTGGCTCTGGACTGGGTCACCTCTGAGCCCTGATTTCCATATCTGCAAAATGTAAGTACTCATCGATGGTTACTGCAGGCTGTGGACCGAATGTTTGTGTCGCCCCAAAACTCATATGTCGAAGTACCATCCCTAATGCGATGGCATTTAGAGGTGGAGCTTCTGGGACGTGACTGGGTCACGAGGGTGGAGCCATCACACGTCAGAAAGTGACACCACGTGAGGACCAGGGAGAAGACAGCCATCTGCTAACCAGGAAGTGGGCCCTCACATGACACTGAGTCTACTGGCACCTTGATCTTGAACTCGCCAGCCTTCAAAGCTGTGAGAACTAAATGTCTGTCGTTATGCCATGTAGGTCTATTCCATGGCAGCAGCCTAAGCTGGCTGAGACGGTTAAATCACAAACTACTAAGAACCCTCTACTTATTCATAGATGTGACTTACTGAAATTACTTGTCAACTGAACGCGCGCTTAATCGTCACAATCAATCATGTTTTAACCTTGATGCCAATCTTCCACGGCTTACACAGGTTACAGGAGACAGGCTGAACCCGTCTCGAAGCTCGGTGCCCTTCACTGCCCAAAGCCCTGACTCACACACAGCAAGGCCACCCTTATGCCACTGACAGGCTCTGCGACTCTGAGCGAAATGACATATAATGACACTGATTTTGCCACAGGCTAACTGTGATAAATAAGAGCGTCTCATCAACAAGACAATGACATAACATCGAATGAAACGTGATTCGAGGACCTTCTGTACTGACGTGGCTTCTGCAGATGCATCAGAAGCCGGGTCCATTTATTGGTCTTGGCAGGTGACCCCTCTACCACACCAGGTCCAGGGCTTGTGGGACGCCTCTGTCACTCTGAGTTCAGGAAAAAGGGGGAAGACAGATGGCGCCCTTAATGAGAGGTGACTTCGCGGCCACTGGCAGAGGATCACGGTGTTTAGTCTGCCTGCTCCTTGCTTTGCACAGTGTGACTTTAGTGACCGATATTTAAACATAAGGAGACTGCACCTAAATATATGGTTTCTGGCTTTTCTTGAAAAATGTGAAAAGCTGCTCTCCTGGGCCTACGTTCTCGGCAAGCAGCAGCCGTGGTGACTCCGGCTGTCACCTCCAGACAGGGAGGTGTTCTCTACTTGGCTGCAGACCTGCCTCTCCCTGGCGCCCACCCGACTTGGAGGTCTGGTGTCAGCCATTTGTCACTGGCCTTGCTCTGCGTTCTTACACCTCCCTCTGTCATTCCCCAAATCTGGCATTCGAGGTTGCACCTGAGCCACACCCACCGGAGAACTCCGAGGGTGTCACTCGTGTGAATTCTAAGGTAAAGTTCTCCACCGCTGTGTACATGGCTGCCCTGTTTGTAAGCGCTAGAAACAGCGAGCTTCTATGCTATTTTCTTAAACGTACATATATATATATATATATATATATATATATATATATATATAGTCTCGATGTCAGATATTAAACATATTTAAAATCATATTGTCAGATGCTGCATATTTAAAAATCTTCATATATACCCTACAATGATATATTTGGTCATATAATAGTTTAATATTTAGAGGATGGTATTTTAAATTTTAGCTTAAAGACCAAATATATCATTGTAGGGTATATATGAAGATTTTTAAATATGCAGCATCTGAGACAATATGATTATCAGCATTTCAGCCAAGTAGTGTTAAAATCCCCACAGCTAAGTTAGAAGTTACATCTTACAGGCTTTTCAAAAAAGGACTTGTCAAGGCCTTTGACTCGACTATTTAGAAGTACAGAAAACCTTGCAGCAAGAAAAACCTGTCTCTAAAGCATCCTTTGGATTGAAAAACGAGAAAAGGCCTCTCTTCGCCTTTCCCACATCGATGGCTCCCGGTAAACAATCATCATCATCGTTCACATGTTATTTCTTAAAATATGTTTTAAAATATGGAAAATAGAGAATGTTCAGGCGATCCACTTTCGAATTTCTGAGGATGCTCACAAGAGCTGGAAAAGAACCCTGAACTGTATTCAGACTGATCAGTGCATTCAGGGACACGTTCGAATCGGTCCAGAGATGTTAGGAAATTTACCCAAAGTCACACAGCTCGTCAGTGTCAGAATTTGAACTACATTGCAGGACTCCCATTTCCCTGATATTTCTCTGGTCGGTAGCTGACTCTGAACCAGTACTGATAACACACAGAAACGTACAGGGGGCAGGGATGGCAGGGGGGAAAAAAAAAACAGTGGGGAGAGAAAAAGAAAAAAGTGAGAAGCAGTCTCCTGACCGAGCAATCACCATTGCCACAGCTCTGAGAAATTTTAATTGCCTCCGGAAATTCAGGTTAAAAAAAAAATGCACGTATGTCTATTTGCAAAGTGCTTGTCCCTTTTAATTTTCAAACTTCACACTTTACTTTTGAATACCTGTTTATTTTCTCTGTAATCCTAGAGACTGGGCTCCAGCGAGGGGAATGACTTAGGCTCTAGACTTTATTTCTGAGCCCCCTTAGAAGTATCGAGAAACTTATAAACGTCTCCTTTATACCTAAAGGGAGCTAGAATGTCTTTCTATGAGCCATTGGAGAGATTTATTTTGCCTCGCTCCGAAACGCCTGGAGCATACGTTGGGGACCCCCCTCCCCCATTCGTTCCCTAACCTCAGCCTTTCACGTTTTTAAAGCCGATCCCAGTTTGGAGCATATTAACCCTTAGGTGTGATTACATAAAGTGGTACCCTCTTTGAGAACTTCAGTGAGAAAAAAAATAATAATCTTCATGCGTCCTTGAGCGGATATAAATTGGCAACTATACCTTGCCCTCTAGTCTTTAAATTTATAATTCGCTAAGTGACAACTTGAGGGCCTGATAAAAATGACCCGGGGCAGGGAAGACACTTAAGCATAAAGCACCAGTTCCTTGTACTAGTTTCTGAAAAACCAGTGGTTTTCTGGGAACTATCCCGGCACACTATTCGGTTCAAGGACTTTTCCTGGCCTCCTTCTCTCCTTGAGGGACACAGGGCCAGCGTGCGCTCATGGAGCGTCACGACCCCACACTCGCGGGCTTGGACAGGCGGCGGTTTCTCCTCGCCAGGGCCCGAACTTGGACTTCGTCTGCAATCCATCATGTCGAGATGTGATTTCCACTCCCCAGCCCTTTCTCCACTTTTGGCTCATTCCGTTCATTCTCTGAAGTACCTGGAAATGTATTATCAGAAGGTTCCATCTCGGCCCCACGATGCCTTCTGCCTGATTGACCTGCGTCCTGTCATCCACCCCTCCCCCGCGCTTGCTTTTTTTTTTTTTTTTCCTTTAGAAAGAAGAAACGGTGAAGAAAATGTTCTTGGAATTCATTTCTGGCAGAGTGCTACGAGCTTTGCTTTAAATTGTTAGTGAAATGCTTGACATTTTTCCTTCACTTTATAAACATTATGTGCAAATCATTCACAATCCTAATGGAAAGTAATTTCCCATTAATGCGGGCCATAAAATGCCGTTTTCTTTTGAAACCGTGCCTTCGAAACAAACAGTCCAGGACCCCTTTACACTCACAAATTCCACCCACAAATCAAGGGAGCCCGAGGCCGAGCGTTAGGATTGGGGACTGAAGTTTCCGCCAAGGGCGATGTCGGAGAGGCAGCCGAGAAAACAGGAGGGACAGGCCACTGTCAAACGGTGGCTGACGGTGGCTGACGGTGGCTGACGGTAGAGTGTGCGGCAGTGGAGAGCTCGTTATTGGGCACGGAGCCTTCCTAAAAGCCATCCTCTGCACATCTGTGATCTCTGGCTGACCATCGCCCTTCTAACAACTTAATCTGCCCAGCGACTGAGCTCCTGGCCAAGAAGGACGGGACGAAGCACTGACACGCACAGTCTGGATGAGGAAGCCAAAGAACTCACTGTATTATCAGGGTTTTCTTCTCCCGAGTCTGATGCATAAAACAGACTCCTTTTGCAAACCCCTTGCTGGCCGTGGATTCCCTGTGATCGAGAATGTTAGAAATAAATTTACTCCAGAGGCCCTTGAACATTTTATAAGTTCCTCTAGTATTCCTTCTGAATGGTACGACATGAAATATCAATGAGGTAAAGTGCCAGGCTCTGCTACTTACTGGCTCTGTGACCTTGAGAAACATCTCGAGCTCTCTGAGCCTCCGCTTCCTGTTAAAATGGGAAGGATAACGGTACTGGAAATGTGTATGGAGCAGTCAGTACACGACCTGAACCGCAGTGAGAATCAACAACTGTGACTGCTATATTGTCATGCTATGATTTTTCACCGTCTTATTTTATAGTCTCATCACTTTCTTGCAACATCCGTACAAGAATGGAATGAGTTATGGATATAAAGCATCAAATAATAATGCCTGGCATATTTTCGGCTACTCAAATGCTACACCCTTGTGCCCTCAAGTGGTGCTTTGGTTTAAATGCTTGGTCGTTTTCATAGAGTACAGCACTCTCCACATTGCCTGAGGTCAGATTTAGTGTACCCCGAGTAAGGACAGACACCTTCGTCAAAGAAAAGCTGAGCTCTTCACAGCAGGGGAAAGCATGGTGTCTTAGGGGCCTGACCTGAAGTCCTGTCTCCAAGACGCCCCCACACATACTTGGATGCGGGCTGGAGGGCAGAGAAGGTGGGTAGGGACGGAGCCCTGGGTCCCGGGATCTGCTACTTCTGTTTCATTCAGATACAACATACTGGGGGAGAGGGAGCCTGGAGCTGGACTCATTTTCAAAGTTTTTAGTTAGTTAGTTAGCTTATATCAGGTGCTTTCTAAACTGAAATTTGGAAGTGGCTTACGATAGTATTAAGAATAAACTTTTTCCAGGCCAGAAACAGAAAAGCCATAAAAAGTAGCAAGACAATATATTTTCATCCAAATAAGAGAACTTTTGAAAGAGAGGGACACTATCAAAAAATGACCAGAGCGACAGACACACACTGGGGCTGTCCCAAGCAAACAGGGCTGCAGGTCACCCTCGTCAAAGGGGAAGGGGACACGCACGGCAGCCGCAGTCACTTGAAGGGTCGCCGTGCCTGAACATCACGCCTGGTACTGAGCTCCCTGGGGCTGGGAGAAGCGAAGCCTATAATGGGGTCCGCACTGTCCTTAAAGGACGTACGCCTGTTCTTCAGGAGCCATCGATGTTCCCATGACGAAACACATTTTTCTGCTCAGTCAGGTATTCTTATTGAAATGCAATTTAAAGGACACCTTGAAAGAAGAAAAATACCGCCCACAACCCTACCAGCTCCACGCCCAGCTCTGTGTTTACAAAGCTGTGACCACAGTTTGCTTACAACTTTGTATCTTCCTCCTCTACTTACCACCAGCAGACCACCAACGTAACTACATAACTTCCACATTAATAAGTTTGAAAAGCTACATAATATTCCATCTGATAGACCTTTACCTACTTAACCACTACCCTAACGATTGGCAAATATATATAAATAAATATTGGGCGTGAGGTTTCCCCCCCTATAACTTTGTGTTTTTCTGGATATAGGGCTACAACAGACAGAGGATTTTACACTTTGCTTAAATTATTTCCTTCTCCTGTATTTTCAGGAATAGATAAGACAGGATGTTAGCTACTCTTTGGTGCATCTAGCAAGTTATCGTAAGAAAGATGAGAAGTGCCCAGTGTGCAGGCAAAAACGAAAGAGAGAAAAATCAGAAATTGGGTGCCAGCACACTAGAAAAGCTAACCGCTTCTCTGTCCCCAGAGATAAGCAGGTGGCCATCCCAAACCCTTCCCGGAGACCTCTCTAAAGCAAACAAAGGCACCCATTCTGCAGTGAAGATTAAAGGCATTGCCATCCCACTCAAGTCTGTCGATTCAGGTGCCCTCAAGGAAGCCTACATAAACTGAGAGAGGTCTGAAGTGCTGTATCTAAGAAAGAGCCTGCATTACAGGTTCGAGTGACCGGACAACTCACGTCACCCAAGGATAACCAGAGACGTCAGGGGCCTGTCCACGTCTTCACCCAGAAGCAGAGGCGACTACATTGAAAGCAGCACCAGGAAGGAAAAAACGCTTTCCAAGAGACCAGCATGATCACAGTGACGGACGGTTACACGATGTTTACTTAACAAAAATGGTGATTATAAGGCAACTGGAAGGCAGAGAGAAGGAGAAGACAGAAAGCTAAGGCCTCATCTCCCACTGTAGGAATTCAGTAGATATTATCCAAAACTGGTTTTCCAGAGGCCTTAGCTTTCTGTCTTCTCCTGGGGAGGAAATGGATTAGGGCGGAGTGACGTTCTCCACGAAAAGCCTCGTAGGGCCATTTTCTTTTTAAACCTACATTTACACGTTACTCCGATCACTTTTATATTTAATTGTGGAAAAAAAAAAAATTAACGAACAGCAATCGTGTTGGAAGAAAACTCAGACCGCACAGTTTACGTGGGCAGATCCATGGACAGACAAAATAGGTGAACCTCGACGTAAGTCTCACACTCACACAGAAACGAACTCTAAGTGGCTCATAGGCTGAAATGTAAAAATGTACCAGAGTAAAATTATTGGGGGGAAAAAAAAAAACATAGGAGGAAACATTCCAGGTCTAGAGCTGGGCAAAGGATTCTGAGACTTCACGTCAACAGCATGATCTTACAAGGAAATATTGACAAACTAGACTTCATCAAAATTAAAAACCTTTGCTCTGTCAATAGCGTCAGAAGGAGACTAAAAAGAAGTTCCCGAGTGGAAGAAAATATTTGTAAACCACATCCAGGTCAAAGGACTTGTATTTAGAATATATAAAGAACGCTAAAAACTCAACAACAAATTGGGGGAAAAACTATTAATCTCCCCATGCGCAAGGAATTCTCATGAATCAATAAGACAAAGTAAACTACTCAAAGAAAATGAATCAATTATATGATCGGACCATTCATACATGAGAAAATACAAATGGCAAATTGAAATAATAGAAAAAAATGTTCAATCTCACCAGTTATCACAGAAAGGCAAAATAAGATTGCATGCCATTTTTTTTATCCATGAATGCTTGGCGAAAATTGAACTCTAATAGCATCGGTTTAGGGTGGGGAGGAGGTATTACTACATGCGTAGCAGTGTGCCCATGGCAGGGCAGTAACTTGGCAATAGATATTGATCTACTATCATTTAAAATTTGCATTCGCTCTAACTCAGCAATGTTGTTTCCAAGAAAGACTTGGCCATCAGCATATATAGGATATTTTCTAGCATATGAAGCCATTAAAATACAGTGGGATAGATAGATACGCATGGCACGGAAATAACTCCAAGAAGTAGTGATAGTTACAAATATAATCTTGTATTTGAAAAGCAGAAAATAACCTGAAACTGTGTGAATATAGCGTGTGTGTGTGTGTGTGTGTGTGTGTATGCGCACATAACTAGATGGGACAGAGAGCCCACGGCAAACTGTTAACCGTGGCCATGTCCACAGAAGGGACTGGGGTGGGGTGAGAGATCACAGGAAACTACAGTATGATTTACAGCTCCTGAATGTTGTTGTGCGCAGTTCGGTCACTTTATTCATAAATATGTCCGTCATCTAATTTAAAAAAATAACGATGCAGCAGATGCTCAACAAATGTTAATTTGAACTTTTTAAAAATGAGCAGACTATTTGGAAAGAGTGAAAACTATTTACGAAGAAAGGTCAATGGGGCACGATGGGCCTATGGGGCAGGGCGATTGGGATGGAATTCTTCCTGGTGCTGGTTTTCAAAAACTGATGTAAGTACCCCAAACCAGGAAGCAGGAAAAGGGGCATAATTAGGAGGAAAAGGGATTCGCCAAACAAACAGAAAAGAAAGTCAGGGTCTCAGTGTATTCAAGGGACGACAGGAACACGTCGTGTGAGCACAGGCTCCCAGCAGAGCCTGCCTGCAGGGAACAACACCCAGCTCAGGGAACGGCCAGCTCACCTGTTGACTTTGCTACGGAGGTGGCAGACATCCCGTTGAGCTCACTGGGACTCCTCTTCAGGGGCCGCGGCTTGTATTCGCGTCTGGGCAGGGTGGATGCTGCCGAGATCCTGCAATGCACATTGGAAGGTGAGTCAGACGCCGATGAGGCCTTGGGGACAGGTGGTGGTCACGCAGGGGATGACTTTTACACACTGATTCTTGAGGAGCCCAAAGTGATAGAGGCAACATCCCACATGCAGCTTTCAACTACAGATCTGAGAGGTGCTTTCCTCGTAAAGCCTCTGAGGCACCCAGCAAGTGCCACGGGCATCGTGGGCACTCAGCCACGTTAGCTGCCGTCTCTCCTGGCATGAAAACACAGCCGTGTGGGCTGTAGATGAACTGCCTGCCTGCAGCCTGGGTGCCTCGGAGGCCGGACACCATTTCCAGCTCTCAGAGCAATCATGAACGCGGCCTGACATCTGCAGCGGTGAAGTAAAACCACGTCTTTTTCCAGATATCGACATACTTTCTGAAGATCGTGTCACTCTTAAGGATGACTTTTTACCCCACAGCCCTGGCCTCGAATGCACCAGGCACTCTTACCGTGTCTGTAGCTTTTTCTGGAGCTCC
>NW_024355206.1:4682413-4835488 GCF_902729225.1 Pteropus medius | reverse complement strand
TCCATGGCAGCAGCCTAAGCTGGCTGAGACGGTTAAATCACAAACTACTAAGAACCCTCTACTTATTCATAGATGTGACTTACTGAAATTACTTGTCAACTGAACGCGCGCTTAATCGTCACAATCAATCATGTTTTAACCTTGATGCCAATCTTCCACGGCTTACACAGGTTACAGGAGACAGGCTGAACCCGTCTCGAAGCTCGGTGCCCTTCACTGCCCAAAGCCCTGACTCACACACAGCAAGGCCACCCTTATGCCACTGACAGGCTCTGCGACTCTGAGCGAAATGACATATAATGACACTGATTTTGCCACAGGCTAACTGTGATAAATAAGAGCGTCTCATCAACAAGACAATGACATAACATCGAATGAAACGTGATTCGAGGACCTTCTGTACTGACGTGGCTTCTGCAGATGCATCAGAAGCCGGGTCCATTTATTGGTCTTGGCAGGTGACCCCTCTACCACACCAGGTCCAGGGCTTGTGGGACGCCTCTGTCACTCTGAGTTCAGGAAAAAGGGGGAAGACAGATGGCGCCCTTAATGAGAGGTGACTTCGCGGCCACTGGCAGAGGATCACGGTGTTTAGTCTGCCTGCTCCTTGCTTTGCACAGTGTGACTTTAGTGACCGATATTTAAACATAAGGAGACTGCACCTAAATATATGGTTTCTGGCTTTTCTTGAAAAATGTGAAAAGCTGCTCTCCTGGGCCTACGTTCTCGGCAAGCAGCAGCCGTGGTGACTCCGGCGGTCACCTCCAGACAGGGAGGTGTTCTCCACTTGGCTGCAGACCTGCCTCTCCCTGGCGCCCACCCGACTTGGAGGTCTGGTGTCAGCCATTTGTCACTGGCCTTGCTCTGCGTTCTTACACCTCCCTCTGTCATTCCCCAAATCTGGCATTCGAGGTTGCACCTGAGCCACACCCACCGGAGAACTCCGAGGGTGTCACTCGTGTGAATTCTAAGGTAAAGTTCTCCACCGCTGTGTACATGGCTGCCCTGTTCGTAAGCGCTAGAAACAGCGAGCTTCTATGCTATTTTCTTAAACGTATATATATATATATATATATATATATATATATATATATATATAGTCTCAGATGCTGCATATTTAAAAATCTTCATATATACCCTACAATGATATATTTGGTCATATAATAGTTTAATATTTAGAGGATGGTATTTTAAATTTTAGCTTAAAGACCAAATATATCATTGTAGGGTATATATGAAGATTTTTAAATATGCAGCATCTGAGACAATATGATTATCAGCATTTCAGCCAAGTAGTGTTAAAATCCCCACAGCTAAGTTAGAAGTTACATCTTACAGGCTTTTCAAAAAAGGACTTGTCAAGGCCTTTGACTCGACTATTTAGAAGTACAGAAAACCTTGCAGCAAGAAAAACCTGTCTCTAAAGCATCCTTTGGATTGAAAAACGAGAAAAGGCCTCTCTTCGCCTTTCCCACATCGATGGCTCCCGGTAAACAATCATCATCATCGTTCACATGTTATTTCTTAAAATATGTTTTAAAATATGGAAAATAGAGAATGTTCAGGCGATCCACTTTCGAATTTCTGAGGATGCTCACAAGAGCTGGAAAAGAACCCTGAACTGTATTCAGACTGATCAGCGCATTCAGGGACACGTTCGAATCGGTCCAGAGATGTTAGGAAATTTACCCAAAGTCACACAGCTCGTCAGTGTCAGAATTTGAACTACATTGCAGGACTCCCGTTTCCCTGATATTTCTCTGGTCGATAGCTGACTCTGAACCAGTACTGATAACACACAGAAACGTACAGGGGGCAGGGATGGCAGGGGGGGAAAAAAAAAATGGGGAGGAAAAAGCGAAGCAGTCTCCTGACCGAGCAATCACCATTGCCACAGCTCTGAGAAATTTTAATTGCCTCCGGAAATTCAGGTTAAAAAAAAATGCACGTATGTCTATTTGCAAAGTGCTTGTCCCTTTTAATTTTCAAACTTCACACTTCACTTTTGAATATCTGTTTATTTTCTCTGTAATCCTAGAGACTGGGCTCCGGCGAGGGGAATGACTTAGGCTCTAGACTTTATTTCTGAGCCCCCTTAGAAGTATCGAGAAACTTATAAACGTCTCCTTTATACCTAAAGGGAGCTAGAATGTCTTTCTATGAGCCATTGGAGAGATTTATTTTGCCTCGCTCCGAAACGCCTGGAGCATACGTTGGGGACCCCCCCCCATTTGGTCCCTAACCTCAGCCTTTCACGTTTTTAAAGCTGATCCCAGTTTGGAGCATATTAACCCTTAGGTGTGATTACATAAAGTGGTACCCTCTTTGAGAACTTCAGTGAGAAAAAAAATAATAATCTTCATACGTCCTTGAGCGGATATAAATTGGAAACTATACCTTGCCCTCTAGTCTTTAAATTTATAATTCGCTGAGTGACAACTTGGGGGCCTGATAAAAATGACCCGGGGCAGGGAAGACACTTAAGCATAAAGCACCAGTTCCTTGTACTAGTTTCTGAAAAACCAGTGGTTTTCTGGGAACTATCCCGGCACACTATTCGGTTCAAGGACTTTTCCTGGCCTCCTTCTCTCCTTGAGGGACACAGGGCCAGCGTGCGCTCATGGAGCGTCACGACCCCACACTCGCGGGCTTGGACAGGCGGCGGTTTCTCCTCGCCAGGGCCCGAACTTGGACTTCGTCTGCAATCCATCATGTCGAGATGTGATTTCCACTCCCCAGCCCTTTCTCCACTTTTGGCTCATTCCGTTCATTCTCTGAAGTACCTGGAAATGTATTATCAGAAGGTTCCATCTCGGCCCCACGATGCCTTCTGCCTGATTGACCTGCGTCCTGTCATCCACCCCTCCCCCGCGCGCTTTTTTTTTTTTCTTTAGAAAGAAGAAACGGTGAAGAAAATGTTCTTGGAATTCATTTCTGGCAGAGTGCTACGAGCTTTGCTTTAAATTGTTAGTGAAATGCTTGACATTTTTCCTTCACTTTATAAACATTATGTGCAAATCATTCACAATCCTAATGGAAAGTAATTTCCCATTAATGCGGGCCATAAAATGCCGTTTTCTTTTGAAACCGTGCCTTCGAAACAAACAGTCCAGGACCCCTTTACACTCACAAATTCCACCCACAAATCAAGGGAGCCCGAGGCCGAGCGTTAGGATTGGGGACTGAAGTTTCCGCCAAGGGCGATGTCGGAGAGGCAGCCGAGAAAACAGGAGGGACAGGCCACTGTCAAACGGTGGCTGACGGTGGCTGACGGTGGCTGACGGTAGAGTGTGCGGCAGTGGAGAGCTCGTTATTGGGCACGGAGCCTTCCTAAAAGCCATCCTCTGCACATCTGTGATCTCTGGCTGACCATCGCCCTTCTAACAACTTAATCTGCCCAGCGACTGAGCTCCTGGCCAAGAAGGACGGGACGAAGCACTGACACGCACAGTCTGGATGAGGAAGCCAAAGAACTCACTGTATTATCAGGGTTTTCTTCTCCCGAGTCTGATGCATAAAACAGACTCCTTTTGCAAACCCCTTGCTGGCCGTGGATTCCCTGTGATCGAGAATGTTAGAAATAAATTTACTCCAGAGGCCCTTGAACATTTTATAAGTTCCTCTAGTATTCCTTCTGAATGGTACGACATGAAATATCAATGAGGTAAAGTGCCAGGCTCTGCTACTTACTGGCTCTGTGACCTGGAGAAACATCTCGAGCTCTCTGAGCCTCCGCTTCCTGTTAAAATGGGAAGGATAACGGTACTGGAAATGTGTATGGAGCAGTCAGTACACGACCTGAACCGCAGTGAGAATCAACAACTGTGACTGCTATATTGTCATGCTATGATTTTTCACCGTCTTATTTTATAGTCTCATCACTTTCTTGCAACATCCGTACAAGAATGGAATGAGTTATGGATATAAAGCATCAAATAATAATGCCTGGCATATTTTCGGCTACTCAAATGCTACACCCTTGTGCCCTCAAGTGGTGCTTTGGTTTAAACGCTTGGTCGTTTTCATAGAGTATAGCACTCTCCACATTGCCTGAGGTCATATTTAGTGTACCCAGAGTAAAGACAGACACCTTCGTCAAAGAAAAGCTGAGCTCTTCATAGCGGTGGAGAGCATGGTGTCTTAGGGGCCTGACCTGAAGTCCTGTCTCCAAGACCCCCCCACACACACTTGGATGGAGCTGGACTCATTTTCAAAGTTTTTAGTTAGTTAGTTAGCTTATATCAGGTGCTTTCTAAACTGAAATTTGGAAGTGGCTTACGATAGTATTAAGAATAAACTTTTTCCAGGCCAGAAACAGAAAAGCCATAAAAAGTAGCAAGACAATATATTTTCATCCAAATAAGAGAACTTTTGAAAGAGAGGGACACTATCAAAAAATGACCAGAGCGACAGACACACACTGGGGCTGTCCCAAGCAAACAGGGCTGCAGGTCACCCTCGTCAAAGGGGAAGGGGACACTCACGGCAGCCGCAGTCACTTGAAGGGTCGCCGTGCCTGAACATCACGCCTGGTACTGAGCTCCCTGGGGCCGGGAGAAGCGAAGCCTATAATGGGGTCCACACTGTCCTTAAAGGACTTACACCTGTTCTTCAGGAGCCATCGATGTTCCCATGACGAAACACATTTTTCTGCTCAGTCAGGTATTCTTATTGAAATGCAATTTAAAGGACACCTTGAAAGAAGAAAAATACCGCCCACAACCCTACCAGCTCCACGCCCAGCTCTGGGTTTACAAAGCTGTGACCACAGTTTGCTTACAACTTTGTATCTTCCTCCTCTACTTACCACCAGCAGACCACCAACGTAACTACATAACTTCCACATTAATAAGTTTGAAAAGCTACATAATATTCCATCTGATAGACCTTTACCTACTTAACCACTACCCTAACGATTGGCAAATATATATAAATAAATATTGGGCGTGAGGTTTCCCCCCCTATAACTTTGTGTTTTTCTGGATATAGGGCTACAACAGACAGAGGATTTTACACTTTGCTTAAATTATTTCCTTCTCCTGTATTTTCAGGAATAGATAAGACAGGATGTTAGCTACTCTTTGGTGCATCTAGCAAGTTATCGTAAGAAAGATGAGAAGTGCCCAGTGTGCAGGCAAAAACGAAAGAGAGAAAAATCAGAAATTGGGTGCCAGCACACTAGAAAAGCTAACCGCTTCTCTGTCCCCAGAGATAAGCAGGTGGCCATCCCAAACCCTTCCCGGAGACCTCTCTAAAGCAAACAAAGGCACCCATTCTGCAGTGAAGATTAAAGGCATTGCCATCCCACTCAAGTCTGTCGATTCAGGTGCCCTCAAGGAAGCCTACATAAACTGAGAGAGGTCTGAAGTGCCGTATCTAAGAAAGAGCCTGCATTACAGGTTCGAGTGACCGGACAACTCACGTCACCCAAGGGTAACCAGAGACGTCAGGGGCCTGTCCACGTCTTCACCCAGAAGCAGAGGCGACTACATTGAAAGCAGCACCAGGAAGGAAAAAACGCTTTCCAAGAGACCAGCATGATCACAGCAACGGACAGACGGTTACACGATGTTTACTTAACAAAAACGGTGATTATAAGGCAACTGGAAGGCAGAGGGAAGGAGAAGACAGAAAGCTAAGGCCTCATCTCCCATTGTAGGAATTCAGTAGATATTACCCAAAACTGGAAAACCAACAAACGGCAATATAAGCGTATCATTTAGAGCCGTGGAGGTAAATGCCAAAGAAGGAGCTGACAGTTGAAAGTGAGCAGGAAACCAAGATGTGGGGGGGAAATGGATTAGGGCGGAGTGACGTTCTCCACGAAAAGCCTCGTAGGGCCATTTTCTTTTTAAACCTACATTTACACGTTACTCCGATCACTTTTATATTTAATTGTGGAAAAAAAAAAAATTAACGAACAGCAATCGTGTTGGAAGAAAACTCAGACCGCACAGTTTACGTGGGCAGATCCATGGACAGACAAAATAGGTGAACCTCGACGTAAGTCTCACACTCACACAGAAACGAACTCTAAGTGGCTCATAGGCTGAAATGTAAAAATGTACCAGAGTAAAATTATTGGGGGGAAAAAAAAAAACATAGGAGGAAACATTCCAGGTCTAGAGCTGGGCAAAGGATTCTGAGACTTCACGTCAACAGCATGATCTTACAAGGAAATATTGACAAACTAGACTTCATCAAAATTAAAAACCTTTGCTCTGTCAATAGCGTCAGAAGGAGACTAAAAAGAAGTTCCCGAGTGGAAGAAAATATTTGTAAACCACATCCAGGTCAAAGGACTTGTATTTAGAATATATAAAGAACGCTAAAAACTCAACAACAAATTGGGGGAAAAACTATTAATCTCCCCATGCGCAAGGAATTCTCATGAATCAATAAGACAAAGTAAACTACTCAAAGAAAATGAATCAATTATATGATCGGACCATTCATACATGAGAAAATACAAATGGCAAATTGAAATAATAGAAAAAAATGTTCAATCTCACCAGTTATCACAGAAAGGCAAAATAAGATTGCATGCCATTTTTTTTATCCATGAATGCTTGGTGAAAATTGAACTCTAATAGCATCGGTTTAGGGTGGGGAGGAGGTATTACTACATGCGTAGCAGTGTGCCCATGGCAGGGCAGTAACTTAGCAATAGATATTGATCTACTATCATTTAAAATTTGCATTCGCTCTAACTCAGCAATGTTGTTTCCAAGAAAGACTTGGCCATCAGCATATATAGGATATTTTCTAGCATATGAAGCCATTAAAATACAGTGGGATAGATAGATACGCATGGCACGGAAATAACTCCAAGAAGTAGTGATAGTTACAAATATAATCTTGTATTTGAAAAGCAGAAAATAACCTGAAACTGTGTGAATATAGCGTGTGTGTGTGTGTGTGTGTGTGTGTGTGTGTGTGTGTTGTCGTGCACATAACTAGATGGGACAGAGAGCCCACGGCAAACTGTTAACCGTGGCCATGTCCACAGAAGGGACTGGGGTGGGGTGAGAGATCACAGGAAACTACAGTATGATTTACAGCTCCTGAATGTTGTTGTGCGCAGTTCGGTCACTTTATTCATAAATATGTCCGTCATCTAATTTAAAAAAATAACGATGCAGCAGATGCTCAACAAATGTTAATTTGAACTTTTTAAAAATGAGCAGACTATTTGGAAAGAGTGAAAACTATTTACGAAGAAAGGTCAATGGGGCACGATGGGCCTATGGGGCAGGGCGATTGGGATGGAATTCTTCCTGGTGCTGGTTTTCAAAAACTGATGTAAGTACCCCAAACCAGGAAGCAGGAAAAGGGGCATAATTAGGAGGAAAAGGGATTCGCCAAACAAACAGAAAAGAAAGTCAGGGTCTCAGTGTATTCAAGGGACGACAGGAACACGTCGTGTGAGCACAGGCTCCCAGCAGAGCCTGCCTGCAGGGAACAACACCCAGCTCAGGGAACGGCCAGCTCACCTGTTGACTTTGCTACGGAGGTGGCAGACATCCCGTTGAGCTCACTGGGACTCCTCTTCAGGGGCCGCGGCTTGTATTCGCGTCTGGGCAGGGTGGATGCTGCCGAGATCCTGCAATGCACATTGGAAGGTGAGTCAGACGCCGATGAGGCCTTGGGGACAGGTGGTGGTCACGCAGGGGATGACTTTTACACACTGATTCTTGAGGAGCCCAAAGTGATAGAGGCAACATCCCACATGCAGCTTTCAACTACAGATCTGAGAGGTGCTTTCCTCGTAAAGCCTCTGAGGCACCCAGCAAGTGCCACGGGCATCGTGGGCACTCAGCCACGTTAGCTGCCGTCTCTCCTGGCATGAAAACACAGCCGTGTGGGCTGTAGATGAACTGCCTGCCTGCAGCCTGGGTGCCTCGGAGGCCGGACACCATTTCCAGCTCTCAGAGCAATCATGAACGCGGCCTGACATCTGCAGCGGTGAAGTAAAACCACGTCTTTTTCCAGATATCGACATACTTTCTGAAGATCGTGTCACTCTTAAGGATGACTTTTTACCCCACAGCCCTGGCCTCGAATGCACCAGGCACTCTTACCGTGTCTGTAGCTTTTTCTGGAGCTCCTGCAGAATCTCCGTGGACTGTCTGTGATAGTCTAAAGCTGCCTCTATAAACACGGCCAACTGGCTGACTTGTTCTACCTGCAGCGGAAGTGACAAATTACTCCAGAGAGGCCAGAACCTGGATTGTCCAGAGAACGGACACCAGCCACCAAGACCCTGCGTTTGCCTCGGCTCCCATCCATTTCATCTCGTCTAAACTTGGGGCCCTGGTGACGACCGCACAGGTCCCGGGATAGAGCTAGGGATGCTGGCAAAACACGTTCAAATTTAGAGCTAGGGATGCTGGCAAAACACGTTCAAAACACGTTCAAATTTAGCTGTGATTATAAAATCTGATGTAACTCAATAAAACGCCTGTCGTTCCAACGAGGCGACAGTCTCAGGAGATTCTGCGGCTATAAGGGTCGTAGGTCGGAACACAGAGGGCTCAAGCTTTTCCAATTACGAGGGAAGCCAACATGGATCGAATGGACTGCTTCCTTAGAGTGGTGTCTCTATGGGTCCTTTCCAACTAAATCATGTCAAGAGACTAAGGAAACTGAGCTGTCCTCAGGTAAGAGGGAAGCCAGGGCAAAGCGTCGCCAGGCCCTTGGATGGGGTTGGTGGCATGGGCACAAAATCTTCTCTCTGAGGCATACATCAGAAAGGAACGAACTATAAAGACTGTGGCATCTCTCCTTCCCATGATTCTGGACACTTGAGAAATCTGTGACCCAATTACAGTAAATAAAAAAAAAAGAAAGAAAGAAAAATAAGACCTGTGGCCCATAGAAACCCCAGAAGCCCTTGGCGGCACAAACTGATGCACGTGCCCAGCAGAGGCCTGAGAGTGTCCCCAGTTCCCCACACACCTGAGGGGCTACTGCTGACATGAGAGACTCACTAAGCTCACTTCTGGAAGCCCCCGAGGCAGGCTCACAGGCCACAGGCCTTCTGATCTGCCACATCACAAATGCTTCAGCCTCCAATACAGAGGCCGGGAGACTGTGTCATTCCTGGGACGCCCCACCTCCCCGGGGGCCAACCCCGGCACAAGGCAGAAGCGATCTCAGGACAAGCTGGACGTCCCGAGATCTGAGATTTCAGCTGGGACCTGCCCGATGTCTGGAGCTATTCTCCAAAGCAGGAGAGAATGGTTACAGAAACTTCCAGAAGCTTTTCTAACAACCAAGGCTCCAGAGCCTCGCCCCATGCAGAAGACATAGAGTCAACATTCTCGGTCACGGGAAAGTCTCCTGATTGGTTTAAATACTTACATCATTTTCTAAAAAATTAAACATGCTTCTTTCAGCCAACTCCTTTGACTCTTCAAACTTTTCTACCGCTTGTCTGACTTCTTCGTCTGGTATCTTACCTACTCGCTTCTTTTTATAGTCGTAATCCAGGCGACGGCCTTCCAGCTTTTTCAGGTGGTGCTAAGGGACAGAGGAGACCGTCAGGGACGGCGTGCTCAAAGCTCGGCACGAAGAAAGCTTGGTCGTGCCTATGAAAACGGTCGTTTGTGGCTTTTTCCCAGCCTACATTTTTGAGGACAGGAAGCCATCTCACATTTTGGGTGTGGGCACCTCAGCATCGATTAGAGGCTCCCTTCGCTGCAGGTCCTCAAGGAATATTTGTGGGATGAATAGATGGATGGATGGATGGATGGATGGATGGATGGATGGATGGATGGATGATGGATGGATGGATGGATGATGGATGGATGATGACGGATGGATTTACGACATTTAACGGATGACGGATGGATTTATTTGGATGACGGATGATGGATTTATTTTCGACGATGGATGATGGATTTATTTGACGACGGATGATTTGATGACGAATGGATTTGATGGACATTTACGGATGGATGGATGGATGGATGGATAATGGATGGATGGATGATGATGGATGGATGGATGGATGGATGGATGGATGGATGAATGGATGGATGGATGGATGGATGGATGGATGAGTGTCTATATGGCACGTAAGGACACAGTATCAGTACTCATTCCATTTTCCAAAGTTCTTCATAGGACCCCTCACTATGGCTCTGTTACTATCAGATCGTTTCCAACTACATTAACCATACCAAAAATAGAGATATTTCTTTTCCTACTATTGTCAACTCCTCATTAAGAGGTAGGTTATAAAAAACAAACTTCCGGTATCCTCTAGAATATTCTGCATGTTCCATAAAGTTCTCCAACAATTACAGAACGGGCAGAATAAATGCTCTCACCAAATACGATACACACGCCCTCCAGGTGTACGCTCTGGAAGGCCATTTTTAATAGTTTTCCAAATAGAAAGTGTTGACTCCTAGAACCTGATTTCCTTGAGAAATCACGGAAAATAACGACCGCTCGTGCAATGTATACAAAGAGACAACTAATATAGCATGATTCTGATGATCGAAAATCCTCAAACAGGTATTGAATCGTTTTCTGTGACAAATGGCTGTAGAAACACACATCTTTACCCGGCTTCTCACTGGCTTCAGTGAGCTACAGGATAAAGGGCTACTTGACCCTGGGACGCTTCCTCCGGGGAGCCAGGGGAACAAATCGGGTGGTGTGTCTACTGCCCACGGTCAGACGATGCTTCCGCTGCTTCCCTACAGAAACAGCCTACCTATCTCAAACATAAACACCACCTTAAGCAGCAACAGGTAGACGTACAGCCGAGAGCGCTCACCCCAATCTCTTTTAAATCTTTGTCTTGCAGTAACTGAAGTGGATCAATGAAAGTTTGCTTTACATTAATATCCAGAGAGTCTTTCACCTCAGCCATTAGCTTCATGGATTCACCAACTTCTATGAGCGCGTTGCCTGGGAGAGAAAACATAAAGAAAGGTTCTCTATCACAGTACTCTAAGGTTGACAGTGAGTTACATTTATTTCGTTCCCAAAAGTTTGTGGGTGATGGTGTAACAGGGTCCTCGCTAAGGGACCCTTGAATCTTGACTCAAGCGGAAAAAAGGAAAAACAAAAATAAAACGAAAAAGAAAGGTCTTCCTATTTTCTACATTTTCCTCTCTACATTCTTCACTTTCTTCACTCCATAAAAAATAAAAACTCTGAGGCGGACAGACCCAGGCACTTAGCACTTTGACCACTAGATGGGGATAGAGCTCCATTTTAAAAACTGGTACTGCCAAGACCTGGCACCAAGGGTTTCTTAGAATCCAGAACAAAGTCCCTCCTTGTAAACAATGAAAGGGTTGAGTCGTCGGGCTAAGCACCAAGCAATAACGATTACGATAGAAACAAATGAACAGCATCTCCTCTCAGCCCTTCCTGCCAGAGCTCCTGAGGCCACTCCCTGTGTCCGTGGGTTCTGAGGCCCCCTATCCTCTCTGATGTCAAAGGCGGCCTGGCAAGGGACACGCTTCAGCAGGGCGGGCGGGCTCTGCTCCCGCTTTGGCTGCATCACGCCCTGGCATCTGGACGCCAGCTAATCCGCAGGAATTGGCAAGCGGGCATCCTGGTAGCTGCGCACAAGGAGGCGGCAGGTTCTCTAGAAAACGCCTCTGGGACATGTGGCCGTAGACTGAACTGGTTTCTCTGTATCGGGAGTTTCCGAAATTGAGTCTGTAAAACGAAGGTGGAGCTCGGGGTCTACCTTTTTATTTTGTCCCATGGGAATGGTACACATTCGACCTCGGGCTCGAAAGACCTTGAAGTCCAGCCCAAGAATTTCCATTTCTAGCAAATTCTGACCTTCAGGCAGTTTCACCTGTTGGTCAAGGGCATGCACCACTGATTCACCAGTAAAGCGGGAACAGCACTATCGCCCTTTTTTATTAAGGAATAAACTAGATAGTGTATGTTCCAGGAGCTTGCAAAACATACGTGGAAAATGTTACTCTAAAATTCAGCTGGCCGGGACCCCTTCTTCACCCAGTGGCAGCTTCGTTCCTCCTGGAATGCTACATTTCTTTCACTGACTCTTCGGAGTCTGGTTCTAAATCATTCCGAGATGAAGCTGGGACATCTTTTCCTAGCCTGGGGACGCTTTCCTGCCCAATTAGTCCGAAATGGAGGGTGTGGCTTCTGGCCCTGTCAGCCTGTCACCACCAGCGCCCGTGCCCCAGCATGTCAGTTAATGTAGCTTTGACAGAAATTGTCCCAAGTACATTTCTATGAAGACTCCAAAGACGACATTCTGAACATTGGCCGTCACCTGCATGGATTGGACATTCTCGCTCCTTGCCCGAGATGAGTACTTCCAATCCCACCAGGGCGTGGGGCTCAGCCTCCATGCCGAAGTTTCTGCGCTTTAAGAAGGCACCCCGCCCCCCGACGTGGCCCCAAGGACCAAGCGGCCCACGACGGTACAGCCCCTCCCTGGGAACCGCATGTGAGCTGTCTGTTTCTGGTGCCCTTCTGAAGCCAGCTCTCCTCCTTATCCCAAGTTCCCTTAAGTTGCTGGGCATCTGAGAAGCTACCAAGTTGTCTGCCCTCTTAAACCCCATGCCCTGTCACCACGGTCAGGTACATGGCAGGAATGTACCTGTCAGGGCCCACCTGGCAGCCTCACCTGCCCTCCAGAAGGTCTGCCTTCAGGGTAAGAAATAGGCCACCTTTCTCCCACTCACATGGATAAAAATAAAATCCACATTATGTTGCTCTGGAGGATATTGGTACCCTCTGTGACTATTAATGTTTGGGGATTTTTTTAAGTTTTCTAAAGATTTTTTCCCCACAATTCCCTAGATTAATTACTACAGCCAAATATCTGAATTCTCAATTTCCATATCCTGCCTTGTTACCATTGCATAAATAGCAAACGTACCAAATTCTCCTGGAAGACTTAATATATTTAACTCCATTTGCCTCCAATTTAATTTATTAATTTAAAGCAATCTCAATCAAAATTCAACGAGCTGTTTATTTTTCAGTAGACGATACTTAAAATGACTCTTATCTGACAAAACAAAATAGGTGAGTGAAATAAAATTTTTACAATATCTAGGGGAAATTTTAGTTAAATATATTAAAATGTATTTTTAAATTGCAATATTTAAAACACATGACACTAGATCATAACAGTATAGATCAAGAAAACAGGAAAGGCCAGAAACAAATTTAAAATACAATAATTTACCCTATAACAAAAAGGTTATTTCAAATCAGTAGAGAAAGGCTGAATACATTAGGACAACTATCTATTTATTTGTGAGGAAAAAAAAATGAGAACCCTCTTGCACAGTGGTCATTCTTTAAACTCAGAGGCTCGGAAATTTAAAGAAAACATATGCATGAAAAGAAAGTATAAATAAACAGGTACAGAATTAGTATAAATAAACCATTAAGGAAACCCAGGCAACCCCCACTACATAAAATGCAAAAATCTTTCTCCATTACAATGACCCACACCTACAATGTCAGAGGGTAAATGCCTACCTGGGGTGAAACTTCACCAACCCAGGCAAAGAGCAAATATTCTGACCACTGAAAGAGCTCATAAACCAGTAAGAGAAAAAAAAAATGGACTCCTTAATAGAAAAATAGGCAAAAGATGCTAATATACAATTTGCAAAAATGATGACACACGTGAAAAAAATCTACCTGGTGTATAATCCAAAAACTGAGGTTAAAATAGCACCAAAATAACAGTTTTGTGTACTATGTATCAAACAACCAGTTATTTAAAAGTTTTTTTTAAACAGTTTTATATACTATGTATCAAACAACCAGTTATTTAAAAGTTTAGTTTTATTTAAAACTAAAAAGATAATGCCCAGATTTATGGTCTATACCGAGAAAAAAATATTCTCCCCCACTCCTAGCTGGAGTGTCCAAGTAGTGTAGCCTTTCTCAATATGCTCCAAAAGCCTGAAAAATAGGCACACTCTTGACCCCACCATTTCATTGCTAGGCATCTCATCTAAGGACATAATCTTGGGTATCAAAGATTTGCCTGTAAAAATGGTGACTATAGATAGAAAGACATTTTTTTTTAACATTAAAAAAAAAAAACACCTAAATCCCCAGTAAATGGGACTTGTTATGATACATGGAATATTATGCAGCCTTTAAAAACAATACTGTAGAAAATGGACGACTTTATGACGTGGATCATGACCCAGTCAACGGGAATACAGAGGTTACCGAACGGCCTACGGGGATATATGCATACTATAACTCCACGTGGAAGAATAAACAAAGTATAAAGGACACATAACAGGGTGTCACTGGACCTATCAACTGGATATGTGATTTTGGGTGGTGGTATCTTTTTCACTATTTTGCTTACCGAGGTTTTCTCAGCTTCCTGCGGTGGATACGCACTATGCTTCGGTAATATGGAAAAAAGTAATACGGGTTGTTAAATAAAGGCTTTGTGCATCAGCGACACTCAACTGTGGCCGCGTGCTCAGCACGTGTGACACTCACCGAAGGTGGAGCCGTCCCCAAGCTCCTTCCCGTACTTGAGCATGCAGCCGCCCAGCAGGCCTTCTGTCTGGGGGTAGCCGGTGCTTGTCACCTGCCCTCGGATCTTCGACACGGTGTTCAGCATGCCTAGCTTAGCTCTGTATGCTTAAAAACATCGTCATTTGTAATTCCTTAAAGTGACAAGGCAGAGCGACAGGCACAGTGCATTTGACAAACGCGGCCGGCGAAATCGTGGTCACCCTAGACAAAATGTCAGGTATCTGTGGCAGGAAGACCATGCGTGGCCGAGCATGCTATGGTGTATAACCGACGGATAAAGAGCAGACTGGTTTGACCTCAGAAGAGATTAATGCAGGACAGATCGGAAGATCACTGTGGGAAAATGTGACTACGAATTGAACACCACGCTACGGATTTGGGATTTCATTCCATGGGCTACAGAGTGAATCACGTGCTGGCTTGTGGTGTTGGAGATGATTTGAAGTGGGTGAACTTTCAGTTGCTTTTATTTTCATAATTACATCACGTGTTTTAATGTATTCTAGACCCGTGCTTCTCAAACTGTAATGTGCAATAAATCACTCGGGTATCCCGTTAAAATGCGGAGTCTGATTTGGTCAGTCTGGGACGAGCCCAGGATTCTGCTGGTCCTGCTGATCCATGGACCACACTTTGGGGAGTGAGGTTTTAGACACCACCAGCCTTTCTGTGTCTTGCCCACCTCAGCCTCAAAGCCCTCACGCTCCTGGTCCCCAGGCACAAAGGCTTCACTCTGTCAACACACACACACAGACACACACACACACACACACACACACCCCATGACCTTCTCCCTCACTGCCGGGGTGGAAAGGGGAATGCCGCCTGTGACCGAGGGCTACTCTGCTGGATTCGAGGCTGCTGGGTTCCGTTTACTCCCCTCTGGCCAAGTGGACGCTTTCACTGTTGCCTGCATCTCCTTTCCCCAGCCCTATGTTAGTTCTTCGAGGACAGGATCTCAATCCAACTCATCAGTGTGTCCCAGAACCCAGGAAGCACCTGCTAAATATGCGATGATGGGTTGACCAGGTAAAGGAACTCACGAGGTTCATCCCAACCACTGATAAGGCAAGGCGAAGGGATATGGTATTATGGTTTTTAAAACTATAACCATCTACACAATTCTAAAGACTTCTATAGCCACCAGCCTCCCTAGACATGACTTTTATAAAATTTATGTTTTGAAATTTTTACGTTCTAGATTGCTGGCTGGTCCAGTCTGTGCCGATTCCTCCAGCCAAGGGAAGCACAGCGACTGCACGTGAATAATGAATTCCACAGAATTCAAGGACTGGATGCTCTCTGCTGATTTCCATAATTTACAACCTAGGATCAGCCATCAAGGCTGCTGCTTCACGACCTAGGAGTCAAAATCCCCCTGACGAGAAGCCGCCGTAGCACAGGACTCACGCTGCTTTTCATGTCGTGCGTCAGGTATTTAGCATGCGAGCCACAACGTGACGGCCATTTCAAATTAATATACGCCTTCGGAACAGGATGGCAAATTTTTTTTTTTTTTAAGAGGAAACGATTGAATAAGCAAACATTTATAAAAATGTCTAGCGGGTTTCTGAAGCCGCTCATAGAAAATGTCTTTGCTTAGCAGTGTCTGGCTGCCGGGTCGAACTCCATCCAAAAGATGTCACAGGGATGCCTGCTGTGTGTGCCATCAGCTAGGATTCACAGCAACTACTAGGTCGCTGAGGGCTTGACTCGAAAGAACTGAATTTCGTTATTGGGACACAGAGCACATTGTCTCTGTTATTAGAGTCTGTGACTGCAAATGAACAATAGAATATGTAAAGACATTTTCTAACTTTACCTGGATTTGGCTGAAGATATTCTGTGGCCTTTGAAAGAATTTCTGCAACAGCTTTATTGGTGACATCTATTTTCTTAAACAAACAAACGGGGGAAAAAAAAACAAACACGTGAAATGTTGGTAAATGACAAACGATGAATTCGCAGAAAAACAAAGTTGGGGATGACTGATGACCCCGGTTCTGTCCCACCTAAGCTGCCCCACCTGGCCGACCAGGACACATAATGAGGGACAAGGAATCGGCATGCTTCCTCTGGAGGCTTTACAGTCATGTCTGCCGCGGGCCTGTCACATTTTTCTAAATGCCGTCGTATACATTAATTTTTTGCTTACTTCCCACAACCTCCATGTGAGGCAAGTAGGACACATATCATCCTTGTGTCACCGTCAGAAAAGATGGCACAGCTTACTCCAGTTCACGCGGCTGGTTCCAGGGCAGAACCAGGATAAAAGTTCATTGCTGTGTAGCTGTTGCAACACAGGGTAACAGATCAAAGCCTTCCCCACAGGGACCAAAATTTGTCTATCTGAAGGGTCTCGTCTCAGAAATACATTGGATTCTCCAAGATACATAATCACAACGATGCCTTTTTAACTGAATATTGACCATCGTCGAAGCATTTTGATTTTTGTCCACTGGAGGGAACCAGTTAGTCGGATTCCCATCTCCAGCATCAGGGTTATTCGTTATTTGGGCTTGGAATTGGGGAAAAAAATTGCCTTTTGAATTCCGTAAGCCACACCTGCATGCCAGCATCCTAGAGTCCTCTAACACCTTTTACAGTATATCTGCCATCGCAACAAAAGTCAAATTTGTGATACAATGTACACTGAAATGCTCTCTTACCCTTTCCATGTCAAGAAATTCGTCATCGAGTTTTGTTCCTTCCACGCCACTGATTTTTTCACTAAATAGCTGCAGAAAAAACACACACACACAGATAATGGCCTTGTACAATGATGTCTTACCACAGTTCCTGACCCAAATTATCACAAACATATATTTAAAAAAAAAACAAAAACCCTCAGATTCAGCTTGTTGGATTTTTTTGGACTAAGTCCTTTAAGAAAATTACTGGAAGGAGAAAGCATATCTAAGGACATGGTAAGATACACGATCTCACTCACTCAACAGATATTTATTATGTACCTACTATGTGTAAAGCACATGGTAGGTGTGCTAGTACAAAGATAGGATTCTTGTCGTCCAGGAACCTAAAGGTCAGCAAAGCAGTTATTATGCATTCAACTAAAGCACAAGGAGGAACAAGAAGAAAAATAGACATATACTCAGTTATTGTGAACAGACTTTCGGTGATTCCCAGACAGGATCCCAAGAGCCTGCAGTGTGAGGGACAGGCCTGGCGATCTTCCAGGACTTATTTCCTAGAAAGCTTGGCATTTGAGCTGGCTCGTTAAAGACAAGGGGCGCATTTTAGTGGGCAGCCCTGACGGAAAGGCCTTCCAGCACGAGGCAGCTCCGAAAAAGACTGAGAGGCAGCTACGGGTAAAACGGTTTCTCCATCTTGGCACTTTGCTTTTTAGACCCAATAATTCTTTGGGGTGGGTGGGGGTTACAAGATCCTGCACTGCAAGATGTTTAACAGCGCCCCTGGCCTCAACCCACTCGGGGCCGGAAGCACACACACCTCCCTGGTGACAACCAAAATGTCTCCGGACAGCTGAAAACCACGATGGACAGTGAATGCGCTCGGGACACAGCTAGAAGTCTGGTTTAGCGGTGATGTGTCGTGCTTGGGGGGCGCTGGGAATAAGGAAAACACAAGCAGAAAGGCAGGCGGGGCTCGGATCGCACGGATTCTCAAATGCCAAGGTAAGGAGTAGGGCTGCGAAGCCTCTTGAGATGCTCCGTGAAACACAAGGCCAGCAGACAAACCTTGCGGGAGAGCGAGCGTGGCACCAGGGCAGAAGGGAAGCAGAACATGCGTTAAATTACTGTGAAGCGCATCGATATAATTTGTTTACACCCTTCACATATGTACGTAGAAAATATAAAAATCAGTAGTAAAGCGGGGTGGGCTAATGGTAGAAAGGATTGCAGGTCCTTCTAAGTGTTTTCGAGCGTGTGGTTTTCTGCTACACGTTAGATTACGACCATTGTACACACAGCATGACGAATAGGAGGAATGTGTGTGCAGACAGCACGTAACGTAAACTCGAGGTGTGAGAAGGAATTACTTAAAGACAGTAGGAGAGAAGATCACAAAAATGGCCACGACCCCCCGTCTTCCCTGTATCTATCTTTGTAATTCTCCTCACTGGAGCTGGAGTCTACCGAGCCTGGACTGGGCGTGTGACTTGTCATGACTCACGGACACAAGCCTAGGACTTGGGTGCTTTCACTCACTCCCCTGAAACCCGCTGCCACCATGCAAACGAGCCCCAGCTCATTTGCTACGTGGCGAGAGGCCAGTGGCCCCAACACCCTCGTCAAGACAACCAGTCCATCCCGGGAATAGAGCTCCAAGCTGACCTGCAGACACACGAGAGAGCCCAGCTGAGGCCCACCTAATCGCTGGCCCACGGAAACGAGTCAAATGCATGCTGGTTGTTTGAGATCACTAAATGGCGGGGCGCTCTGGTACGCAACAGAAGCTAGCCGGTACACCGGACGACGGTAAAGGAATCGGAGGCATTATCCTAACACCTCGATACAAGGTAAGACCTCCGACGGGGACGATGGAGCGTTTTAAACAGAGGTCTCCATAAAGTCCCCCAGACATCTTTTTGTTCATTAGTGAAATCATTTAAAATGTTGGTTCTCGACTTTAGGGGTAATTTCCTACGTTAAAATTATAAAATTTCGCTACAGCAATTCACGGATAGGCAATGGTTGAGACAAACACAATGTCTTTCACGTAATAACCAAACTGCAAAGCAAAAACCATTTACGCCACCAGATTAGGCATAAGGGCCAAATCTGTGGAGTAGTCCCTGCTCGTCTGTGGTCTGTGGTTATCAGTTACCCACGGTCGACTGTAGTCCGAAAATATTCAATGGAAAATTTCAGAAATACATCAATTCATTAGTTTTAAATGGTGCCGTCCTCCTCCGCCCCGCCCCTTAGTCACTGAATAGCCGTCCATTACCAGACTGACAGTTGACGTACGGCAGAGCCTGTGTTCAGGTCACCCTGATTGTACTTCATAACGCCCCTGAAACTCAAGAGCAGTGATGCTGGCCATTCGGATATGCCAAAGAGAGGCCTTAAAATGCTTCCTTTAAGTGAGAAGTTGTGAATGTTAAGGAAAAAAACACTATATATAGGGTTCGGCACTCTGCACAGTTTCGGGCACCCACTGGGGGTCTCGTGACATGTCCGAGAATAAGAGAGACCACCGTATAAGCAAAGCTAATTATTTTTTCCCTGAAAAGATATAATATCGTGGCCATCGGCTTCATTTAAAATTCACAGGCTTCCAAACAGTAAGAGGCGTTTTTCTTGCCCATGAACAAAGACATTTTATTCGTATGTGAATGAAGCAAAGGTCCTTTCTGTTCTGTCTACATGAAGCCATTCTGCATTTCTATAGAAAACGAGGCGTTCTGTACCAGGCAGAGCCACGTTACAGAACTGGACGGCGTCGTCTGGTGACGACGGTACATGCATTCAAAACAAAAAGCACTTTGTGTTACCAAGTAAGAAAAGAATGCCTAGGCCTTCCACCACACTCCACCCTGCCTCTCCCTCCTCGCAAGGCCTCGGGTGCACACCCGTACATTATGTGTCCCCGGGAGCCTAGCACACTCCACGGGGATGGAGAACACGAGGGGGCCGGAGGGGACGAGCCAACGACGAGGGGCGTGGGACGCCACGCCGAATACGGGGAGTGCGGTTTGGGTATAATTTAAAGTAGGTTTTGCGGGAGAGGCTGGGGTGGGGAGGAATTTCTCCAGAGGGATTGCACACACCCTCATGACAATGACAGGCCAGTTTTTGCTCATTCTAGGGTTACATCTCTGAATTATTCATATTTCTGGATGATTAGGGAGGCATTACAAAAAGAGCGTGTGCTTTAAAGAACTCTGCCCTCTTTCTTTTTCCAAAAGTTTAAATCTTCTTCTTAAAAGTGTTAATACACATCTGAAATTTAACAGGAACCAACGTTTATCACACCAATAAAACTGAATTTGAATTATGAAGTCTTTGCTTAAAATTAAAATTCTTCATTATTCCCCCTGTTGAGCTGCCTATTACTCAGAAGTTCTAGTTTCCTGGATAAATCACTAGTAAGAAGTGAAACGGCAGAAAATATAAGCGAATTTAAAGCCAGAATCAGAGCCTTATGAGAATCACATACATTGAACTTATGACTATACTTAAAACGTTTAAGAGACATTTATTAACAGAATGTATAAATAGCGTTCATCGTTTAATTGGTGAAATCTGTAAACTGAGCATTGTTCAAGCGAACTTGAACAACGAGTACTTTTCATTTTAACTCAAATACTACTAGACTTACAAATGAATTTACAAGCTTCTTAGTACCTTGTTTTTAAAAGCTGAAGGTAGAATTGTTTTTCACACTTACGACTTTAATGAATTAAATATTGGATAGAATTCTGGTGGTGAACACAGGTGTCCTTCTCTGAGCCCTAAGGAGCAGGAAGAGACAGGGCTCCCGGCTCACAATGGCCAGGCGGGTATAAAACACTGTAAGAACTCCAGGGATGGAGCGACCAGCTTTTGGGGGGTGAGAGGGAGGCGAACACAGTGGACAAGGGAGGGGCATCAGCAGAGAGGGGGCACGGACACGGTCCAACGGGTGACCCAACAGGGCCTGGTGTAGGACCTGCGAGTGCTTCTGGATGGCCAGAGCCGGGTCAGCAGACACAGGGAGAGGAGGCGGGGGCCCGGCAGCAATGGGCAGCGGCGGAAGTTTGGCCTGAGGGTCACTGAGGGGTTTTTAACAGGGCATGACATCAGCAGATGTCTCCGTTTGTCCGCTCAGAACTACACTGGCACGTCCTCCTCTTAACGACCCTGGAGCACTGCCCAGGCCGGTCACCACGACGTCTTGGACAGCCCACAAGAGCTACCAGCCACCACTCCGAGGAGAAGCCCCACGACCTGGCCCGGCCACCTTCGTGGTCCCAGCGCGTAACCGTCACATGGCTACGACTGCTCTGGGGGGAAAGGAGGCACTGGATTGAAAAGCAAAAGCAACAGAAACAGAGGAACAGGCTGACTTCAGAGCAGGGCCATGAACTCGCCAGCTGAGCTGCCGGCCGGCCCCAAAGCAAGCTGGCGTAGAGAGAAAGCACCAAGGCTGGGGAGGGAAGGGACAAAGGACCAGGAGGACGTTCGCAGGATTCTTCACGGGTCCGGCTAACAGGAAGGGAGATTATTCGGGAAAAGTTTCAACATATCGCAAAAGTATCCAAAACAGCGTGATGAACCACCATGCGGCCAATCCCCTTCCTGGTACCTCCTCACTAGCGTCGATTATTTCAGAGTGAATCCCAGACATCACGTAATTTCATTTGCAAATACTTCCGTATGGATCCCTAAGAGATAAGCACTCTGTTCTTTCAACAGAACCAAGACACGATGCTCATGCCTAAAAAAAAAAAATGAACGACGATTCCTTAAAATCATGACATCCACTCGGCGACCGTGTTGCCCCAGAGGACTCGTCTGAGCGAAATGGGAGGCAAACAAGGCCCGCACAGGGCACGCGACTGATGTGTCCCCGTCTCAGTCTATTTATTTGTTAAGTAAACTTGGAGGGGACGCCAGCCCAACCGGTGGGGGAACAGGGCATCGAGCCAAGGAAGGAAAGAAAGCCAACGAATCGTGTGTGCCACTGGGGACAAACGGAGCCCAGTTCCTCCAAGAGACAGGATGGGGCCCCCTGAGCGACACGTGAACCCTGCGAGCCAGCGAGGCAGCTGGGTGCTTATCTCCCGCTCCGGCCATCGCTGGCTGAGGACAGCCATCGGGGACAGCAACTCGTCGGCTGTGAGTTCTCTGCACTCTGCTGGCCAGGCACCATCTTGCAGACAGAATAAAAGTCCGCAGGCAGAGGGTCACCAGAGCTCCGAGCAACAGGGCGTCGCCTGTACCTACCCCAGCCTCGCAAAAATTTCTTTCCCCCGCCTTTCCTCCTGCATGTTCTTTGCCATTTATTTACTAAAGAAATGTGTCATCGGTCCTTTAGACTCCCAGATTTGGCGGCCCGCATCCCCACGGTGCTATTGATTGATTGATTGATTGATCGGATCCCGCTTCTGTCTTCCGACAAGAATACCGGTGACGTCGCATCGGGAAGCGAGGGCCTCCCCGACCACGGGTTTGCCTGGCGAGAAACACCCTTCTCCCCGCTTCGTCAGATGGTCGTGTTACCCGACCCCCCCATGTTGTTCCGTCTCCCCTTTTTCAAAGAGATTGACGTGAGAGACAGACATAATTTGTAAGAAGAATTACAAAGGGAAAACCAATGTCTAATCACAAAGGATTGGCTACAAAAATCATTCACAGGACATAGGACATAGAATGATGGATTAATATACTTAATATATAGGAAGACAAATTTGAAATTTTGGGTTTGATTTGATTCTACTTGGCAATCAAGAACGACAAATGAAAAAAATATTAAGAGGTAATATACGAAAGAAGAAATGCAAATGGCCAGTACATATATGAAATCAAAAACAAAGTATTTTTAATTTTATCACGATGACAAAATTTAAAAAGAATAACAATGCCCAATGTTGGCAAGGATATGACAAACAGCCACTCTCAAACACCGGTTGTCGGGTCATACATTGGAAATGACTGGCCTTTTTCATGCCATCTTCCTTTAATAAGAAAATAAGCTCCTTTCCCCATAGCAGATTCCAATGCCCCTCTAGTGGTTTTCTGCAGTATTTTTGTCTCTGTCTCAGGTAGAAAATATCAAATCCAAGAAAGAGCACGACATCTGCAAGACAAATAGCAGGAGTGGCTTTCAACTTCAGCACCACTGAAGCCACACATTTCTCTGCACAAGTCAAAGGAGGTATTTTCGTCAGGGAAAAAAAAAAAAAAAAAAAAGATCAATCCTGAGTGTCCAAAAACTGTCACGCATTACTCGGGAATGAGGCTCTGCTATCAGAGTCCTACTGTACTCGTTCGAATGCATGAGTAAAGTAACTTCCTTCTGCCAGCCTGAAATTTCAGTTCCTGAACTATATGTTTGCCTGGTTTCATGGAACTTAAGTTAAAAACAAATAAACGAAGCCATTTCCAAAGTGAACTATAGCAAGGGGCGGGGGCGGGGGAAGTACAGGGAATGATAGCAAAAGTCGTTGAAATGCAGCTCTACTTCAGTAGAGAAAAACTGACAAATTACTGGAAACCCAATACCTGCCTAATCTCCCAGTGACACATCACCCCTGGTTCCAAAGTCATCCATCGAAAGATTATCTCGGCACACTTCTATTATCCTGTGATAGGAATTAGTTCCCTTATTCCACAAAGAGCAAATAAATAAACAGGTGCCTGGGGAGATGGCACGTCCCAGTGACTGTCCCTCCAAGGTGGGCCCATGTCACCCACCCCAAGAAGCACCAGCAGAGGCTCATCCTGGCCGCACCAAGTACCCGCCATGTGCTTTGAAAAAAGCTGCATCATCTCTGTGTGGCTCAGTTTTGTCACCTGTCAAGTGGAGACAACAGCATCTTCTTCGTGGAGTTGTGAGAACTGTTTGAGACAAGCCTGCGAAGTGTGCCTGGTATGTGGTTGTTTTATTATTAGATCAAATCCTGATTTTAAAAAAAAAAGAGGAGTTTGTCATTAATTATCATGACAGTGTAGATATGTGAACTTATTATACTGACAGACTCCAAAGGAACCAAAAGATAAAAATAATAACATAGGGTGGTAGGATTAAGGCGGATATTTTTTCAACCTTAAATTTTTTTGTCATTTTTACAATTTAAAAAATTGGAGAAATAAATTTCGATGCCAAAAAACAACTAAAAATTAATTTTCCTTCAAAGGACTTTCCTCTTCCGTCACAACGAACATGGCAAATGAAATCATGCTGCCAAAGAACCTGAAAAAGCTCAATGAATCATTACACAGTAATAAGAGTTGGCATTTACTTAGCAATTACGACGTGGCAAGCACGCTACCAAAGGCCTTACGTGTACCCATGCATTTAATCTTCATCACAAGTCTAAGAAGGCAGCACTGTTGTTATCTCCATTTCACAGATGAGAAAACGATGGAGCAGGTAGGGTACCTCAGGTCGCAGGGCTGGTAAGTGGCAGAGGCAACATTCCACATGGAGGCAGAAGCAGGGGCTGTCCGGGTCCCGTGCAGGGTCCCGGACCAGGCATCTCTAGAAGCTCAAGACTGTTTACTGCAAACCTACAACTTTCAGGCTGGGTGGGTGTGTGGGTGTGGGTGTGTGTGTGTGTGTGTGTGTGTGTGTGTGTGTGTTTCCAGCTACAAAAACAACCTCAGCCCAGGTGGCAGGCAAACTGGAAGAGCCCGATAATTAAAGCTCCCAGGAGTACCCAATGATGGCCAGCGCAGTTGATGGATAAATGCCCCAGCCTCCTGCCTGGGATAACTCTCAGGTGTCTCAGAGCTCCCCAGCGGGGCTGAAACCCAGGTGCCCTCACCCTGGCAGCACACCCTTTGCTGGCTTCCTTCTCTTCCCTGTCTCTTCTCCACACCTCACTGGTTTTCCTGGGGTCCCCTCAAAACCACCAAATACCAAGAAAACGACGTCTCCACCAATTCTTGTCTCAAAGTCTGCATACGGGGGCCTCCAACCCAAACACCACGCGCGGTTCCGCCATCTGACCCACGACCCCGAACTCTAACCACCAGGCCCTACCACCTCGGTATAAACGAACCAACAGGCATGTCCTTGAACGCGGATCCCAGTCGCTCACCTTGCGGGGATCCTGGAAACAGGCGCCCAGCCGGTAAACCGTAAATGACCAAGTGCAGACCTTAATGTGCTCAGGATGGAGACATGTGGCATCTGGAGGGGCTGAGAGGAGAGACCTTGCGCCCCAGGGACCCAGAAGCGGGTTCTCACGGCGCAAAGCACTTTTGAGGGTGCAGCTTGGCCACATTTCGATTTGTGGAGCCGAGTCTGACTTTCTGTCGCAAGCAAGAGGCTGACTGAGAAAGTTACCGTCACGAGGCTATCATTCAGACGACCCTAAAGTTTCTCAACCCCGAAACCACACCAGGAGCTCTGCGCGCCAAAGGGCCGAGAGCAACGAAGGTTAAGCACTAAGCATGCCCAGAACTCACCCGGCCCGCGGAGGCCACGCCCTTGACCGCGAAGGCCCCGCCCAGGTCCACAGAGGCCCCGCCCAGACACGCGGAGGCCCCGCCCAGGTCCACAGAGGCCCCGCCCAGACACGCGGAGGCCCCACCCCGGCCTGCGAAAGCGCTGTCAGAGCATGCGCAGCCTTCCTCAATCCTTGACCAAAGGATAAAGTTTCTGCTCTACTGTCCCGACCTTAATCCCGTTCTAATTGGCGCTAACCGCAGGCGCTGGGCAGAAGGGCCTTGGTTGGGGTCCCTCACCCGGAAGGATTGGTAACATTACCAGCTACAGTTTCTTGCACGTTTGTTATGTGACCAGCCCTGTGCCCAGCACGCCACGTGCATTTGCTCATTTGATCCTCTGAGGCCACCGTGCTGGAGCTGTGATTCTTCCCACTGTACAGAAGAGGACACTGAGGCTTACATAAGGGAAGTGACTCGTCTAAGGTCACACAGCTACTAAATGGCTGAGCTGAGACCCCAACCAGGTCTCCCCACCAGGCTGGGGCTCCACAGTTCCATTATGCTCTTCGTATTGTCCGCTGAGAGACCCGGCGCCCTGCCTCGCCATCCCTGCTTAGCGTCAATGCTTGTAGGTGACTAGGACTGATCTGCATTTCCTGCCTGCTCACAGTGACTTGACGCTGTCCTGTTAGCTTTGGGTCAAATGACTTGTCCCTCGCTCTCCCTTTATCCTCTGGGCCCATGCAACCTCCCGCATCTCATACCCACCTACTCTCACTGCCCCAAATGCCCGCAAAGAGATCTAAGTGAGCAAATCAATAGCCTTATCAAAGAAAAAGCATATCTTGGATGATAGCTTATTTTACCTAAGTGTATGGGGCTTTTCTTTCTCAGAGAAGTAAATTAAATAAATCCACTAACATTTGTTCCTTAATAATCTGTGCAGGTCTTCTGATAGTACACTCTTTATTTTGATGAGGCATCCAAAGGTTTTTTCAAGTATGGCAATTTCAGCTGATTTCCATTCCCAAAGAACCCCATCTAAGTCTCTCGAGGAGAAAACGACACCGTATTTCTTTAAAATATGCATGTCTGGCAACTCTAAAGGGTACCATCTGTTTCACATAATTTCTGCATGAAGTTTCTGAAAGGCCTGTAGAACATATATGATCCACTCCCGGTGCAAAAGAAGGCAGAACATTCCGTTCCTATTATACAAACGGACTCGTGTTAACTGAGGCTGAAAGTGGCCATGGTCCTTGCAATGATCGGCTCCCTTAGAACACGGCTCACAAATTAACATACACGCAGTTAATCAAAGTCATGCTGGAGAAGAGAAACACCAACGTGACATCACCCTCGGGAATCGCCTCTGAGCCCTGGGAAAAGGAAGTTGTGAACTGGCAAGTAAAGCGAATCGGGACTCTAATCGAACTGAAGCCGAGGAGAAGGCAAAATAAAGTCGGACTAAAACAAGCAGGGGACAGAGGATGGAGTGTGTGAACCCGGGGGGGTGGGGGGGTGGGAGGAGCACTGCTTCCCTGATGAGGAGTTACAGCGAGGCACACGGCCACACAACAAACGACAAACGACCTGCCATATGCTTGTCCACTTCCCGATTTCCGGTCCCCGTAGCAGACCGCGGCCACTCCAGACAGAGGAGCCCGGTGTGTGACACCAGGGGAGGCAAGAGACAGGTGACTTTGGGGCCTCGGAGTCTCCTGAATCACAAAGGAAGAATGTATTCCAGAGCGAGTCCCTTTCCAGGTCGCCAGGATGCATCAGAATGGTGAAGTGATTGGAGATTCTCCTAAGGACACACAACCCGATTGCAGATGCAGACGAAATGTTTGCAGTGTTCTGTCCAGGGCTTCGGGATGTGCATCCCGACACCCAGAAATTCCCCAGACGGGCGGTTCAGAGCAGAGGTCGGCGAACTCTTTCCGTAAAGGGCCAGAGAGTAATATTTCAGGCTTTGTACGGCATGCCGCCTCTTGTCACAACTGTTCCATTCTGCCGTTACAAGGCAAAGGCAGCCGGAGACGACTTGTGCATGAATGAGTATGGCTGTGTTCCAATAATGCTTTATTTATGTACATGACATCTGAATTGAGTGTAATTAGCGTGTGTCATGAAATAGTATTCTTTTGTTTTTTCTTTTTTCGGCCAATAAAAAACGAAAAACATCATTATTAGCTCACGGGCTGTTCAAAAACATAGGAGATGGGCTATCTCTGGCCCATAGGCTATAGTTTCCAAGCACTGGTTTAAAGCCTCATGTAATACGGAGTCTAAACAAGGGGGAACTGGTTCCCGGGAATGGTGAAGACACCTTGAAGTTACACGACGATCAAAAATCATGACAGCAACGGGTTTACCTCATGCAGTGGTGACAAGTATTGTACCATACTCGTCTTGAAATCACACACGCCTGTCCTTGAGTCCTCACAAGACCACTTGCGAGCTGTCATAACCTTGAACGAGTTTTCCTTAACCTTGTCAAGCCTTAACTCCCTCCTTTGTAAAAAGGGGGATAAGAACAGTACCTCGTTGATACAGTTGTCGTGAGGATAAGATGTGACCCTGCCTCTAAAAATACCCAGCACCTCTGTAAAATAAAGCTAATTAGCATACATATCGGAATGCTCACCGAATGACTGGCTGGTTGACTGCAAAGCATTTTTCCTGGATACGAAAATAAGATTTTTAGAAATCCTGACTCCTAATCTATAAAAGCCAAGGCTCAAAACAAAGTAGATGCCAGAGTTGAACACAAGACCCGTAGAATGAAAGGAAATTTTAAACGTGGTACGACACCTCGATGATCCAGCTATTAGGAATCTAGAAACCTCAGATTTCTATAAAAGTTGAACGCTGGAAGTTACAAAACAGGACAGCAGGCGTCGACAGCAAGCACTCCTGAAGTCCCCTGTGTGAGAACAGTTTACCGTGTCTGGAAGGAGAGCCCCAGAACCAACCAAAATAATTCCAATATGATAAACGTGACATTATCGACATGTGGCCATCCAGGGCTCAGGGAAGCAACAGCCTTGACGAAGAAAGAGGAAGGATACAGAAAGCTGGGCGAGCTGGGGTTCTGTAGGCGTGGGGAGGCGGCAGGGGAGGGGGTGGGTTTTCCAGAAAGAAATAACAGAACAGGCAAAGGAGCAAATGGACCCAAGGCTTCTGGGAATGACGAGGTCACATCTTGTCACGATGAGAAACCCACCCATCAAGAGACATGACCACGTGCTTTAGCCCAGACTCTGCTTTTCTTATAAAGAGCACTTGGTCCGAGCCATCAATCTGACAAGGGATCCAGGGTGAATAACATTCAAGGATGCTCGTTAACTTCTTTTAAACGAATTTTACATGTTCTATGACATTGATTAAAATCCGTTTCGAGAGGCATAACTTTTACTGATGACACATTAAGGCTCAGTGAGAGCCCCAAAGGAGGGGTTCTAGCTGCCTGAGAATATTCTAGAAACTTCCTCTTCTTGCATCCTCCTTCACAAAATATTCCCCGATGGGTCATACCAGCACAGCACTAGCTCCGCCTCATACTTCACCAGGATTTGCACGGTCGGGCGAGGCTGCCCACTCCCTTCGAAGCCTGTGTCTGCCACTCTGCCCGCTTGACACTGTCGAGTCTGCATCAAGACTTGACAGCTCTCTGCTCTCAGCCCGGACCCTTCCACCGTTCCCACACTAAGCCAGCCGACCTCCGTTGAAGAGCCCAACACATCAGCATGTGGGCAAATGCGGAGTTCGGTGACACCCAACCTCCCCCTCCGCCCCACAAGGTTTTGGGGGACATCCCCAGACAAAAAGCCAAGAGCTGTCTGTCTCTACAGAAACCATATTTAGCTCCTACACAAGCACCGCTGACACCATGGCAACCAGGAATCATCCTGTGACTGTTCAAACCTGAGGAAAAGTCGACCTGCAGTTGAACCACTCAGCCATATAGGCTGGTCTGAGACTTTTAAGCAGAAGCGGCCAACTGTTTGGCAGTAGAGCATGTGAATTCATGTCATGGTTTTCTTTTGGCCTACACGGCTTTTTAAAATTTTAAATTAATTGCCAATATTTCAAAACTAGGAAATTTTACATAAGATCTGAGTTTTGAACACCCCTCCCCGAAAATCAAAGTGATCCAAGCCCCAACTTGCCATCCTCACTACCTGCTCAACGTTCATTCGACACGAGTAGGTGGCTGCTGAGCACCTACTATGTGCCAGGCAGTGTTTAAAAGGCTTAGGATGCCATAAGAGAGGCATGGACCAAAAAAATCATCAGACAATCACATCTGCCGAGAAGGGATTTTAGCTGGGATTTTTAATTCGGGGGAGATGGAGTAGAAGCACTTTCCCCTGTCCTTCTATATGGCAACGGTAGTGACCCGGGAGAGGATAAAATACAGTGGTCCTCGCTGACCTGGAGAAAAAGAGGTGCACCCATGCCTTCACCGGCGGGTCCCCCCTGCACTTCTGAATTGTGGCCCCTTAGGAAGGAGGAATGAGGACAGGGATGAGAAGCTAGGACTCAGAGTCAGGGTCACCAGGCAGCACCCACGTCACTCGGCCCGAAGGAGCAACAGCTTCTGTCTACTGCTGACAGGCGATCCGCGGCATCGGTGTTTAAGACAAAGATTTATCCAGTGCCGGGGGAAAGGCAGCCTCGTCCGACGGATTAGAAAGCAAGTCGGAAGGAGCGACACTGGGCTGAGAAGGTCACCGCCGCTGATGCTGCGGTCACAGTGCGGGAGGATGACCCTGGGGGCCACAAGGGAAGAGTTCGCTGGGAATCCGTCACAGAAGAACTAGCACAGTTACGGCTGCAGCACCGCCTCCCTGATCCCACCCCGGCGCTTCAGCCCCATCCCCGTCACCCCCACTCCACACGTTCCTAGGTTTCTATTAAAAAGCAAAATCTAATTCTCCACATTCTGCGCATGAAGACTCTCCAGAAAACCTTCACCTATTTTTTAGCTAAATAAAATAGTATGTTGGTTCTGTTTATTGGCAGTTTTATTTTCTGAGTAAAGCATGCCAACAATAGCTCCCCCAAAGACACTCCATACACCCCCCACACACACACACTTAACTTTACAAAGCATGATCTACGTTCCATTTGTTAAGAAAGCTGGAACGTTAATCTGAAAATCACTAAAAAAGCCCTGCTTTCGAATGCATTTTTACATCAAATTCCAAGTGATACCCTAAGTTACGTTTACTTTAAAGGAAAAAAAAGTCTCCAGAGGTAAGAAATGTTTGGATTACAGTGTGTCATTCGGATATCACGAATATCAAAATCGATTTGGTTTAAACAGCTACTCTGGGACCCTGACTTAAAAAATAATTATCATATAGATTTATGAATTAATTTCAAGCAATCGATGTAGAAAAGAACAAGGATGTTTTTAGTTTAACATATTTTCTGATGCGTCCAAAAGAAAAAAAATAAATCATTATGGATTTTGCAAAGTGCATCTTTATCTTTCTCTCTCATGAGAAACTGAAACAACAGACATCCACTGTCTCCCTAGAGATTCTCACAATGTACAGAGAACATCCTTCTCTGAAGTGTTTACCCATAAATGGCCAGCCTGTCATCCCAGGGTTAATGCCCGGGCCCCTCGTGACTGCTTATTGTTTTTCCTAGTGAATGCATTAAAAGAAAGATGGAAAAGTTACCCCAAAACGCTGTGCCACATTCCCACAGCCCCGGTTGTTGCTGGGTCACATGCCAGCGGTTCAAGGGCGCAGCTCCATAAAGGTAAAAAGAAGTCAACGTAACATGAAGCCCACGGGTGTCACCACGAGGTCAGAGCAGGCGCGGGGGCGGCCTGAGTGGCCGGCACCAACACTAACTGCTGTCGAGAGAGCGAACGATGGTGAAATGAGCACGCGGGATACGAATCGCTCAGTGGTGACGCTGGCGTAGTCACTGTGAGTCACATTTTTACTGATCAGGCACCCTGTTCCCCAAGAAGCCACAATGCCGCCTCCGAGCTACTTGTGTATAAGCCGCACCCCTACCCCTAGGAGAAGAACTAAACCAGGCTGCAACGAAACCTTCGCAAAAGGAAAAATAGCGCTGAATCACGGAACTTGGGACAGCTGAGCTCCAGTTCCCGATGCTGAAGGAAAGAAGTCATCGCCTTTTGTCCTTAACTTACGCTCTTCTCATTTTCATTTATTCCTTCCTCTTTCCTGCTGGTCCCCATGTGCTGCCAACACAATGCACGAGCCCTGAGTTTACAGTTCTTCATTCTCAGTTGGGGGACGTTGCTCCCTCGGAGAGGAGCTGGGTATCAGGAAGGAGGACTGGTCAAACAGGAGGTTGGCCACTGACATCCCCCGGGCCTCCCTTCCCCTGATCTGAGAAGGTTCTACATGAATCAGAACCTGCTGTTAAAACATTGTGTGAGGAGAACATGTGGCATTTTTTTTTAATCGTGCTCTCTATTATATTAAGCCCAGCCTGATCCCTCCGCCGCATCTGTCATACGTAGTGTAAGGTTTCTTAGAACGACTTCTGGAAGCGATAAAAATATATCTAGTGGGCACTATGACCACAAATGTGGTTTGTCAAGCTCAGAGAGAACCTGTGATATCTTTCTTTTCAGAAAAAGTCACGAATTATTTCAGCTCATGCAAAAAAAAAAAAAAAAAGCTTTAAACCCTCTGCTCGTTTCGTTTGTTATGGACTGTTATGGTTAAACCTAACGGCCTCGTCACCAGCATAATATTTTTCCAATACCAGTAACTTCCTGAGATTTGAACCACTCGCCATGCTGGTTAATGGTCAGAAACCAACCCGAATCCACCCAGGGCTCATGTCTCTTTCATCTGTGAGACTCGCTCCTGTGAAGTTCATACTTGGTAACAGAAAATCTTTCAAAAAAGGAGGGTAGTCCCCTGCCGGTGCTGAGGAAGCCAGCGTGACAAGTACAGCCAGCAGTGACTCTGGGACTGCCCTACCCCGCCATGGCACCAGCCACCTGGCCTTGCAGGCCGAGAGCACGCCTGGGTTCCTAGGTCAGAGCAGCACTGTGACGGCGTCTGCCTTTAAACGTCCCCTCTCTGGGTCTGCACCACACTCTCCACGGCCCTGCGTCCTATTCCTTCCCAGCTCCTTCCTTCCTTCCTCCACCTCGAGTCTCGTTTACTTGATAAACACATACTGAGGGGCCACTGCTTAACAGGTGCGGGGCCACACGCTGTGGTAAGGTGGGCGCTCCCCAGGGTCTACAGTTAGCTCACTGTGCATCTTCTTCTGTTTGCACGTTTTGATCTCCATTCGTAATGGAAATGGCAAGAAGTCGGTAGCCCCTGTCTTGGCCTCACCTCCCCCCCCCACCCCCAGTCAGTTACAACCTGCTCCAGGCCAGTGACAACTGATGTCCCACAGACCCCTCAAAGTGCCCAGAGGCAGTAGTGAGTCCACCATTCGCTGGCGCCCCCTGCAGGACCGCGCATCACCCAGAACAGCACCACTGTCCGCCCAGGGCCCCCAACCAGAAACCGCGCATCGCCCAGTCTCTTCATGGAAGGGATGACGGGGACACCAGTGTCTTTCGGCCTGGGAAGGAGGCCACACGAAGAGACGTAATTCCCGCCGCTTTTCAGGGGCCAAGTTGTGGGAGCAGCAGGGTGAGACCTCCTCACCAATGCGAACTCTGAATGAAATCTGTCCACCCGGTTCTAGCAAACCTGGGGGTACGGGGGAGTACGGAGCAACAGACCCAGGGGTGCGGGTGCGGGACAGCTGCCACAGTGCGCGCCGTGCCACGGCTGGAAGAGGCTGCGGTCTCGGAATACAAATTCGCAATGTCGCCACGCGCGCGCACACCGCGCCCTCGCCCCTCCGGCCTGGTTTCCCGCCCCGTCTCCTCAGAGCCCCCTCCCCGCCCCGCCCCGCACCCGCGCCCCGCACTTCACCCTCCAGGGACGCCCCCAGGGTGTCGCGCGCCACCTCCGCGCGCGGGGGCGTGTCTCCCTCCGTGCGCCCCCGCGCCCGTCTCGGCACCTGGTCACCAGACCCGCGGCCCGGCGGACCCAAGGAGGGGAGCGGGGCGCGCTGCAGCGGGGACCCCGGGGCCTCGGAGGCCCACCCCGCGGGGACCCTCAGGGCTGCGCGGCTGGGCGCGAAGGCGGGGAGACCGAGGGAGCCCCAGGGCCCCGGAGCCCCTCCCCGCCCCGCGCGCGCCCTACCTGGCTGGCCTTGTGGAACTGCTTCTTCAGCCCCGCCACCGACATCGCGGCTGCGCCCGGCCGGGGCTGCGCGGTCCCCGGGCTCGGCCGGGCCCGCCTCCCACAGCCACGGCCACGGCCAGGGCCAGCGCCGCTGTCACCCGCGCGCGCGCGCGCGCGCGCAGCTGGCAGCGCCGCGCCCCGAAGCCCCCGCGCAGCCCATTGGCCGAGCCGCGGCGGTATGCAAATGAGGCCGCCGGGCGCCCACGCCTCATTGTGGCGTGTGCGACGCCGAGGACCCCGCGGCCGGGGGACGCGCCTGCGGGGCTGGGCGCGGGCCGCTGGGATGCGCGCGGCTTCACGGTGGCCTCGGGTGGCGGGGGCGGCGGCGGGCTGGGGGGCACCTTGCGGCTGCTCCTGGCCCCTGTGCGTAACCTGCTTTCGCCCACAGGCAACACCGCCTCCCTCTGGCGCATCGGGTAGGTTTACGTTTCATAAAAAAGGGACGCTCCAAAATGCGCCTAGGGAGAGACATGCAACAGGACAGGGGACCCGCGGCGGGGGAAAGCGGCCGGTGGGCGGCAGCGCTGTTTCTTGCCTCACTCGGTGCTGCGGTTGTGATCTGCCTCCCTGGGTCGCTGAGCCCGCTGTCACCTGCAGTAAGAGCAACCATCACGAAAGAGCCATGAACAGCGCGCTCGTCCCTCACGGAATTCATGACACCAGACCCAGCTCCCTGGGTAACTCCTGCCAGGTGTCAGTGACAGTGTCCTTTTGCACAGAGGCCAGAGTTTACGCGTCCACTGCTGAGGCCCAGCCAGGGAGGGGCCTGGCGCGTGCCCCATCCCTATTGACCCTAGGGTCCAAGCCGCTCCCAGCTGATTGGCATCTGCCAATCTGGCTTCCAAAGGCCCCGGGTCTCCCAGGACCGAGAGCCCACTCTTAGCCTCGCCAAACACAGAAAGGAACATCCCCCTCCTCCAATCTCCACCTGGAAGAAAGAAGCCCCTTTGCGGGCCCTCAGGAGATGCTCTCTGGGGTGACCAAGAGCCCGAGTTTGCCCGGGCCGCCCAATTTGCTGCCTGTCCCCTGGCGTCCACTCCTGGCGCCCTGCGTTTCTCCAGGACAAAAGTCAGGCAGCCTCTCCTTTGCCATTAGCTACCAACGCCCTTATTAACCTGCCCTCATCCAAGTGTAGTCTGTAACCACACCTCCCTGTGCCTCAGTTTCCCCACTTGCCCTGAGAAGGGGGGCACGCACTCCAGATTCAGCATCCCAGGCCGCAGCATCTCATGGACAAAGCCTAGATGGTCAGCCCAGGCTCCAGACGCCTCAGATCCACACAGGGTAGATTTCTCAAAGAGAGGAAGACGCTTCGGATGCCAGGCGGTCACGAAAAGTAAACACGGCAGCCACACAGATGCTCGCTAATGTCGATCTGGGGGCTTCCGAACCTCTCCATCTGAACAAGTGGTTTATTTTTATTCTTTGTTTCCTGATCAACACATATAAAACCATGAATCGTCCTTCCAGAGCATGGCTTTGCATTCCGCATCTCGTCGTCATTGTGTAATGTGGTTCTTCTGATTATTTTCTCAGTAATTAGCTGGCCATAGCAGTTTTAACTTCCTCTTTGGATCCAAATGTTATTCGGGGCAATTAATAAAATCTTTTCTAGGTGGTTTGATTCGTTGTACATTAAATTCTAGGTCAAAAATAAATAAATAAATAACGCGTCTCGAAGTTTCTTTTTTACGTAGCCCGTCACGTTAAAACGTATAAAGGTGCCACTGCAATCGTGCGTACTCTCAGTTTCCAGTTTCCAGGGTACCGTTTCTAGTTTATAAGAGGCATGTGTTCTACCGCAGCACACGGCTCCAAGGCAGGTCTCAAACTCATGCTAGCTGGGGCCACGCCGGCCTGCCCAAGTCCTACACTCCACATCACTGTCACCCCTTCATTTTGTTCAGGGAAGGAATAGTCTAATGTCCTGGGTTATCTGACAGAGCTTTCTCCGTGGGGTGGGGGTTTTGAGGCACAGACAAACATTATCAGAAACTGAAGGATCGTTGGGCATTTGGGGGGTCTTCACAGGGCAATGACAAGAGAGGTGTTATGATCATCTCTGTCATTAAACCTGCAGCCATATACAAGCTCCAGACCGCAGACCAGATACAAGCTCCAGACCAAAATAATCCTCAAATGTTAGTTAACCAAGACCTCTTGGTTTCTAGCTTTGTCTCTCTACCGTCCCCCGAAAACCAGCCCTCACCCGACTCCCTTCCGAGGAGCCTCCCTGGGCTGCTCCCGCGGGAGAGGGTCAGGCTTCGGCCCACTGCAAGGCATTTGTGTGTGGTGTGCCACGTGTTGGGGCAAGCCAGACCTAAAAGCCCTCTCTCTCTCTCTCAGCTTAACACCCGCAAAGCCCTGGCTGCAGCAGGAAGCAGAGAGTGTGGACACCCAACTGCTTCCCTTGTAACTTCATTGGTCTTTTATAGTTTGCACGCCTGGGAAAGACGCCTGCCCAACGATGAGAGAACAATACAGTCACGATGAATCCCAGATGCCCAACACGGCAATTTGCCTTGAACTTGCAAGATCAGCACTGGAGACAAACGTATAGATTTTCTTCATTTATCGTTTTACAGAAAGCCGATGGACAATGAATCGATCAGTTCAAGAAACAACCAGAAAAGTCACTTCATTTTAACCTATAGAGGAAAAAAAAAAAACCTGAAGTATTTTCATGTGTTTTAAAATGAGCATTGGGTGAAGGGCACCATTTCGACAGTGAAAGCAAATATGATTCACTAGTGAATTAATGCAGATCGGTTATCTACACTACATGACTCCATTATTTTAGACTCTATACACATTCGCGAGAGTTCTGGGTCATGCTATTACACAGGTGCCATTTTCATTTCTCACGTTTGCCCCCAGAGGATTTATTTTTCATTTCTAATAAAGCGATGCTCAAAGTTTGTGCTGGGGAAAAGGAATTAGTGAGCAGTGAGGACGGCTTTTGTGAGCTAATGCTGTCACCTTGTGGTGCTGCTGAGAAGTGGCAGAGGTGATTCTTCAGGAACCATAAGCTTATGAGACAGTGGTTAGTTTCATGCCATTTGCTTGATTGGTTAGTTTTTTGGTGTTTTTTTTTTTAAATAATTTTTTTAAATTACGTTGATATACAACACTATATTAGTTTCAGGTATACAACATAGTGGCTAGACATTTATATAACTTACAAAGCGATCACCCTTAGTACCCATCTAACACAGGCACTTCAGTGTTATTGTCTATATATTTCCTGTGCTGTACTTTGTATCCCTGTGACTGTTTTTATAACTGGCAGGACATACTCCTTAATCCCTTCCCCTCTATCACCCATGTCCCCATTCCTCTTCCGTCTGGCAGCCACCAATTTGTTCTCTGTATCTATGAATTTATCTCTGCTTTGTTTGTCCATTTGTGTTTTATAGTCCACATGTAAGTAATATCACATAGCATTTATTTTTCTCTTCTGCCTTATTTCATTTAGTATGATATCCTCTAGGTCCACTGATGCTGTCACAAGTGGGACGCTTTCATTTTCTTTTTTACGATGGAATAATAGTCCATTGTGGGTGTAGGTATCACATCTTCTTTATCCGTGTGTCCAGTGATGGACACTTTGGTTGCTTCCAGATCTTAGCTATTGTAAATAATGCTGCAAGGAATGTAGAGTTGCGTATGTCTTTTTGAATTCGTTTTTTTCATCTCTTCCGATAAATAGCCAGAAGTAGAATTGCTGGGTCATATGGTAGTTCTAGTTTTATTTTTTTGAGGAACCTCCGTCCAGTTTTCCATAGTGGCTGCACCAATTTACATTCCCAGCAACAGTGCACGAGGGGTCCCTTTTCTCCACATCCTCACCAGCACTTGTTCTTTGATTTATTGATGATGGCCATTCTGACAGGTGTGAGGTGATATCTCGGGATGGTTTTCATTTGCATTTCCCTGAATACGAGTGATGTTGCATCTTTTCATATGTCTGTTGGCCGTCTGCATGTCTTCTTAGAGAAATATCTATTCAGGTCCTCTGCCCATTTTTTAATTGAATTGTTTTGCTGGGGGTTTTTCTATGTTAACACGGAACTGCTTTCCTTGTAATTTCATTGGCCTTATATAATTTGCACACCTGGGAAAGGTGCATGCCCATCGATGAGGTAACAGAACGGTCATGATGAATCCCAGATGCCGAACACGCCGATTTACTTTAGATTTGAAAGATCACCACTGGAGACAAATGTATAGATTTTCTTCACATATTATTTTACATGAAGTTGATGAAAAATCAATGATCAGTTTGGAAAAAGCCAGAGATAACTCTTTTTTGATTCAATATTATGTTCTATTACATTCAGGCGTACAACATAGTGGTTAGACATTTATATTATTTACGAAGTGATCCCTCTGAAGAATCTGGTACCCACCTGGCACTAACATAGTTATCAAAATATTATTGCGAAAAAACTTTTCGTTTTAAGCTATAGAGAAAAAATCTGAAATATTTTCATGTGTTTGAAAATGAGCGTTGGGTGAAGAGCACATTTCAACAGCGAAAGCAAATATAAATCATAGAGAATTAATGCAGATCAATATCTACAATACATGACTCCATTATTTTAGAATCTATAAACATTCATTAGAATTCTGGGTCAAGCTGTAATTCTAATGATCTTCTGTTGATCACATAGAATCCGTCATGATTTTTCACATTTACCCCAGAAGATTTATTGAAAAATCACCACTGTCATATCTCTGTCACACAACTCTCGTAAGCTAATGCTGCCACCTTGTGGTGTTACATAGAAAAGGCAGAGGTGATATTTTAATAACCAGAAGCATGACGGGTAGTGTTTAATTGCATGCCAATATTTTTGTGAGCTAATGCTGCCATCTTGTGGTGTACTTGCGATATGACATGGTGACTTTTTAATAACCGTAAGAATAACAGTGTTAGCATCATGCTATTACTACTGTAAGCTAATGCTGCCATCCTGTGGTATGCCTAAGATATTACAGAGGTGAATTTTTAATACCACAAGCATAACAGTGCTTAGTTTCATGCCACTAGTTTTTAAGCTAATGCTGCCACTTTGTGGTGTTACATAAAATGGCAGAAGTGATTTTTTAATAACCTGAAGCATAACAGATGGTTAGTTTTATGCTACTACTTTTGTAAGCTAATGCTTCTATCTTGTGGTGTACCTGAGATATGACAGATGTGACTTTTTAATCATAAGCATGTAGACAGACAGTGGTTAGTATCACGCTATTACTTTTGTAAGATAATGCTGCCACCTTGTGGTGCACCTGAGAAGTGGCGGAAGAAGTATTTTCTTATAACCAGAAGCATAACAGATAGTGCTTAGTTTCATGCCAATATTTTTTAAGCTACTGCTGCCACCGTGTGGTGTTACAGAGAAATGGTAGGGTGATTTTTTTTAAAAAAACCATAAGCATAACAGGCAGTAATTATTTTTATGTCACTACTTGTAATGCTGCCACCCAGTGGTATTATAGAGACAGGGAAGAGATGAATTTTTAGTAACCATAAGCATAACAGCCAGTGGTTAGTTTCATGCCAATATCATTGTAAGGTAATGCTTCTACCTTGTGGTGTTACAGGGAAATAGCAGAGGTGATTTTTTTAATAACCATAAACAAAACAGAGAGTGGAAATTTCCATGCCCATATTTCCCAAGCTAATCCTGCTGTATACCTGGAAATGACAGATGTGATATTTTAATAAGCAGAAGCATAACAGATAGTGCTTAGTTTAATGACACTAATTTTGTAAGGTAATGCTGCCACCTTGTTGAGTATCTGAGAAATGGCAGAGGTGATTTTTTAATAATCATAAACAAACCAGAGACTGGTAAGTTTCATGCTATTATTTTCGTAAGCTAATGCTGTCAAAAGCATTACTATAAGCATAACAGACGATGGTTAGTATTATGCTTACTTTTGTAAGCTAATGCTGCCACCTTGTGGCGTACCTGAGAAATGGCAGAAGTGAGTCTTTAAGACCTATAAGCATAACGGACAGTGGTTAGTATTATGCTATTACTTTTGTAAGCTAATGCTGCCACCTTGTGGTGTTACAGAGAAATGGCAGAGGTCTTCCTTGATCATAAGCGTGTCAGGCAGTGGTCAGTTTCATGCCAATATTTTTAAAAGCTAATGCTGTCACCTTATGTTTTTACCGAGAAATGGCAGAGGTGATCCGTTAGGAACCATAAGCATGTCATCCAGAGGTTAGATTTATGCCATTTACTTATATTTCAAAGTCTTTAAAGAGCACACTAACACCTATAGTCCTGTCACAGATACTCACTCGAATGGTGTTGATCATAAAAATGTTACTACTGTTTGTGTACTTTGAGATCCCAATTATCTGGGATTTCAGCTAATCATGGGGACTCTTGTGATCCTCAAATGTTAGCATGTCAAGAAGTCTGATCCATCAATACGGCATTAGTCCAAGGGCTGAGAAGAATAGAGAAGGAAGTCATGATACCAACGGAGGAATTTCAAGAAAGATGAAGTGGCCATTAGAGCTAGTGGTCACAAAAGAGCCCCTGCACAACACTTCTATCCATACGTATCCCTTTTCACCACTTTACTTTCCTTTACGAAGGTCTTTACTCTATTTACTTATATTTAATAACATCTATTAAAATGTTTTTATCATCTATCCCCACTGCCGATAGAACTTCCCATGATGATGGCAGTTTCTGTATCTGTACCATCTAATACCGATAATCATTAGCCAAGGGTAGCTATTGATCACCTGAAAGACGGAAACTACAGCTCTCGATCTTTAATTTTTTTCATTTTAATTAATTAAATCATAAATAGCCCATGTGGCTGGCGGTTCCTGAGTGGGCAGTGCAGCTCTAGAAGTGAAAGAAATTATTCTGTGTATTTACTGCAGTGCCCCCTGGACCGCGAGAGGTCCAGGAGCCTCAGAGCTGCTCGACAAAAATGAAGATTCATTTAATAAATGAGTAAATGACGATGAAGAGGGCAGATGAGGACCTAGATCAGCAAGAAGCTGGGGGCGAAGATGAGGGAAGAATTTTGGTAAAAGAAGATGGAGTTAAAGGGCCAGGGAAATGGGAGGCGTCGGTCATGCTGCCTGTTCAAGGTGATGGGGGCTGTGGTCCTACAAGGCCCTGATTGACTTTCTATTTCTCTTTTTACTGCCCTAGTGAGAAGAAATTGTGGTCACTTCCCTTTAAGTGCAAGATTTTTCTGTGTTTACAGATGTGGCGGCAATGAACTTAGCACCTGGTATTTCGAGAATCTCCCACTTGTCCTGTATTTGCCTATAATCATATAAGAAAAGTTTGTAAAAGTCTCTCCCTGAATTGAGTTGTGTTTTAAAATAAGTTCGCTGCTGTTATGACTTGTGGCCACTAGATGGCAGCAAAGACCGCAAAATAAAACAGCAGACCTTAAACTACGCGAAGTTAAACTGTGTGATTGTACAGTTCTCTACGGCAGCACTTCTCAGCCCTTAATGGGCACACGAACCCCGGGGAATCTGGTTAGAATGCAGGTTCTGAGTCCCTGGGTCTGCAGGAGATTCCCAAAGTCTGAGATTCTGCATTTCTAACAAGTTCCCAGGTGATGCTGGGGCCGCTGGTCCAGGGACCCCTCTGAGCAGCAGGGTTGCACGTGACAGATCCTGCACAGTCTGTCAGACACCCAAGATGCAGCTGCTTTATTTGGCAAGTATTGGTTAGACGAACAGTGGACACGCACGCCCCACAGCTCTTGGGTGTGATGAGCTGGCTGGACGGGAAAGGGCCGAGTTCTGGACATGTTTTTCTCTGGGCCGTGGGGGCATCATTTTCTCAGCACCTCTGCTGGTAAACTTCAGAAGCTAGTGTTATTAATCACCCGTTTGGCCCAGGTGGGTGTAGAATTCTGCTTTTGCCAGATTTTGCCCCAAGAGTAGAGCATGCCCTCACCCCTGAAGCATGGAACTGGAGGCCTGCAGTCACCTTCTGCGGCCCAGGCCATAGCAGGCCCTAGTTTTGCAAGGGGAGAGAATTCAGAGTGTGTGTGGGACCTGCCGGAGCCAGGCGCACTCGTGGCAACCCTGCAAGATACATATGACCTCCAATTCAGGGAGGAGGAGGCGGGCTCAGAGAGAGGAAGGGTCCTCAACGGGATGAGACTGGCCCAGCTCTCAAGCTCTGGCCTCAAAGGTCCACTCGTAGGCCCAGAGAGAATCAAGGCTTCGAGCATTGGAATGTCCCTTGCTCTAATGTCCACTAAAGTTTCTTCATTTAACACATTTATTGAGCACCTACTGTGTACCTGGCCTGGAGCTGGGGCCGGGCCCGCAGCAGCGAATCGGAGCTTGTCCTGTAGAAGCTGACATTGGAAGCATGTGGCCAGGTTTCCACAGACAGTCTCATGAGGTCTTAGGAAAACCTGGAGTCTAGTGAGCTGACCGACATTTGTCCCTATCGCTGACCCCTTGAGCCAGGTCACGCAGGATTGTCCGTTTGGCACTCCGTGGCACGTACCTGGGGACTGGATGACTTGGCATCTGTCTGTGGCCCTCACTTCACTGTAGCTGGTTCTGCCTTTTTTCTCCTCTCTACCAGACTCCGAGCTGGAACAATGGCCTAGTAAGCATATGTGTCGGATAAAGGGGCACTGTCCCATCCTGTGACTTCGCATGACTCCTGAAGCTCACATGCACTCACCCATCTATGCTGGAGGCAAGAGCCGATGTAGCTGGAATGATGGAGGATGGACGATGGGGACACTGCCACGTGCACGGCGTCACCCAGGCCCTCCCGGACTGTGAGCTCACCTTGAGCAAGCTTCTGGAAGACAGAGCTTGCCTGGCCCACTTCTGAACACACACAGACACACACACACACACACACACACACGACTACCTCACAACCCCATGAACTCTGTCACCCTGCAAAATCCGAGACATAAATGAATGACTTAAGATTGTCCCCATGGGTTTCCAGAGCCGGAATGGATCGACTCTAAGCTCTTTCCATCTTTGGCAAATCTGATCTACGCTGTTAGAAATGGAAATGTTGGTTCCCCTTGTGGGGCGGGGAGGGCATCAGGACTGGAGGGGTCACAGTGAGGCTTCCGGGGGGCAGCTAATGTTCAGTCTGAGAGCATTCGCTTTGTGAAAATACATTAAAAAACTCAATCCTTAAAATATGCACATTTTCCAAGATGCAAAAACAAATGACGTGAATTTCATTCTTTGACAGGGCTTGACTACGTATAGCAATGATTTTAAAAACAGGAATTAAGTCACGATGCTTAGATCAATGGCAATGAACAAACCACTTTGACTTTTCTCCTTGGCAGATCCGAGTCGCTTCAGCTTAAAAACAAAACAAATCACCAATTACCTAATCCCCTGCCCCCACCCCCACCCCATAACACATTTAAGGCTAAAAACTTCAAAAACACCCCGTCTTCTCTCTGTTTTCCATTTGGCTTTTACCCTCCCCCCAACTGACACTTGCTGGATGACTTCACCTGATTTTTATACAGAAAATTGAGTCCATCTGGCGTTCGCTCCCCTCGATCCCCTCATCTCCACTTGAATAAATCCTGGGAACCCACGATTTCCTCCCCTACGTCCCTCTGATTTTGAAAAAAAGGAGCCCCATCTCTGGCTGGACCCTCCGCAGCCTGACTGGTCCCTGACACAGGCCTCTGGGAGCGGGGGCGCCCCCTCCTCACGGGCAGCAAACGCTGGATACCCCAGTGCTCCCCCTAACTTCCAAGCTCTTCGATTTCAGCAGAAGAACTCAAGCTCCTCCCCTCCCCTCGACGACATACGTGGTACCCTCCCTTGAGACTTTTTCGGGGTTCACCTTTATACAATCGTGACCCCTCACTTGTTATCTTACATTTCTTTAATTTCCAGACATAAATGGGGCCTAATTTTAAGTGGCTTTGGCAGGTCGGATGTTCAGGCTCTTGTGAATAGTCTAATTGAGCGGACTGAAATATTTGAGCTTCTCTGAACACCTAGGACCCTCTTAACTCTTCGAACGGGGGTGCTTCGGCCGTGCCGTCTGAGAGTCGAAGGTCCAGGCCTGGTCATTCTGTCTTCCACAAGCCCCACGAAAGGGTCTAGCAGGGACTGACCAGGGCCACCTGGCTGTCTGCCAACCTGCTGGATGGCCCCAGAGAAGCCCCGTTTGTCTACAAGCCAGAACATCACTTCCCTTCATGATACCCCTGTTCCCAGAATTCATACGCGTAGGATCTAGTCTAGTTCACATGTGCCAGAGGAGTTTCTGCTCTCAGGGCTGCCCCCCGGGTCCACAGCTGGAACCTTCCCAGGGGCACCTCGCCTGGGAAAGGGGGTGCAGACCTGCTTTCTCAGCAACACGCCTTGTCCACGGCGCCCCTGTCCACCCTCCTGGAGGTCTCTGGGTAGCTTTTAATCCCTCCGTTTCCTCTACTTTTGACCACATCAATAACCGCTCTTGGTCAGTCCTTCCAAGGACACTTTGACTTCATTTTCCTGTTGCTGGTACAGATTTAACGCAGTCCCAGAATTTATAGCCACGATATCGGAATTACCTCTTTCGAGTGTCTTACTTAATTCCACTTAACTGTTTAAAACTGGCTTTTACGGAACTTGGTACACCATAGGGAATTATTAAGCAAATTATAACTTAAACAGAGGGTTTAAGCTAAATTAGTGAGGCCTGCCCAGATGCTTAGAATGAAAAGAGGTGAGAGCTAGAACGTAAGTGTGTTAAGCTCCACTGCACATTGTTTTTAAAGCTATATAAATAAATAAAGGATTAGGGGTCGCAACGTGCCAACTAATACACCCAGCATTATTTGCTTGAGTTTGTGTGGCTTTTCTCTCCTTCATCCTCTTCCTAAGAGCACTGGAAAGAGTTCTCCTAATAGAACCCAAGTCTGGGAAGAAGGCAGACGGAATGACAGAACACAGGAGATATGCCAACAGCACGCGGCCCCTGGCATAGTGCACATGGTCCACCTGGAGGCCCGCCGACCACAGTGGCCTTTCTCTATCCCACCAGCAGGATCCGAGCTTCCCTCCGCCCTGTCTCCAGCATCAGGTCTGGGCAAAACAGAGAAATCCACTCTAAAGGCCCAGTCTGCAGACTGACCACACACACCCAAGGCCATGGCCAAGAGCAGCCAAGAGAGACCAAGAAGACGAATATGCATGAATGTCCATAGAGGGGGCTTCACAACTCTAGAAATTAGGCCTATCACTCGTAAATGGTACATGGGGATGAACTGGGTAGACTGAGTCCTGCCACCCTTTTTACTCCTAGTGATTCTATTGGTCGAAGATGAAGTCAGAATGGACCGAAGGGGGATTTCATCTAACAAGGCAGACACAACACGTGTTCATCTCCGCCTCTTCCTCAGATTGCACGGAAGGACACGGAAGGCATGAGAAAGGGAATGAGAGAAGAGATGACACACAAGAGATGTCAACCAAATCTGGGGAAATTGAGGGGACCGGCCACCCCTTTGCTCCCCCTAATCGCCGGCAGATGTGTGGATCTCTTCAGAGTATCGGAGGGGCCGTCGACAAGAAGACAACACGAAGCCAGCCAAGCATCTGACCAGCGAGTCGGAGCCGCCGCGTCGCCTGTCCACCCTTCCCTGCGTGTCTGGGACGGTGCGGCCCCTCGCTATGCCCATTCGAATTCCATAAACCTGGCCGAGAGGTGCCTGCCCGGCCGCGCTCGAGCTACTGGGCAGGGTGGGGACGTGGATCACATCTTCCTTTGCAACACAGACGAAGCTGCCCGCACAGGCCTCTCGGAGGAGCTGCCCGCGTAGGTGGCCCGTAAAACTAGTGGGCACGGCTTCACTGTGCGGGGCACCGGGAGGGATGGCGAATCCACGGTCGGATGCAGACCTCTGGCCACATCTGCCGGTGTCGGACAAGGCAGCGTCTGGGGTGTTTCCTTTGCGTTTGCACGGTATACGCTTTTGCCCGTTAGTGTCAGCCTGTACATTACTTTATTTTGAGGTGGGTTCCTTGCAGATAGCGTACGGTGGTTTTTTTAATCCAACCTGACACTCTCCGCCTTTTAACCGGAGTGCTTAGACCGCCACATTTCACGTGAGCGTGAATGTGGTTGGGTTTAAATCTGCTATCAGGCTATTTGTTTGCTATGTCTCCCCTTTGTTCTTGGTTTCTTTTTTCCTCTTTCTCTGCCTTCCTTTGTGTTAATTAGGTGCTTTTCAGGATGGGGTGTGACTGGGCATTAGGTGGGGGACACGGAGGTGGCTGGGGTTGCGGCATCTGTAGGGGACGGACACCGGCCAAGCGGAAACAGGGGAACCGGCTGAACCCCGGCAAGGCAGGGGCTTCGGGGCTTAAGCTTCGTTGACTTCACCGTCAGTCCACTTCCGCCACTACAGGATAGCAGGACTGACCTCTGACCTGTCTCCAAAGGCTTTGGATGGTTTCTGAAATTCTATTTTGCTCTCTTTAAAGGGTATGGACATTATTCCTTTTTTAATTAAAAAAAAATTTTTTTTAACGCCTACAGCACCTGGTCTTCCTAGGTGGTCTCCCATCCAAATACTCACCAGGCCCGACTCTGCTTAGCTTCCAGGATCAGAAGGGATCAGGCACATTCAGAGTGGCATGGTCATAGATGGGTGTGGATGTGATTCAAAAGACTTTAATATTAAGGGGGATTTTTAGAAACGAGTCAGCCTCTTGAGCTAGACATCCGGACCCCTCCCAAGGGGCTGTTTTAGATGCAGGCACCATAACTCCAGCCGATTATTTTTTTGAAGGACATGGTTTCACGAGCACTAAGTCAAGAAGAGATATTTTTATCCTCTCTCACCAACTATGTCACTCCTTTCAAACATGAAATAACTTTGAAACAGAGATTGCTGCGGTCAGAATCAATATTTCTCCCCGGGCTGAGCCCACTTCAGAGGACGGGGCATCTCGGCCAGTTTTGCTCAGATCTGACAAACCTCCACATCGCAGGAGGGCAGCTCATGATTTTCCAGTCTCGGCCCTCCCCCGCCCCCACCCTGACGTTACAGGATCTGTATTCTGGTCCACAGTTTCTTGGGTGGAAAACTAGAAGAGTTTGACATGTTGTTGGCTATATTCTTACTTCTAGTTCCCACCCCCCCACCACCCAGATTTCCTGGTTAAGAAATATACAGGCACAGGAAAGTTTAGGGCTATTTTTTTTCAAAGGTTATTCTTAGTGTGGGCTTGGGGACAGGAAGGTGGGGATAGAGAGCATCTATCTGGTGAGAAGGGAAAGTGATTCTATTGTTCTCTGAAAATCCAGAGTCCATTGCATGCTCCTGAGAGTGGCACTTAAATTAATGCACTTAAATTAATTGTTGCTATGCTATTAATTTATTGGTTGCTTCCTTTTTTCTTTGTAGATAAACAAGCAGAGATTCCTAGAGATCATGAAAAGTCAAAAAAAAAAAAATAGCTCTGAGAGTGGAAAATGAGGGGTAAGAAAAGAGTTTCGCAAAGTTAAAACTTTTGTTGGGCCGCCTCTGCCTTGGGTTCCAAGAAAAGAATTCTTCATGTGAAATGCAGAGTCAACGTAAATATTTGGACTTATAATTTAGATGATACTCCACTTAGGTGTCCTGATGTCGTCTTAGATTTATGAGTTCTTGGTAATCATCTCTGTCTTGGTACCATAATTGAACTGTGTTCCCCAAAAGATAAAGTCAGAGAAACATCACAAAATTTCAGCTTCTATGTTCCACCACCAGTTTAAAGCTGGGGGCAAAAACCTCGCCTTCCACAGATTACTGCTGTCACTTTTGGGCAGCCTGTGGCCCTACTTCTATTACAATACGTCGACAGCTGTATAACTTTAGACCATCAGCCCACGAATCCAGAGGACAGAGACAGTGACTGTCAATCCTCGCATCCAAGATACTCCTTTGGGTGGTCCACAGAGCCCATGTACGGTAACGGATCAGTCCCCTCTCCGCTTCACGTTGCTACTCCTAACACAGTCTCACTCATGGGCTCGTTAAACCCCCAGATCGAAATGTTAGATCCAGCCATGTGAAAGAAAAAAAATCAGTCCAGTTGCAAACATTAAGCATTTGAAGGAGACCAAACACCCACTTACTCGACACAGCTGGGTCTCCACTCCCCATCCGTAGAGCTAGGCCCAGTGCACAGATCCCTTGGGACGATCCAGTAGCTCCCAGTGCCAGGAAAGTGCTTCAGCAGTATCAGGTATGCTGTATAAACTAGAGGGAGTTTGACAAGTCAGCCAGCACGGAGCGACCAGTCAGGTCAATGCAGAGTGCTCTAATGCACTTAAGAGCCCAAGAGCAAGACCGGGCTGAGTAATAATGGCCTAAATGCCACTGGAGATTTCCCAAGTCTAATTTCCAGACCCGAGAGTCATGGCGTTCCATCTCCATTGGGCTCATTAAGGCGCGGCGGAGACAGAATCTGACAGGAGCTCACCCTGGCCTTGGTCTAGATTTATGGAGAAGAGAAGTTGCCAAGAAGGTAAACGAGACCTCAGTGGGGCTTCCTCCAGGATGACGCGGTCTCGGGGCATCAAGGCGGTGAGATCTAAAGTGAGTATAGACCAGTGCTGTGCAGAGACCGGGGAGTGTGGAGGTTACAGCGAGGACTCTTCCCTTGCTAACCAGGGGATCTCGGTGCACTTCAAATTCTTAATTTCTTCAAACGTCAAGTGCAGCTAATAGTACCTATCCCCAAATATCCAAAAAATAGAATGTCTGTGAAATGGCAGTCTGGGGCCTGACCCAGAATGACTGCTATTTTTATATTGTGTTATAGCTGCTGATTTTTTCTGATACGGTGAAGTATCCACACGAGTGACCGGCCCTGAAAAGTAAAAGTCTGTTTATCTTTCAGACCCATAGCTTCAGCCTAGCCCTGAATGGGACATGCGCACCTCTGGTGTGCTTACATGGAATGCATGTCGAGGGTGGTCACTTTTCTATCAGCTTACTCAAATAACCAGCCTCTCTGGCCAGAACTTACGCTCTTTATCTCTCCCCCAGCATTCCGTAAAGGTTGCTGTAGGTGTCCCCTGCTGCCCCCTGTTATCCCACCAGCGCCATGTAGAAAAGCAAAGGACCCAGAAAAGTCAAAGCCATCTTGAAAAAGAAGACCAAAGCTTAAAGACACACACTATGCGATTTCCAAGGTTATTATAAAGCTTCAGTAACCAAGAAAATGTGGTATTAGTGTAGGAATAGATAAACAGGTTAATGGAAGAGAATGGAATCTAGAACTAAGCCCATATACATAACTGATTTTTCAACCAAGGCACCAGGGCAAGTCGATGGAAGAAAAGAAAGTTTTTCAATAAACGAAGAAAAACAATTAGATAAAAGTACAGAAAAAAAAACAAACCTGGACTTGTATCACATGCCACACAGAGAAGTTAATTTGAAATAGATTATTGATTTAAACACAGAAGCTAAGACTGTGAGGTTTCTAGGATAAAAACAGGAGAACAGGCAAAGATTTCTTATAAAAGGGCACAAAAACAAAGAAATTTTTGATAAACTGGATGGCATCAAAATCAAGATATCATTCTTATACATATATGTCACTGAAAAAATAAATAGAAGAACCACAGGCTAGAAGAAAATAATCACAATACATATATAATTTCTTTATATATTCTGACAAAATATATAATTTCTTTATATATTCTGACAAAAGACTCGTATACAGAATGTATAAAGAATTTATGTAATTTCTTTATATATAATTTCTTTATATATTCTGACAAAAGACTCGTATACAGAATGTATAAAGAACTCCTATAAATCTACATGAAAAGACAAACAGCCCAATTAAAAATGGGCAAAAGACTTGAATAGACATTTCACAAAAGAAGACATACGAATGACCAATAAGCCTATGAAAAGAGATTCGCAGCATCATTGGTTATCAGGGAAATAAATGCTAGTTAAAACCATAATTTGATACCATCTCACATACACTGGAATGGCTACAATTAAACAATTTACAACACCAAATACTGGGAAGATCGCGGAGCACCTGAAACTCTCGTACCCTTCTGGTAGGGACTTACCATGAAACAACTCCTTTGAAAATGGTCTGGCAGCTTCTTATAAACACACAACCATCCTGTGACACTCGATATTTACTCAAGAAAAATTAAAACACATTTCCTTAAGGAGACTTGTAGGAGAATGTTCATAGCAACTGCATTCATAATAACCCAAAACAACCAAATGTCTATCGAAGGGAACAAACAGTAATACATCACACAATGAACTACTTCTTAGCAATAACAATGAATGACCAGCTGATGCATGCACCAGCGTGGATGAATCCCGAAAATATTATGTTGCATAACAGATGCCAAACACAAGAGTTCATACTATATATTCCATTTATGCGAAGTTCAAGACTAGGCAAAAATAATTTGTGGTGACAGAAAGCAGAACAGTGGTGGCCCTTGGGGTAGAGGATTTATAAAAGGAGAGATCGGGGAACTTTCTGGGCTGATGGAAATATTTCATGTCTTGATCATAATGATAGTTTATACGTTAGTTTAGACGTCGATCAAATTTTAACAAACTATATACTTAAGATCTATGAATTTTACTGTATGTAAATTTTACCTGGAAAGGAAATAGACCTCTAAACGCATATTTCATTCTAGTTAGTGGCTTTTCTTTCTCTCAACGGGATATGTTAGCAATGCAGAAGCTCCTTCCTGTGCATTCCAGGCTGGGGCAAATGAGTAAGATCTCACTGTGTCCCCACATGGCAGAAGGGGCAAGGGGGGTCTCTTTTATGAGGCGCTAAATCTCATTCATGAGGGTTCAACCCTCCCGACCTAATCACCTCCCAGAGGCCACGCTTCCACATACTACCACATTAGGGATTAGGTTTCAACATATGAATTTGGGGGGGGACACAAACATTCAGTCTACGTCAGAGGCCAATGTCTGCTATTTACTCTCGAATTGTTCAAATAATAGTAATATGCACTTCTATATGATATATATGTATGTGTATACGCACAGAGAAGGACAAAAAACAGATTGGGGCCATACGCGAACAATTGGTGAATCTGGATAAAATGTATATGGAAGTTCTTAATAACTTTTGTAATTTTCCTAAAAGTTTTAAATTCTATCCGATTAAGTGTTAAGTATTAGGTTATTTCGACTCTGTATTCCTATCAAATGTAGAAAGAAAGAATTTTTACTCTTTTCCCATACTTCGAAACTCATGGGAAGCTTAGAGAAAAGGTGTGATCTTCGATGCGTCAAAGCTGTACACTTGTGTGAAACCTGGATGGAGACAAGATCGTGCTGAGAGCCGACACGGGCTCCTCCAGGTGGGTTTCCTAGACACGGAGTCGGAGGCAGAGTTGTAAGTGCAGGACCTTTATCCGAGACTGGAAATCAACGCTGGCAGGAGGGAGGCAGAGGAAGCAGGCAGAGAAGGGACGTGAACATGATGTTGTCTTGAGAAGGCCCCCAGTTCTTCCCATGGGGACCTCAGGAGCTGCTCGGGAGACACCCGATTCAGAGTCCAGTGCGAGAAGAGACCGAGGGAGATACAGGTACGTGTCTTCTGAGCCAAGCAGGAGAGAGAAGATGAATCGCTTTTAAACACGAAGCGGGGAAATCGGACAACTTGCTCACGTACACCTTTGAAAACTTAAAATACTGAATCGAGAAGAAACGATTCTCCGCAGCCTCCAATCCTGCTTTAGCTTATGACTTGTAAACTAGATGAGTTTCTCTCCCGTGCTCGAGAAGACACAGTAAACGCTGGACGCTAGACGCGGTGTCAGGCAGACCCCCTGATCCTTGGAGAAACGGCGGGCTTGGCACACGTCCAGGCTGGGCCCCTGCACCAAACACCAAAACACTGAGCCTTTGCAGCACCGTGGGACTGTGTGCAGCTCAGCAATGATTTTATCAGAGCCAGCTAGCAACAAAAAGCGTGGCCAAGACAAACTAGATTTTTCAGCTACGGGAGCTGCCTGAGATGCCAAGTCTCTCCTCCTTGCTTTGTCTGGAAGGCGAGTTTTATAACAACAATACGGCTTCCCTCTCTCCTTAGGAGGGTTCGATTCCATGCTGCTTCCAGGAGTTGCAGATTATTGCCTCTTTTGACTTTTCATGAGATTTTTCCTCCATGCCAGCATTTCTCACCCCTGACACTATTGACATCTGATAATATTGCTGGATAATTCTCGGTTATTGTGTGTGGGGGGAAGGGTTTCTGTCCACCGTAGGAAGTTTAGCAGCATCCCTAAACTTCTACCAGACACGCTCCATCCCCACCCTCCACCAGCTGTGACATCTGAACGTGTCTCTAGATAGATCCAGATGTCCGCTTAGGGGCCAAATCGCCTCTGGTTGAGAACCACACTGTCTTAAGTTGAAATCTAACGAAAGATTTTTACAACTCAAATATTTTACAACTGCTACACTTTATAGCCGGTCCGTTTATTCACAATTCAAGGCTTTTGTGAAAATCTGGGTGAGGTGTAATCTCTGCGTTCAGCTGTCTGCCTAGGCATCTGTCCATCTCTCCGTATTGGCAAGTTGCAATGCCTCATTGATCCTTCCGTTCATAGATTCCATTATCCATTCATATTTTGACGCTGAGATGTTTGCTTGAATCATGTCTGCTGTGTCTAATGGTCTCAGGAATTTAAAAGCTTCCTGCCAGGAGGCATTTCTCAGTATTGACCGTGGTCTTCTAGAAAAAATAGTATGAGGACGGTTGGGTCTCCCGCTCCATTCCAAAGCTTCAGGTGTCATCTTGTCTACAGACAAAATAATTGAGCACTGAGAGCTTGTATTCATTCGTTTTCGATTTTAATCCCATAGAAATGCTGACCAGACAATTCCTGCTGATGCTGCTTCGGGATGGACGCTGCAGCAGGAAGTGGCCTTCGGGAGAAGAGCAGAAAGATTACTGTCCTATCTCTGCCCCCCACATCCATTCTGAATGGCTTTTCTTTTTTCGGTCCCCGGAGTACTTCCTTTCAGACAGGTTTTGTGGTTCTTGCCGTGTTTGGAAATCTCCCTTGCTTTTTGCAATACTCGCGAACCGTATTTTTTTTCTTTTCTTGGTGTCATTTGCAATCTGGAAATACTTCCATATGGTAGAAGCTGGTTCCCTCAATTGTGCTTAGGGAGGAAAATAAAGTGTTCGCTTAGCAGCTACTTTGCCTGTAATACTGAGGGAATTTAGCAAAGGCCTCCCCTCTGAGCCAACTGCTTCTCTTTCCATTTCTTCTACCAAAACTCCACATGCTCCTTAGATCTTACCTCAGTTTCTCTCAAACACACCTGCTTTCTACAGCTCCACAATAATATCTCTATTCCAAGCCCCCAGGACTCTTCCCCTACCCTCCGACAGCCTCCTCCCTGCGCACCCCCAGCCCCGTCCTCTACCCCCAATCCAGTTCCCACGCCAGAGGAAAGCGAACCTTTCACATCACAAACCTATCTCCTCAACAGACTTACCAACTTTCCCAAGGTCGCTGGGCAGTAAGCGGCAGAGCTAGGAACTAAATCTCTAGAAGCAAAGAATATCTTCTCAAAGAGAGAACAATGAAAATAAAAAAGCCCGTTTGTGAGGGAGGGAGAGAAAATCTAGGAGAGCTCTTCATTTGGTTTCTTATTTCCAAAAATGATACCGGTGGCCAAAAGGGGAACCTGGGAGGAAGCAGGTGCCAGGAAAGGTGGGCTGCGGGGAGAGCCAGTGCAGGGCAGGATAAGGGTCTGCCACGGACAGACTGGGCGGGCAGCACTGGGGGTCCAGAGCAGGCAGGGCGTGGGGGCGGGGAGCTGTAGACCTAGGAAGCCACATTGGGATGGCCCTTCCTCTGCCACATGCAGCATCCCGAGCTGGAGTAAAGGAAATGGGTGGACATGTCCTAGTAACCAGTCCCCTCCGGGGCACCATCTGCAACTCACCCCACTGCTTCTGGAGAATGTCCGTCAATACAGACCCTTTGCTGAGCACCTAGTCTCCTTTTGAAAGAAAACAGCTCTGCAGGATTGTCAGAAAAATAATATTAATTTATTGTTACCCTACGACGGACACGCATCTGGTGATACCACTTTTAAAAGTCAATAGTAAGTGTAGGCAAGTAGTATATTTGCCTACATTTGCAAGGCTGCTTTGAACTCCATAAACATATGTTCTTTTCGGTGTTTCTTTTTTTTTTTTCCTTTAAATAATTAAAAATGTGGCCCAAGAATTTCCACATGTAATGCTACCCTTCTAAGTGGATTTGTGAAAAGTTATCTCAGGACGTTTGCTTTCTCACTGCTGTTGAAAGCTGCTGGCTACGATGTCTCTGCCCTGTGAAAAATGTGGGGTTTTATTTTAAAATTAGATCCGAGGGTTAATTTAAAGATGATGCCAAGGGTATGTTCCAAATCCGCTCCTCCATCTGACCTGCAGGAACACATCTGCTCTGCACTCGCCCCACCCGGATCCCGACGGTGACATACGTCTGATTCCTTTGATTAAAGGGACGGGTTCGTTGGGACGTCATGCGCAGCATATCAGAGGAGATCAGGCACCCGTCTTCAAGTCGGATGACAAGAGCAGTGATCAGGACGGGCACAGCTAAGCAGGCGTGAAGAGCTCGACCTGGGGCATGAGTCACAACGTGCAAAAGTGTTCGCCAGAGGCAGTCTGGGTAATAATCACGCATGAGTATCGGGGTCGGTGGCATGCAGTGAAACTGAGTAACTCCCCAAACGTCCATCTGTCCCAAGCTGAGAATTCCGACTGAACTGTAGCACCAGCATGGCCAGGGGGACTCCACAACATTTGGCAATCATTTTCCACACCGGGGTTTGTCAGCTGTTCAGTCGGTGGATCTAGAGTAAGAACACGCCTTACCTTTAATCAAAGCATGATGAAAAGCTTTTGTTTCTGAATAGCCAGGCTGCCCGCAAACATCATTTCCACCACTTTTTGTTTTTGTTTTTTAAATCAAAATATACATCGTTTTCTGTTTTTTTTTTTTAAAGTTCCACACCAGACCATCACGGGTACTTTCCACGTCTCGTGTAATGTCGGCTGTCCACCTTGGTGCTGAGAGATGGGGGCCGAAATGATGCTTCCCGTTTGGAGAGACTTCCCAGATTGCGAAGTTCTCGCTACGTCAAGCAAGGGGTAGCCCAGCAGCACCGGCTCTCGTGGGAGCTCGTGAGACACGCAGAGTCTCGGGCCCGGAGCAGCCCTCCTGAATCAGAACCCGCATTTGACCATCATGGTTCAGGCAGGTTCAGACACTGCGTTCTTTCTTTACATGTCCTGATCGTTTTTAACTTAAAAAAATAATAATGTGTGGCTATTTATTAAAAATACAAAGCAGTACTTTGTAAATGGTTTTATACTCATTCTTCAAAATATATTTGTTAAGGGACAAATATGTGTCACATCCAGTACTGGCAACTAGGATAAAACTCTGGCTCTCTTTCGCACCTGAGGCTGAGGGCAGGTCTTCCGTTTTTATTCTATGTGACCCCCTCCCGGTTCTCCAGGCAGTTCAAAGAGACCCCACCCAGCACGCCGGGCAGAAACGCACATTGTTTCAGAGGATAAGGGACGGGAAAGCAGAACGCAGTTCCGGATTTTAAGTCCTGCCTGTGCATGGAGCCAGGAGGAGCCTTCCAAGAGGAGATTTCAGCTGTCTCCTCCATCTCAGTCTTGGCATCCTCTACGGAGGAGAGCGGTCTTCCCCGTCTCCTCGATCTCTTTGGGCAGAAGGTGGCGGCAGGGCGCGGTGCGGGGCGGGGGGCGTGCAGGGGGCATGTATGTGCTTCTGGAAAGCAGAGGGCAAGATGATTCTAGGAAGGGCTCGGTTAGTCCAGTGGGCAAAGCAATGAGTTGGGGGCCGCTGGTGAGCGGTCCGCCAAGGCTGGGTCTTACTTGGCGTTGTTTTACTGTAAAAGGCACAGAGGAGTTAGCTGTGAATCCAGCCTCACTGCAGCGGTGTTCAGCACCAGCTCCTCGGGTTCTGACGCATGCCTGGTTTTATCTTGAGTTCCCGAAGCTGGCGGAGACCTTTCCTGTGTGCATATCTTCATGAATATTTAATAGAAATATGAGAAAGGAAACCCAGGTGCTTTTACTTACTCTGTCAATTTCTAGAGAAGTCAAGGGACTCCCTTTAAAGAAAAAGTTAAGTAAATATTGATGAAGAGCGCTTCTTAACACTGAAGAGTGCCTACTTTAAAGCAAGAGCCAAAATTACACCAAATGGCAAAAAGCTAAAAGTAGTCCCTTTCTAAGCAAAAGAATAAAATAGAGATTCCCTGTTTTCCTTTCTTCATTCTTTCCTTTAAATGTTGTTTTTCACTCTGCTTACTGAGGTGTGACGGACACATAGAAACTGCATATGTCTATGTGCACCAAATCATTTCCTACAGCTTAGACCTGCACGACGCTATGTGTCAACTACATCTCAATAAAGCTGGAAACAATTGTATATATTTAGGTTTCCTAAATACATTTTATTCTTTTCTTTCTTCCTCCAATAGTTACTGAGCATTTACTATGTAGAGATAAACGAAGTGCCACCAAATGAAAAAGCAAAGGCTATTTATTCTGGGCTGGCTGTCGTAAGGGAATTGGCCATCATCGCCTGTGTCTTGGCAGAGACTGAAAGGCAGGCTGGGCAGGGGGGCGGGGGGAAGCGTACAGCGGTTGAAGGGAAGGCTCAGGTGTGGCCTGCCTGGAGGCTGTGGGCCTGGGGAAGCTGTAGGTGGCCTAACTAGAAGTGGGGCACCCGTGCGATCTGTTACTAAGGGCAGGTATCTGACTTTCTCTGACTGGTCTTAACGGGGAAATGAGGACAGAAATCATGGCAGCTGCCCATTTCTGGCAGATGGTTACAGAGTTACTGTCTAGCTTCCTGAATTGTTGCTAGAGATAGCAACCTGGCTTCCCGCAAGTCTGGCTTAGAGTGAGCCTGCTTCCTGGGTTAATTATTGTGGCTAAAAGGGTTAGTTTCCTGGGCAGGTTTGCTGCAGGTTGTGGGTCAGACTTCTACTTTTGTATTTGGTCTGGCTGTTGTCCATTTGTATATTCCGTCTCTCAACTATGTCCCAGATGCTAGGTGCAGCGATATGAGGTCATAAAAATGTCTGCTCTCAAGGAGTTTGCTGTCTAATAGTTACCATTATTATTAATTTAGAAAGTTTCTTCTAAAGCAATAAGACATGAAAGCGAAATGAGGAGTGAGGACTGGATTAAAAATTTAGCGATATCATGATTTTCAGGTGGCTTAACTGCATTCTTTGGTATTAGCATACGGGGTAATACATACTTTTAGGCCAATGAGTTGATATGTGGGGCAGGAAGGAGCTTACTTTGTTGTTGAAGTTATAGTACAACACAGCAAAGATATGGCCCGGTGAGACCTGACCCTCAGGGGGAATCTATAGTCTCTAAATACACCACAATCCCATATACACCTCAAACTCGGGCACGAGCAAGACATGCAGCACCCTAAAAGGCAGCTGGCACTGGACCTATTGTCCTAAGGCAAACATCGTAAAGATCTTCTCCACCCTCCCGTTCAGGAAATCATCGATATGCCTCTCTTTGCCACAGCTGCCGGCCTAAGACACAGCTCCTAGAATGGGCTCCTTGGGGCGGAGCCTTGAGGAAGGCATGGGTGGGGAAGGACAGTCAACTCATTTTCCTCCTGTTCCCTAAAAAAATCAATATCTCACCCCCTCCTCTACTCAGAAGAATGGACATCTCTTAAAAAATAAATGGGCTTTGTTCTGTGAGGCGTCAGGTGGCAGAAATGGGAGCACATCCTTGAGGCAGCCCATGCCTCATGCAAGAAGAGACCGTGTGACAGCTGACCTATGACAGCATGAGCTGCCTAGTAGTGATGTGCTTTCTGTCCCTGGGATGGAAGCTGGGGAACCACTTGCCAGAGGGGCTAGTGAGAATGTGTTAGACCGTGCGATGATGTCCTCGTCCCACTCCTTACCCGCACTCCACTGTGTAGCAGCCATGAGATCTAAAAAGCTCCAAGGGTGGGCTCTGTTTGGCCTGAGTCACCCAGGACAATCACAAATCCTTTACTGCAATGGCAGCCTGAACCAATCAGCCCATAGCACGCGACCCAGTTCAGTTCTCTGGGCCATAAGCTGAGGCACTTTTTGACAGTACTTTGGGAAAGGACACTCTCTCATCTGCTGGATGGCATGGTGTTTACATGTGAAGCCAGGAACTGCTGCAGCCACTTTACCACCAGGAGGGAGACCAGCCTTAGGATGAAGCTTTCAGAGAGGATGAAGTCAGAGCATAGAGACAGCAAGAAACAACCATCCTCACGTTCCTTACTAATCCCTGTATTGTATGAGCTATTTTGAGTTGGTTTTTCTGTTTCTTGACCTTGAACAGAACTTACACAGAGGAGATTGCTTTCTCAGAAGAGAAACAGGCCCAGTTGACTTCTGAGGATATTTCATACCTCCAAACATTTCACAGACAAGATAAACAGCCCCATCAAAGACGAGTACTAAGCAAACAAATTCCGTACTTAACTCTGAAGTCAAGGAGCTAAAATGGATACTCAGACTATACGGACATCAGGAGTGCTTCCTCCTCAAACAAAAACACATGGCATAAGGGACCGAATGGGACCTGGAGAGCAGACAAAAGAGGAAGAAGCTTGGCCAAGGCCTGTGATATTCAATACTTAACAAATACGCTTACTTTGTCCAGTATTTGACACTGTCGTAGCAATGCCCCGTTGGCTTGTAAATTCGGTTTTGTTTGGCAGCCGTGGCCCTGCTATTTCTCAGGCACGTCAGCATCCCAGACGTAAATGATGACTGAGGTCTCAGAAGGCCTATGCTCACCCTTTCCCTTAAATCCCTTAAGACGACTTCCCACTTTTGCAGGTCACCTCCCACCGTGTGCATGTCCCACGCCAGAGTCGGTGCCCGAGCCCCGCGGCCGATTGAAAAAAATATAAGCTCTGAGATCCAAGACAACTGTTTAAGTAAATAAAGATGAGTGAAGACGTGGCTGTCCGCATGGACATTCCCTGCTGTCATGTGGTACTTTCATCTTCCCTGGCTGAGGGGATGAGCTGAATCCTGGACCGGAATTCGAACCTAAGCGCCCTCGTTAAGGTTCCAGAAATGCTGGGTCATATTTCCTCCGGAGAATGGGCGGGAGACAGGGTTTGTTGTTGCTCTTCCAAGAAGGCATTTCAGGGGGCGGGGCTGTGGGAATCCTGAGATTATCAGAGGCCTCAGCAGTCACCGCAGGGGAGGTGTCGAGATAACTTCAGTAAGCTCGCATTTCCCAGGTGCACACTTGCAAAGGGTACCAGAGCATGGGAGCTTGGGGAGCCTCTTCTGCAGCAAGCTGAGGAGGGCGCTGACAAGGCTGTCAGGCCACAGCCAGCGGGCCCCTTGGTCCTGTCGGGGAGGGCACAGGATGGAGGAGGGGCTCCCAGTCCTCGGGATGAGGGAGGACAGGCTGGTGGGCTTCAATAGATGCCTTTAACTGTCCCCTCTGTGGCCTCCAATCACACATCCCAGCCTGACAGTCCCCAGAGCCCGTCCTTCATGCGGCCTCAGAATGGTGGGTGTTAGGACGTTTATAAAGAGTTAGTGACAGGCTTTCCCTGACACCCTGGGCAGAAGCCAGGATCCTTCCTCCTACAAGTTCATTCTCAGCTAAACTTCAGCCTCCACCCCCATCTTCCTCCCTGATTCCCTTGGGAATCCATGGCTGAGCACGATGCTTAGCACACTGTGAACGCCTCAGAAATGCCAGCCGTTACTGCTGCTATGTGTCTACTCTAGCCACCTGTACCAACACAAAGCCTTTAAAGACCACCAAGGATCTACTTCCACACGGATGGTTTTCTCAAGCATGCAGCCTCGACACCTGGCCATCTTCAGCTCCCTACAATCCCCCCCACGGACCATAAATCACCAAAATGCAGACTTGCAAAGGGTCCTAAGGATAATGGTGTCAAACAGGTCCTCTCAAGGTTTCGCTTCTATTCTTACCCCATCTGCATCTGATGACTCTGATGAAAAAGAATTGTGTACAGCATCTTCTGAACCTGTACCCCTTAGAATCCTAAGATTCTATTCAGGGGCCGTATCTTGTTCTCCACTGGCAGCCACTGTGCCCAGAGGAGAAGCTGCCTCTAGTACCAGCCCCCATCTCTGCTAGGGGTCCAGCTGAGCTGCAGGAACTCTGAGGGCCTGCTGACAACTGTTGAGGTGGGACCAAGTAGCAAGGGAAAGGTCTATTCTACACCTTCAGTGACCACATGATACTTCTGGTTAACTGGGCAGGGAGGACACACTGTGGAGCAGAGAGGATGTCTCCCCAGCCAGAGTGGGTTTGGACTCTTGGTGACTAATGTGAACTCTGGAACATCTGCCAGAGATGTCGTGCCCCCCAGTGCCTGGATTATGGAGGGCGGCAGAGGCATGGATGACCCAGAGCTGTGAGTAAGAGATAGGATTTCTGGTCAGTGGCAACGTACCTGGTTGCTAAGTTTGCAATTGTGTGTGCCCCGGAATTAGCTTCAGGCATAATGTTGGAGCTTAGAACTGAGGTCACCATCCTTCCCATTCAGGTCCTCCATTACCTCCCGAGCAAGAGAATGGATGACAGGAGTGGGTATCGAGCTTTGTGTTCAAGATGTGTCTCCACCTGCATTGAGTTAGCAAGGTTGATTTAGAACCACGAAGCCTCAAATGGAGAAAATATTCTCAATATGTGTCCTATAGGTGGGGGGCCAAGGGGGAAGGGCAGTCAATAAATAATGCTCCTTTTTCCCTCTCCCCAATATGGAACCAATTGATAAATATAAGACATGTGAAACAGATGGATAGGCTGTCCCCTAACGTGCTCACTCCCATTCCATGAGCCTTCACTGTCCGCTCGCCTGGAACTGTGTTCCTTTCCTTTGGAACAATTTTTGGGGGATGTGATTTTGTGTTGTTGGTCTGATTCTTTGGTCCATTTCTGTCGGTCCCAGCTTCAGAAGGAGGGCAACCGTGTCGGGTTTTGCCTCCGGCTGTGTCCCCGACAAAGTGGCTGGCCCACAGAAGGGGATACTTTCACAAATACTTGTGAAACAGTTGAATAAATGAAGAAGTGAACGACTTTAGTGCCACGCCAGAAAATGAAGGTTAAAACCAAGATCACCCACCCTCCGCACCTGTCGAGACTAGAAGAGATCCCACAGAGGAACAGTCAGGGACTTGAGCTACCCGGCGTGGCCAGGAGTCGAATCCACTATTAGTAGTGCGACTAGAAGCAAATGACATAACTCAGCCTTAGTTTCTGAGTGCACATAGGGAATTACATTGTTCCTCAAGGAGGGAAGGGTGGTCGGTGGGTGGAGACTGAGAAAGAGCCAAGAGAACTTATATTTTTCTTCAGGGAGAAAGTGGGGTTGTCTGCTGGTGGCGGGTAGAGGATGAGGGAGATGGGGAAGGTCTGAAATGGCTGTGACGAGCTTGGGAAATGAAGTTGACGTGACTGCAGGGCGAAGGTGAGGGCCTGGCTGGGGCCGAAGACTGTGAATTTGGAGCAGGACCAACCATTAAAATTGAATCATTTCCCCAGCAGCTCTCAGTGCCAGAGAAGAGGAACAGGGAGTGTTAGACTGATCCACGACTGGGGTTTTATAGGGTGGCAACCTTGGAATTAAAAACAGAACAGTTAGAAGTACAAATTGACAGTTACGAATTAGTCACGGGGACATAAAGTAAAGCATAGGGAATATAGTCAATAATATGGTAATAACTAGACTAGTCAGGGGGATCACTTCCTAAGTTATATCAACGTCTAACCGCTCTGCTGTACACCTGAAACCAATATAAAATAATATTGAATGTCAACTGTGATGGAAAAATCAAAAAATGGAGGGCGGGGAGAGGAGAAAGGGAATAAGAGGTTCAAACCTCCAGGTGTAAAACAAATGAGTCACAAGGATGTGGTGTGCGGTACAGGGAATACAGTCAATAATACTGTATGTGTCATATGGTGTCATGTGGTGTCAAATCGTTGCTGGACTTATCATGGTGATCACTTCTTTAGGTATATAAATGTTGAATAACTATGGCATACACCTGAAACAAATACGATATTATATCTTAAATAAGTAAATAAAGTCATGATCAGTGTACAGGAAGGAAGGAAGGAAGGAAGGAAGGAAGGAAGGAAGGAAGGAAGGAAGGAAGGAAGGAAGGAAGGAAGAGAGAGAGAGAAAGAAAGACACAAACCCATGTTTTGATAGGTACTTGCAGAGAATTTCTACCAATTTACATTCCTACATTTATTGTTACGAGTGTCTTTCTCATTCCAATCCTACTAGCATTGGGTTTTTAAAGACCTTTCCAATCCGTAAGAGATGAAGGCACTAATAGAGGAAAGACAAAGGCATTCGCTAAAGAAAAAAATGAAAATGATTAATAAACGTATGAAAAAAATCAAGAAAATATTCATCGAAACAAGCATAAGTGAATCTATAGACTGCGCTATCAATAATGTTGAGAAAATAAGATGAATTCTTGGAAAAAATTAGATTAGGTCCTCATCTATGTCAGACATGCAAGAGGAATTCAAGATTTAAATGTAAATAAGAAAATTATAAATTGGGGGGGGATTATGATTTTATATTCTTGATAAAGAGAAAACCTTTTTTGATGTAACACCAAGGGTGACAGTTTTGATTATATAAACATTTAAAACTTCTGTAAGGCAAAAAAATAAAAATAAAAAAGCTTTAAGGCGATTAGGAATAAAGTCTTTGTAACCTGATAAGCAAGAGGCTAATAATATTATATAAAGAGCTTCTGAAAATTAACAAGAAAAAGCTGAACACACCAAGTGAAAAAAAAAAAAAGCTCAATGTCTAGTACACGATGCACTTTCAATAAAATAAACAAATGATATAAACAGGTAATTTACATAGGAAGAAGTGGAAAAGCAAAAAGATTTTTTGTTCACCCTAAAAATCAAAGAAATGGGGATTTAAACAGACACTACCACTTTCTACTTTCAAATAGACAAAGATCGATTATAGCAAATTGGGGTGAGGTTGAGGGGAAACAGGTATTCTTATACTTTGTAGGTTGAGGGGTGTATGTTGAAACGAACCTTTCTGCAAGGCGATTTGCCAACGTGTATCAAAGCCTTAAAAATATCACACCATTTGACCAGCAATTATCCTGCTAGGAATTTATCCTAAGAAACTCATTAGGTAATTGTGCCTACATTAGACTCATCACGGCTTTATTTCATGGCTAACGGTCGTAAGCCACCTTCCAATAGAAGACTGGTTAAGGAGTTTTTGGCAGATCCACAGAAAGGAATGCTAAACCACCATTAAAACATAATGTAAAAGAATACTTATCGACGTGTGAAAAGATTCATGATATACTTTTACATGGATAAAGTAAATTACGAAACAATATGTGTACTATATAGTGGAAAGAGTTGTGACCTCTGGGGACCAGCTTCTGAGTCATTTTGATTTTCCTTTTGTGGTTTTTCTATATTGTCCAAATTTTCTTCACAAATAAATACCGATTTGTAATCAGAAGGCACACAGTAAATGTTATTTTGTTTGGGGATAAATGAGAAATATGACAAATAAAATATCATAGTCTTTAAACACTCCACCTCCCGAGATCTCTCCAGCCTCTGGTACAAAGGAGGACCCATTATCACTCCTCCTGGCTCCTGAAGTCCTCACCAAAATTTTCGAGAGGAGTAGGCATGTCACAAGTGCTCACCTTCCTGAGTTCCATCCCCCTGCTTCAGGTCTGCTGCTGTGAAGCCACTTGAGGGCACCTGAGACACTGTGACCCAAACAGGATGTACACCCCAGGACACTGTCTCTGAGAACTCCAAACAGCACGTCCTGTGTGAGGCCTCTGGCAGTGAGCAGCCCCCCTCTCCCATTCTGGTCATACTTTGTCACTTGGGCCCCATTATGCCCAGGAATCCCTGTCCCCCCACAAATATTCCCTCCACTCCCGCCTTCGGCCTTCCCTTAATGAACCTTACAGGGGAGACCTGACCCAGTTCCATCAGAACCTGCTGTTTCCTTCCTCCGACCCTCCACCCCAGCACACGTGCACACACGCACACACACACGCACGCACACGCACACACACGCGCACGCACATGCACACACACGCACACACGGTGGTCAAGACCCCGCCTTCCTCCCTTAGCCAGATATGATAGGGCTCATGCCCTAGGAAAAACCACAAGATTAGTCTTCCCAGCTTCAAGGCTGGACAAAGGGCTGTTGCACTCCTATTGTTTGATGAGACATGCTACCCAGGGACTTCCACCCTGGCTCATATCCCAGCAACAGGTTTGTGTCACCATCATCCGACTAGGGAGGGACAGATTTTGTGGTGAGTATCCACATTCTTAGCCTAAGAGTCACCTGATAATTGCTATGCAAAGCCTCCTCACTTCAAGGAGCCTGTGCCCTTCTTAGGGTGGCCCCTCGGGCACCTTGTCATCAACATGTCTCAGCTGCCCCAGAGATCCAGGTTCCACCATCAACTCTGCTGAGCAGTGGGGGAGTGAAACCGAGATGGGACACAGTGGGGCCGCTGCCCAGGAAAGCTGGCTTGTGTGGTGATGCCCACCCCACCCCCCAACCTGGCCGCTTTGCTGAGACTGATGGCGAAAGCTGCCCTACGTCCACGGTGCTCAGGAGGCCCAGAGGGCAGGGCCTGGCACTGCCTGGCAACGAACTGCAGAGGGATTAGATGAGTCTGGGAGCCCACAGACAGGGTGGGGGGCGGAGCCCGTCTCCAGTCAGTGTTTAAGGGACAGGAAATTCCTACTGGTGTGATGACCTCATGCTGACGGTGTTGGGAGCGCCTGCCAGGGGCTAACTCCGGGAGTGGCACAGTGTCCTGTCCCAGGATGCATGAGGCCACCACCCAGGGTCCCTTGAAGGAGCGCACAGAAAGTCTGACGCTATCTGCAGACCCTAGCGCCTGGATCCCACACAGCCCGGCCACCGCAAGGTCCAACCCCTTCCCGCATGCCCCGGTGTGAGTTTTTGGTCCCTCCTGAGGACGCTGAGGGAAAGCCGGACCCCTTGCCCCGCACGGCGGTAAGCTAGCTCCTTCCTCTCGAGCCCAGGTCTGCACGCCTGCACGACCTGCGCCCTGGATGGGGTTAGGGACAGGGGGTGGAGGCAGGGTGAGCTTCCTGTGCTGGGGGCATGGACACAGGGGAGGGGAGGAGGCCCACAAACAGGGAGCAGATCTGGCCAAGGTGGCCCTAATTCACTAGAGGGCGGGTCAGGCGCCTGTGGGTGACACCTGGGGGACTCTGGGCACGCGCATCTAATCATGGCTCACGCTCGGCCCTTGCCCCAGACCTGCCCCTTCCCTGTAACTCTGAGATCTGTCACCAGGACATGCAGGTTGGAGAAGGATGGCACTTTGCAGAGGCTTTGGGGGAGGTGACTTTTAAGCCTTCGGAGTCTGTCTGTTCCATATTTGTCTTTACAGTCCTTCAGCTACATAGCCTAAGCAAGGAGCATAGGAGACAGAATTCAGGAGAGACAAGAAAGTTCGACAACAGACACCTATAAGTGTCTTAGCATTGAGGAAAAATGGGGAAGGAAATAGGAATGGGAAACCAAGCCAAGTATTTGCCGGCACCGCGAGAATATCCGCTTCCTGTCTGCTTTACTCACCGCTGTCTCCTGTGTCTCCAGCAACTAAAATAGTGACCGGCACGGAGAAGGCCCCCAACAGATATTTGTAAATGAATGAATGAATGAATGAATGAACGAATGAGTGAATGTTGCAGGGAGGTAAACCCCAAACACCTCAGGTCGCTGGGAACAGTCCCTGTCCTTGCCCAGCTCTCTGCTGGGGCTCACTCCTCCCCATCCCCTCCGTCATTAACAAAACTCCACTGGTGGCACCACGCGACAGGAGCAGCCGGTGTCCGGGAGGATACTGTGAATGGGACAGAATCTCTGCCTTCCTGGCTTGGCATGAGGATGAAACTGAGGTAATTCATGTTAAATGCTCAGCTCAGGTCCGGTCACCGAATAAATGGTTGGGACGGCATCACACACCGAAATGGAAGAGGCACAAAGAGACGCACCGCTAAGCGAGGCCCTCACGACTGGAGATGCGGAATCCAACGGACTCCTTTACATGGTTAAATTACCGCCGAAATATGCAAAGGAGTGACAGATGATGGTGACCAGTCACTTTTCTTTTAATTCCTCCGAATCCCTCCTGGAAGAGCCCAGCTCTGAGCCCGAAGACCCTCTGCTGTCACTTCATCCTAGAGCAGAGGGAGGATGGAATGAATAAGTGGTCCTGAGATGCAGGTAGACCTGGGCGGAGTCCGAGCTCTGACATCCCCCGAACAGGTGTCCTTGGAAGTCACTTTCCCTCCCTCAGCCGTGCCGTGGGGATGACAGCACCTCGCTCGCAGCACTGGGTGGATTAAATGAGATACCACCCCCCACCAGGCCCCTACCACCTGGCCTTTAGACAGGGTGCTAAGTGGATAGGATCCCTCTGTGGGAGGGAAAGGGCTCAGTGGGAGCTGCTGGACCACACACGAGGCTGGCCCAAGCACGCTCCCGCACTGGCGAGGCAGAGTGCGGGGCAGGCGTGTAGTTCTAGAAGGTGAGCAGCCAGCAGCCCCTCTCTGCTGACTCTCTGTATGGTTAGCGAAGGGGTGAGGCAGGCAGGGAGGTTGCGGGGGAGGGGCAGAGTGGCAAGGGCTTTGCCTTTAGTGACTGGAGAAACTACACCTCAGTTAGAAAGAGCTGTCTGGAATGTAAAAAGGTCAGGAACCTTGGAGGGAAAGTGATCATGTCATTTAGGAATTTCTACAGTTGAAGCAAGGGCAGCCTGCGTGGGGTGACGAGGCTTCTGAGTTGGACGGACCGAGGCTGTACTCCCAGGTTGACCACTTATCAGCAGTGCGGGGGACACTGCGGGCCAGCTCCCTCCCGGGAGGAGTGCGGGGAATAACAGCCCCCCGCGGATCACCACGAGGTGGTGCAGACAAGGCCACTCAAGCAGTATTATCGCGATGGGATGACATAAGGCCAAGGAGAGCTGGGTCAGGAAAGTCGACACCAAACGCTTTGCAGAAAACATACTTTAAACCGGGGCTTTTACCTAAAAGGAACTGTTCCTTCAAAAAAGGAAATCTTGAAAATGACATTTCAAACAACCCCGATGAGCACAGCGACGGGACAGCTGCTTGGGAAGAAGCTCTCTCAGGAGCTGGGTGTTGAAACCGCACGTACCTGGGGAGGAAGGAGGCCACCCAGCCGGGGAGGAATGGAACAGCCTCCACTTCTGCGGCTTTACTGCTCCCGCGTCTGCAAAGCCAGCTTAACCTCCATCCTGTGGCTCCATCCAATTGCCATCCCATCTCTCCTTCCCTCATGCTGTGGGGCTTCCGCAGCATCCACACCTGCGCCGCGTCCCTCCGCCTAGCTCCTCTGCCCCTCCCCACTGCACGGAGGCTGCCCTCGCCCAGATCGCACAGGGACCCCCCCACTGGCTCCATTCAGCAACCTCCCCACCGTTCCCACTTTCCCTGGCCTGGGCAGCATTTCTACTCAGTTCAAAAAAAAAAACAAAAAAAACATTAGGGTGACTGCAATCTAGTCAATCACTTCCTCTTTTCTTAAAATTCTTGGTTTCGACAATACTTTTCTTTCACCCGCCTGTGTTATTAGTTGGCTCATCTTCCCCAATCACTTTAAAGGGGGTTTCATGTCGACTCCCTTCTCATCGCAATTGACAGGCTCTTTCCCTAAGAGGTAATGATCAAATCCAGCCCAGATCCCTCTCCTCAGCTTCGATTCCCAGTTCCTGCTTCCAGCTGGTATTTCCAGCTGAGACTCACTGCCCCTCAGACCCCACCTGCCCAAAGAAGACTTGTTTCATGTGGCCTGGGAGGCCCCCCACCCTCAGGCCGTTCCCAGCCTCCCCACCCCTCATTCTGTCTCCTTAGCGGTTCCTTTTGCTCAAGACTCTCACCTCCTGGCCTCATCACCTGAAACAGGCTTCCTCCCTCTTAATCTGCTTCCTATTTCTCATCCTTTCAGGCCCCCAAATCACCTGGTTGCATTATTAGACATGCAGGTTTTTCGAGACCCGCCTCAGACATCCTGAATCAGAATCTTGAGGGGAAAGTCCCGGAATTATACATTTTTGTGAAGCTCCCCAGGTGATGATGATGCACTCTCAAGTTGAGAGTCAAGTTGAGAGGCTATATTCTGGACGCGTTACAAGCAAGAGTCGGCAGGAATTGATGGTTGTTGGATGTGGATCGTGAGGGAGAGGGAAGAAAGTAAAGCCCTCCGGAATTTGACCCAGGGGGAATGACTTATCCACGAGTGAATTAGGGGAAACCTGCACTGATTTTTGTGGGTAAAGGAAATTAAATTCCGTTGTTAGATCTTCAGCTGGACATGCTAAAGAGACCCCGGCAGGAGATGAATAAAAACATCGCTGAGGTCTTTTCTGAAATTCGTTATTTGTTTAAATCCAAAACTATCTTTTATTCTTTTTCTCTGCCTACTGTTGAAACACGTCGTAAACCCAAATGAAAGGATAAGACAAATGATCTTAAAGTAGATGGGTCTGTGTCAGTGTTGACTAGCAAAAGGGAAAAGCGTCTGGAGTTAAAATTAAAGCGTGAGCTGAAAAAGAAGCTACTAATTAGAGCTCGAATTTATCAGCACATCTCCTCTATTTTCTAAAACGATTATCCGAATTTATGTTTTCAAACTGCAAAAGGAATAGCTACTACTCTTGAACCTCCACCTCTCACTTGCCAAAAAATATTTAAGCCTTCTTGGCGAGTCTTTTGGAAAAGGTCTCTTTTCGTGGCACAGTTGTTTATTTGCATCTTAAAATACGATGTAGCGATAAATCCCTTCTCTACCAATCGAAATACAAGATCGAATTATTCAGACATAAAGTATTTCCTAATTGTTCATATTATAAAGTTTACCCACTGGAATCCGGACCTTAAAATTATAGTTTTAGCCTTAACGTGGCCTAGCAATACAAAAATTACGACTGAACCCAAGCTTGCACATCCTAAAGAGAATTAGGGATGGACAGATAGTAACAGAACCACTGACGGTTAAAAGAAACTGTCATACGCACGGAGCCAACTTAGAGTGCTTTATGTCAACGTTTGTGCTTCAGGACCCCACGCTTTTGTCGATATGAAAGTATTTAAATTTGCCGTCACATTCCTCTAGGACCTTAAATCAGCAAGGCCTGGGCTTCTGCCATGACTAGAACCAAATGTTATTTTCTAAAGAACAGAGCTTCAGGATCAGGAAAGTGTCAGGCCATTCATCAGGAGAGAGGAGGACAAGATGCCAAGACAAGCCCTTGATTCTTTAGGGCACGTTACTTAACCCTTTCCCTAAAATAAAAAGGTTTTTTTTTTTTAATGGAAAAAAAAAAAAAAGTCTCGGAATTCATGCTTTCTCCTCGATGCAAAGAGCATTTGGAGTCCTGCGCTGTCATTTAACAACTAGAGACAGAATAGGTCTGTAGGGAGGGAATGACTCAGCACCGTCCTTTGCAGGTGGGAGTGCGGGGTGGGGAGCCCCAAGACCAGGTCAGGGGCGGAGCTGAGAGCACCTCCCCGGCTCCCAGGTCCCTCCCTGCTGTGAGGCCACCATCTGGAGGCTTCCACTCTTGTGTAGACTTTTCAACTAAACCAAAGCAGTGCTTCTAATTCACGAGGTTTCTAACAGACACCATGACAATTATCTTTACCGTGTGCCCAAATCCCGGAATCAGATATAGATGGTAAATTATATCACGCGCGATCTAAAATGAATTTTTTTAATGAAAACAATTATCTCCCTGGTATACGATTTTCATTTCGAAAATTTCAGTTGCACGTGTGGGTGTGGGTATAGGATGGTTCACAGCAGGAGTTGGGTTCAGTTTACTAAAGAGATGAGAAGGAACCTCTATGTGTAGTCTCCACTTTGCAGGTGACAGAGGAAGGCAGAGGAATGACACGGAACTAGAGACTTCCAGGATCTCGCCAGCTAGCGAGAAGACAGCCAGCTTAGCCACTTAATTAATGGGGTCAGTCTAGGATAGAGGCGACGGTGTGCTGAGACCGGCTGGCAAGAGCCCATTTCCTGCCAGCAAGCACGCATCTCATCCCAAGTCTGCTTTCGTCTTGGCACCGTGAACTTGACAGACTGAAACTGGCAAAGGCTCTACAATCGGGGTTCTTGAGGGACGACAGTTAAACACCAGTGCTAGGCTGAGAGACGATGTCACTGAAGAGATGAGTTTTGAAGGCTGAAAAGGGGTGTGATGGAGGCCCTTGGGTGGAGGAGGGTCAGGGGAAAGAAAAACGCATGTTTAGGAAATGTGAGCGGATTAAGTGGCTCTCAGACTTTTAACGTGCACCAGTGTCACCTGAAGAGCGTGTTGAAACAACATGTTGCTGGGCCCCGCTCCCAGAGTGTCTGACTTAACAAATCTGGGGTAAGGCCCGAGGAGTTGCTTTTCTAGCAAGTTCTCAGAGGATCTAATGTTGCTGGTCTAGAACAGAAGTAGATGGTAGAGCGCCCGGGCATGCCAGAAAAACGTGGATTTTCTCTTGCTCCCCACCTAGCAAAGGGCGGTCTGGGGCCGGTGGCATCTGCATTACCTGCTTTCAGACAGGTCGACTCAGAACCTGCAGTTTAATAAATCCTTAGGTGACTCATATGCATCTAGGCTTGATAAACGCTGCACAGCCGAGCCCAGTGGTTCTCGATTCTGGCCCTGAATTAGAATCACCTGGGGAGCTTTTCAAAACCATTCGTGCCCAGGCCCTACCTCCAGAGACGTGGATCTACTGCCTTAGGATGGAGCCTGGGCATGGGTGTCCTCTAAAAGCTCCCCAGGGGATTCGAATGTACAGCCACAGGCTGCAGACCAATGCTTTAGCCATAACCCTCAGGTAGGAGAAGCAGTCCTTGTCAGGGCGGCTCTTGTGAGGGTTCCATGATGAAAGTTTGAAGAAGCCGCCAAAAAGCTGCAAAGGCATCCCTCACAGCGGAGACTATGACGGGGGCAGGGACAGACAGCTCACTCTCCGGTATGCCTGTCCCTGCTCCCTGCACGGAGCTCAGCCACTTGTTCACCCCTCTCTTCCTCCGGCTTGCCTTTGGCCTCCCACTCTGTCTTTCACTTTCTCCTTCTCGCTCCCTTAGTGATGTATAATATTAGTTACCATAGAAAATACTTTCCCTATCAGCACATCACGTGACTATGCAAAGCACTTCACGTGTCATTTCATCAGACAACGTGAAAGGGAGAGAGTTAAAAAGCCCTTGTATTTATCGAACGAAGCCCCATGGCCCTGATCTGTCATTGAAATAACAGGCGAATTGAATGGTTTGGGTTATTCCCTCTCTAAAACAAAACCAGTACCAACTACTAATTAAAAAGCTTTGCATTTGCATATGGCCCTTGACTGACCCTCCTCTCCTGAAACACCCATCCTAGAACTTGACCCTGAATAGAGAAGGGAAGTTCTCACCCTGTTGCATGGGGCGCGTCTTAAGCAGCGTGTATTCTGAGAGCACGCTCAGCAGGCACACATTAGATCATGGAGTCTTCTGGGACGGTTTGGCCATTGTAAAGGGCTTTGCTATGTAATAAAAAGCCATTAGCGCTGAACTTCAAAAGCATTAGGCTAAGTGAAAGAAGCCAGACACAAAAGACCACCTATTGTATGAATCCACTTGTATGAAATGCTCAGAAAAGGCAAATCTATAGAGACAGAAGGTAAATTAGTGTTTGGTTACCTGGGGCAGTAGGGAGAAGTAACTATAGATGGACACCAGGGTTTTTTTTTGCGGGGGGGAGGTAGGGATGATAGAAATGTTCTGACATTAGATTCCAAGTATGGCTGCACAAGTCTATAAATATACCCCAAACCACCGAATTGCACTGGCAAAATGAATGAGTTTCATGGAATGTAAATTATACTTCAATACAGCTACTTAATAAAAATAACGGCAGCGACAAAACATTAGCATTATTTCTCTACCTTAAAATAAGCTTTTCCCATTCTCGTCCTCCTCTAATAACGCACACTGAAGAGGAGGGAGCAAAAAGTTGTAATGTGGACTTATTTAAGAAAGAAAAAAAATATGTATTTACGTTGCCTATGGTTTGATAGCATTTTTTCTGCCTTAAAGTATATAGGTTTGGCAAGGCCAGGAAAGGAGAGAAAAGAAAGACGTTTCAAAAGAAAATAAATAAAAGCTATTTTCCGTTGTTAAAAATAGCTGCCTCGGGGAACCTTCTGGAGGCAGGGAAAGGCAGAGCTGCGGGAAAGGGTTAACCCCGCAGGAGCTGACATCTGGCAGCAGTGAGGGCGTTGGCAGAGCCCCGTCCGCCCGTACCAGTCTGTACAGGGGAGCTGTCCCGCTTGCTGATTTATCATTCCCTAATGTCACGGGGATGGGATGTTGAAATTGTGGCTAGAATGCGAAATACGAAAAACACGAAGATTATGATTTAGCGTCTGGGGAAGATCAGCGTTAGCCGGGGAACAGCTTGTAAATGGGAGGCATCCTTGACACTCAACATGTGGTTTTCAAGCTGAGGGGCGGGAATGAAACAAACTCGAGTTTGACGGCCGGAAGACAGTGTATACGGTCGACGGAGGCAAAGATGGAATTAATAAGAGCAAAACCACGTCTGTGCTGTGATGGAGAGACAGTGTCTGTGCGCGTCAGGAGGACCAAAGTACATTTTAATTAAACAGAGACTTGATGTTGAAGGATAAATAAAGCAGTGTGGGGCGTAAACAGCGTAAATCCGTGATGCCAATGCCACCTGCAAGTGTCTAGACGTGAGGTGCATCCTGCTAATTTGGAGTCTCAGACGAGATGCAGAGAGAGGGGAAAATATCCCCAAGTTCTGCTCATTAAAAGAAATAATAGCTTGGATTTTAAGGAGGTGCTCAGGCGGGGAATGATTTTAACAGTTATCTGTGGAGGACAAGTTGAGTTAGCGAAAGAGACACAAAACTGTATGTGTAAAAACCTGGCCTCGAAAATATATGAGGATCCCTAGTTTGCGTGACTTCTTTCTTCCCGACCAGAGTTTACATATTGAGTTGGAGCTCTCTGCATTTCTGCGTGTCAGCATGCCCCCGTGCACAGGGAAAAATTCAGTTTCCACATTGTTTGTTGGTTATAGAAATGAGTGTTGACAACCGATCCTCAATGCTTATGGTTTGTTTTAATTACTTCCTGTCCTGCCAAATGCATCTACAATATGGATTTCAAGAATTGGCCTCGAGACATGGGTGTGCTACATTGAAAGTTTAAAAAGTTAAATAGTTTACTAGCACATCTACTAAACCTTGAATAGTCATTCATTTGTTCATTCATTTATTCATTCATCCAGAAAAAGCACTGCCCTGGGCACTGTACAAAATGGTCAGGTTGGACCCTGTCTTCCCAAAGCACCCAGTCTGCCTGATGGAATGACGTAGGAAACTGCAGGGGTCAGGGGTGGGGGTGTGTGTGTACTAAATTCATTTTGCAACAATAGATGGAAAAAATAAATTACTATTCAGGAGTTCTCTTCCTGTCTGGTGATGTCGGGCAGTGGGACTTTGCCCAGAAAAGTCCTTCAGATAACTAAGGATAATCACTCTTCAGAACCAATTTAAGAATTACAAAAGAAATTTTGCTGGGAATTACTCTAAAATATAGGGCTCCCTCCCCTGCCTTTCTTGATCTCACTTGGTCACGCTGACCCTCAGTTATAGTCACCTGGGCACAGCAAGCCAGGAGCCTGGCCGTTTTCTGTTCATTTGTTATTTTATATCATGGTTTTACTCTTATTGCTGCGTGATTGGGGGCAGGCCCTTGAACCTCCCTAATTGTGCTTCTTCTCTGTAAAAGGGTGGACGTCAACTGATGTTCTATTAGGGCCTTTTCTAGTTCCGATGCCATGTCCTTTATGCTGTGCTGTCAGTACCGTCCCAGGTGCCTTTGTGGTGGAAGGCAGTGTGCCCATGGGAAACGCCCCTCGTGTGTGATGACTGGGGACTCTCGTCAGGCTTAAGACTGTGCTTATTAGAATTCTATCTGGTGTCCCCACAAACAGGCTCTGCCAAGCTCCTGGAGGTTTCCTGGGCATGAACCGCACAGCATGCCTTTTTCAGCTTGTTAGGATGTACAAAGGAGCATCTTCTTTTTCTTATTCTTTTATTTTTCTTTATTATTATTATTTTTTTTTCTTGTTTTTGTCTTTAGTCATCACATGGACGATTGAGGTTGCCTTAAGTCTTACCTGTAGGCGAATGGAGTAGAAGCACATTCACACGCCTACCTCTGGTGCTACTACCGTTTCCCCATCAGGCAATCCCGAATCTCTAGACCAATGGCATCGAACATAGCACTTTTCTTGGCATCCATCCACGTTCACTTCATTCCTAAAACAGATATCTGGGAATTCAGCAAGCGCGTGTTAAGGAAGTGGCTGCCCTGTTCCAAGCCCTGAGCAGGCTGCGGGAAAGGCAGAGGTGACAGGCCTGATCCTGCCGGAGTCAGGTGCGTCTAGGAGCTCCGGGAAGAATGTCCTCACAGAGCCCTGCACGGGCCGCTGGCCCCGTCACACTCGCTCTTGGGTTTGTATGTTTTTCCCTAGATGAAGACCTAAAAATGCGGGTGGAATCTCACTGTTCTATGAACTGACAATGCCCCTAGTCTGCTCTCTCCCGATATTTTACCCTCGAAGGGCTGTTGTTTTCTATCATCAATGTAATCCGTGCTTACCACAGAAAATCCGGAAAAAAAAAACAAAAAACAGAGAAGTAGAAAGAAGGAAAACAAATCAGCATTATGGGTAACATTTTGGCCTATTTCCTTCAGGTCTGTGTTCAACAAATTCTTATGGAGACCCTGTGCTAGGCCATTACGCTGGGTGCTGGGGACGGGACAGTGAGTGATGCCATTCACCTTCACATGACTCACAGCCTAGTGAGAGAGAGAGAGAGACCCTGTGTGCAGTGTGATGACCAAGTAGTACACGTGGGAGGGACTTGACCTTGGGGCGCTTCCTCAGACCCTGGGTTCAGCACAGGGATTCTGAGGAAAAGACGTTTACGTTTAGACCTGAAGAACCACAGGGAGAGGGGAGCGGTGGCAATGGGAGGGAGGCTTGAGTGAAATGTGGGTTCAGGGTGGCAGGAGGGCAGAGGGCAGAGGGCAGGGACCTCCAGGAGGAGGGATGATAAGATTCGCTGCTGGGGAGGTAAACCAGGCCCCGCCAGGCAGGGCATTTATCAACCAAGTTGTCGTTATTCTGCGGCTACAATACTACATCCTGCTTCTTGTGTTTATTTGTTTTTGTTCTGGGACTTAACACTATAGCATAATCGTATTTCACATTATCGTAAACTATTTTAATGGAGACATACTATTACCCCAATTGAAGAGGCAATCGTTTACTTAATTAAGAAAAAAAAAAGAGCTTATTTTTCTTTGCTTCACATTCCACGCCCCTCGTGGTTCTCCAAGGTCTTCAGCTAATGGCAAATTGGAAAATCCTGGGCGGGATAGATGTATTATTGTTCTTTTACCCCAAAACAGAATCTGAGTCATCCCCCACATCCTAGCACCTGCATGACTTCTGGCAGCGGCCGTCAGATTCCCTCCCAGAAGGAGAAGCAACCTAGCTCTCATTTCCCGCTCTAAATCACCCACTCCCGCACCCAACGAAGGATAAACTCACAGAACCAGTTTCTGGGTCGCCCCAAGTCCCTTCTTCCTTCCTCCACTGGGCTCTGAGCATTCCCACCTGCCCTCCCCTCCTCTAAAGAAATCAAAGACCCAATCCGTTGACAATATAGCAACCTTTTATTTTTAAAAAAGGCTTTAGAAGAAAAAAACCTCAGCCAAACGCAATATAGGAAGAAACTCATTTCTTCATCCGTCTCGACTTCAAAGAAGCGACAAGCACTCATTCATTCATTCATTCATTCTTCAGCAAGAACTGTGTTGTCCGGCTGCCCTGAGACTATGGAGTAGAGGCAGAAAGCTGCATCCCCACTGCCTTGCTGACCTCACCGCTAAGGGAGAGTGATGTTCAGCAAATAAACGCCAGCCAGCATCTGCCGCCCGACAGTGGTAGGCGCTATGCAGGGACGCGTACGTGAACACACAGCAGGAAAAAGCATGGCACCCTGAAGGAACTGGAAGGTGGCAATGTGGCCAGGGCATGGCGAGGCAGTGGGGAGGTCGTCAGATGAACAAGAGAGACTTCTTCCTTTCCTCCTTTCCCCCAGGACACAGCCCTAGGACGCCTTATGAGAGAGTGTTTCTGCCCCTTTGGAAAACCGTCAGACTGGGTGGGCTTGGCATTGGGGAAGGGAAACGAGTCACGTCGCCCGAACCCATTCAGCTTCCATTTTCCTTTGGTCTTGGGAGCCCTGGGCGTCAGTCACCTGGTTATGAATGCAGTCCGCAGGACAATTAAAATACCAAAAGAACACATGAGTGAAGAAGTTCTGTTTCTGTACCTCCCTTTTATGTGCAGCTCATTGATTATCCCTCTGTTGGTGGTTCTTCAAAAGTATCTTAAGATGGAATATTCTTGTGAGCACGGCTGTTAATATTAATGCTGTATCCAACACCCGCGGATTCTCAGAGAAGTCAGGTTGCCGTTAGATTATATTATTGATTTATTCTGCCCAGCCGAAGCAGTTTGAACACTTGCTAGAAACCCCGATGCAAGTGGCCTTAAGCCGACAGGGAATTTACGGGCTGACGTTATGGGACGGTCCTGGCATAGGGCTAAGTGTCAGGCACGGCTTAATGGAGGGGACGGACACTAGTATTAGTACTCAGCACAGCTCTGTTCTTCCTGAATGTTGATTCTGTCATCAGGCAGCATCCCCACTTGGGGTCGGAAGGCAGCTGCAGCAGCTCAGCTTTAAATCCCACAGTGAAAAGACAGTGAGGACCACCAACGCCCACCCTGGGAGCCGGGAGGAAGATGGACACCAGCATAAAATACAAAGCCTGAGCAGGGGCGAAGAATGGGCCCCATGGAAAAAGCAAGGCACCAGAGGGGTTTTTAATAAGAGAAAGGTAAATAGATCTAAGAGTCTCGCTCTCCGAAAATCATTACACCGCAAAGCTAACTTTTGATAGGACCCATTTATGTAACTTGATAGAAGGGACCCTCTGAGAATGAAGGGGCTGCGAAGCAAGCCGAGAAGTCATCTGGTTCCAGCCCCTTCCTTTCGGCAGGATCAAACCCAGACCTCTCTGGGCGGGTGGAAACGTGTAAATGTTTCCAATGAAAGACTCAAGACTTGAGCCTGGGCATCTAATAATTCTAGAACTTAACATCGCCCCGTCTCACCCCTCCTTCTCTCCATGCCTTCGACAGATGAAGAAATGGATTCTATTTTCATTTTCTCCAATATAAACTCTGCTCTCTAGTACCTCGAAGGCTTCAAATTCCACCGTCACATTTCAGATTCACATCATTTTATTATTAGTCATCCGGCTTCCTTCCTATTTTTTTCTTTCATCTTAATTCAGGTTTTGTGTCTTAAAAGCATTCCTGAATTTTATAGAGAGAATAAAGCGGATGCCCCGTAAAATGTATTTTTTGCAGTAAATATTTTTCAGAAATGTGTTCTTGCTCTCCTACTCCGCACAAGTTCCTCGACCTCTCTGAGCTTCCATTTCCCCATCTATAAAATGGGGATAATAATCATAATAAGTTTCATAGGGTTTGGGGGGAGAATTAAAGCACTCAGAACTTTGTATCTGGCATTTAGTAACTGTTAAATGTTAGCTACTGTTGCTATTATATTATCGGCATCATCGTGATCGTCATTTTATAGACTCTTTCCATAGACTCTCTTCTTTGGGTATTTCTCATCCGTGGGCAATGAGAGTTTTCTTCTGACCTCTATCCCCACGCCCCACAAAACAAAAATCAAAACCGGGTGGTTCGTGCTTCTTGAATCCTCCCTCCTGCCCAGCTTGGCCTTAACGTTGCTATTTGATTTGGTTCCCATTTGATCTTGAAGCGGAGGATGGTTCAGTGGCCTAGTCACCCAGGCGTGTGGAGGGAAAGCAGGGATCCTTGTGTCTGGGTGCTTCTGTTCCTAGAAGCTCCTCTGGGGGCCTGGTCTTGGTGCACAGACGGCCCGCCCCTCCTGCCCTCACTATGAGCCTCTCCGGGGACCCCCCAGTCCCGGGCTCTGGCCATCCCCTCTCACTACACCCCGGTGCCACCGGGGGTCTGAGGCTGGATGCAGAGGCTGCCTTCGCACCAGAACTTCCAGCACAGTAGCCCCCAGATTTGCCTCAGGAGGCTTCTGGCTGGACATTTGCTAGTGAGTGGGAAACTTCCCTTCCCACCTCCCTGACTCGCCCGAACCTCCAACTTAGTGCCGCTTCTAAATCACAGACCTCAGCCCCGGGTCTTCCTCTCCCCCCAGCTCTCACCCCTTTACACTGGACGGCACTCGTGACACCCAGGGTCTGCTCCATCTCTCCCATGAGGCTTTGCTGCTTTCTCAGGGAGCTGAGTTCCAGGTTACACTCGGGTACCTTTCATTCATTGTATACCATCTATTCTCGGTGGAACAGAAGAAGTTCCTGGAAGTTTTCTGACATTTACTTGGCACCCTTACCCAGCTTCTAGCATGAATGCAGACTTTCCTCATTTTTATGGACCTTGTTTAATTTAACTTAGAGTTGTGAAGGAGGGCCATGTTACCCTAAAACCGGGGTGTACCGTTTTTCGTTTGGCTTGTTCAACCTGGAAACTGTCTTAAGTGAAGCATTTCCACTTTGAAACCTCTCTTCCTGTCTGCAGTTGTGAGAGAGGGCAATATTTAACGTTTTTTTGCGAATGTTTCAAATATTGGAGCCTAGGTAAAATCCTGCTTTTGGCAATACACAGGGGAAATGTGGAGGCAGTAATGAGCAAAATCCTCCTGGGAAGAGAGCACAGAAGGATGAAATGTGAGCGGTTTCTGCTCCTCGGTGCAGGGCCCCACAAGTCAGGGCTTCTGAAGGAGGCTGCTGTCAAGGGCTCCGACTTGCCTGCCCCGTGGGCCAAAGCCTGCTTTAGCCACACAGTTTACTGTGCACAGACAACAAAGGAAATTCATGAACAGAGAGTATGTCAACTGTGTGGCTGCTGCCAAGAATGGGAGCCAGAACCTCCTGGCCGGGCTTCTCCTCAGCCTCTGCTCGTTCACGAGTGGAGCCCGGCCAGGTGAACCAACGCGACCACCTCTCTGCGTGCAGGCCCACGGCTGGCTTTCGCAAACATGTCTTTGCGGGGCTCCTGATGGTTCCTCCTCAGCATGCATGAGGACGCCCATGTCACCAAGCCAGGTCTGCAAGCAAAGTTCCTATCCCATGCAGACACACGACTTACAGCTTCCTGGGGAATATGGGAGGATGGATTCTTTTTTTTCCCCCTCGGGCAAGCCCCCGCCCCAGCACCCACAACAGCAACCTGCACATTTACTGTGACATTTTTATTTTCCTCACAATGTGTTGCTGGGGCTCTCTCTGAATCGCTTCACCTTATTTCTCCTACGACGCCCATCCAGCCATTCTGCATTGCATATGTTCTTTGAGGTCAAGAGGCTTGCAGGAGAAGGTTCTAGGGGCCACATGACGAGGACGGAGCTGCACAGGGTTGCTTAGGGCACAGTAACAGACAGCATCTCTTGGCTTAGATTCAGAGCTGACTATACCTTGCCCGCTTTCAGGCTGGCCTGAAATGAATATGGTGGTGGGCAGGGTCATGGGGCTCAACCCCAACATGGACGTTTGGGTTCCCTTTGTTCCGCAGGAAACCTGAAGTTTGCTTAAATCCAGGGACCATTCCTCACCTGCCTCTACATGTGAGTTACCATGCGGAAGACACAGAGAAGCAGAAAATGCAGTCTACCCTCAAGGAGATTTCTAGGTAATCAGAGCTTCCTTTAGTTACTCAATACTCCTCCCTCTTCTTCTTTTTTTTTTTTACTTCTAGGATTTTGCACATGCTGTGCCCTTAGCCTGAAATACTCTCTTTATCCCGCTCTTGCTGGGACTGCTGTGTACAATCGTGCAGGTAACAGACTGCACGATGTTAGATCCACTTACATCAGTGCGAATGGCGCCCTCAGAAATATCCAGTCCACAGCCCGCACAACTGTACGGCATGGCTTCAGCCCACTTCTCCCAGCTGGAGGTAGCTCCTAGTCACCTCAGTTTTAGGCATAGTCATTATCTTTCCTTCTTTCTTTCTGTCCTTCTTCTTATCCTCCTTCCCTCCCTTGCCTTTCTTCCTGTCTCTCATATTTATTAAATACCTACTGGATACATCAGGATCTGTGCGAGGAGCTGGGGATACAACTGTAAAACAGACAGGGCCCCGCCCTTGTGGAGGTGATGCTGTCGTGAAGCATTTATATTGTTCTTCCTCCAGGAAGCCTTCCATGCATCCATGATGGCATCCAGTACCTACTGATTGACTGATGAATGCCTCTGACTCGGGGACCTTTTGCTCTAGAGCACAGAGCCTTTGGTCTGGAGGAAGACCGAGGGGGACAGGAGGGGTTGAGGAGACCAATTTTAAGTCCCTTCAGGCTTCTTGCCCTTGGAAACACCCTGTGGCATTCGTGAAGCTCATTAGTGAAGCCGAGATTAATATGAGGCCCAGAGCAAGGCTTCTCCCCACCAGGGAGGCCACAAAATTCCAGAATGTCCCAGGGAGGAACGGAGCACCAGCCAGGCCTGCCTCCCAGGGCTGCAAAACACTCCCTAATGAGTCCTCTCCAGGGGAGGGTGAAGTCACCTGCAAGGAGGCCGCTAAGCCTCAGGTGTTCTCCAGGAGGCTTAAAATAGCCAGGCTCCCTCCACAAACACCTTCCAACACTGTTTAGGATGGCGATTGCCAGGAAACTAATGAATCTGAGCTTAGTGAATTAATTGTTGATGAAATAATGTGAATACTGTGCTTCCTGTTCATCAGTCTCTATAGAAATTAATTAGCCCCACTTGGCAACAAGCAGGATCAAAATTTCAACTTAATTTACGAATTTGGCCAAATTGTCTATGGGAAGCCTTGCCTGGAGGACCGTTCGTGGCTGCCTCGTGTCCAGACAAGCCTCGCCTTTCATGGAAGACAAGATTGCTTTAAGAGAGTCCCAGCAAGAGAGGAGGGTGGTGGAGGAGGGAAGAGGGAAGGTGAGGGCTTTGCTTGTGTTAAGCCTCAAGCAGATCCACGCCTCTCCCGCCTTCTGGCCTCGGCCCTCCCTGGTAGACACTTCGACAGAAGAGATCTATTAGCTGAGTCCAGGGGTGACGGCTCAGAGCAACGGGGCAACTTTCAGGCTGACCTTGCATTCGATAATTCTGTGCTGTGTGTTCCGGTCACCTCTACTACATAGAATTATTCAGGATTTTAAGCAAAAACTAAGCAGAACTATCCTGGGCACCGAAGATACAGTGGGGAACCGGGTAATGAAGGCCATGCTCCCGTGATGCTTACTTTCTATTACGAACACGGACACGAACACGAGCTATCCACCTCTGGTTTTTGATTCTGTTACAACTTGGACTTGTTAACATTTTATTATGGGCCACATTACTGAACTCTGGGTTCCACGTTCGTTTCTGCTTTTAAAACAAAATGCACATGGCCTAGTATATACATACGTTGTCATCTCCCTTGCATGCATGGCTATTTAAATTCATATCTGTACAGATGTTCTCAAATTCCGTCCAGAAAGCTCATGCTCTTCTGAAAGAAGCCAGATTTAGCAACTATTTTGAGATGTATTAAGCCAGGGGAGGGAAGCCTGTTTGCCCGTGACGTTGGCCAATCGTATCTGTCCTCAGGTCCCAAGAGGACACCCGTGTAGGTCTGATTCTTGACTGAGAATCACATCAGATCAGGCTGCACGGAAGGCGTCACTTGTGCGTCCAGGTCGGCTGCTGTGGCCAGAGAAGAGCATACTGAATGGAATGTGCTGCACGCTGGGCAGGTGCCTACTTCCGCCTGGTGGGCATATGTAGCTGCAAGCAGACCACCCTTCCCCTTAGGAATTTGTGATGTCGCTAGCAGCCTTCTCTGTGACCTCAGGTCGTGTCTGTCCTCTGTTTACCTTTGTTCTCAAACTACAGGTCTGTAATTCCACAGCCCCCAAGGGTAGCTTCCAGGGAGAAGGTAGCGAGTGTGCACTAACAGAGGCGTGGACAGGAACAGCTCCAGCCGAGCGCTCCGTAGAGCAATCGAATGCGCTGAGGGACCCCAGCATGGTCTTCCTGTAGCCCGGCTCCTCAGCCAGACTGAAGTCGCTGTTCCACAATATACGTCCCCATGGCTTTCCCCATCTCCTGTCTCCCGAAACGCTATTCCCCACGCCTCAGAGTAAACGCTTCTCAGGCCCAGCTCACGTGCCAGCCCGCTGCTGTAGCCCTGAGGGTATTCCCTGGAAGCAATTTCTTCCTGTCTCTGGCCCCACACTGCTCTTGAAATACAGCTATCTGTGCATTCTCTCACCTACAGATGTCAAGTCCTCCAGGAAAACCCGTGCGTTCTTCATCTTCTCTTGTCTCCTGTAGTCTTCGCACTGAAGATGGACTTGGTATGTGTTTGTTCTGCGTCTATTCTACCCTGGGAACAAATGGCTGTTTATAGAAAATGGTGAGATCTAATGAAAGGTCTTAATCTTAAGTCCAATGGTGCTGAATGTCCAATTTTTTTCTTTACTGAAAGCGAATGAGCAGAATTATTCTCCTTGGTGCACTATCGCCCAGAACGGAGATTTAGTCAGGTCTTTCCGTCTTCCCTCTCTCTCATTCTTTCTGTTGTTTATATATTACTCTGGCACAGGAAGTGGAGACCAGGGGTTGGCAGTGAGAGCCAAGAGACCAGGGTTCAAATCCCGGGTGTGCCTCTTACTCCCTGAGGGATCCTGCACGATTTGATCTGCCTAAGTTTCAGTTTGCTCAGCCATGAACTAGAAATAATAACTCCTGTTTCATCTGAGTCCAAGGGGGCTGTGAACATTCAATGAGACGGTAGAGGTGCAAGTACTTTAACATGGTGACCCCAGTGTGTTCACTGTGTGAAAACCACCCAGCTATACTCGGTAACATGTATAGATCTGTCGCACTTTAGTGAAAGTTCTTTATAAGTTAACTCTCCATACAGACATTTCCAATTGCATCGTTATTAGACTGTTTACTGAGGAAAAAGGTGCAAGAATGAATTAAAGCTGGCTGTCAGGCATTTACAGTCTTGAGGAGATGCCGAGTGTATACGGGAACAGCCATTTCGGTGTACAGAGACAACGCCACGTGTTGTAAAGTATTCCTCCAGGATTCTCAATGTTTTAGTTTTACCGTAGTCAAATGCAAAAAGAGCCATCACAATTAAGAACCACTGGACTAAACACATCCGAGCATATTCAAGTCAATAAAAAGACAACCTCATAGAAAATGGGCAAGGCATACAGACAAGCAGATATACACACGGCTAATAAATACATGGGGACATGTTTCACCTCGCAAGTGATCAGGGAAACAAAAAAAAATCTTAAAGATACTACTTTGGCAAAAATCAAAAAGATTGATAATACCCAGTGTTAGTAAATATGAAGAGCATATCCTCATAAAATCTTCTAACATATATCCTTAGATTCAGAAATTTCATTTTTGGTTAGCTCTCCTATAAAAACAATTACGTAGGTACACAAGTATTTACACACGTGTATGTAAAACTGGTCCTTATAGTACTATTTGTAATAGTGTAAAAGTCCAGTAATTATAGCATAGTTCAACAACTGTGACACGTGCACATGTGAAAAATCATTCAGCTACTAAAAGAATGGGGTAGAATTATAAGCATTGACCTGGAAGGATTGCATCTATGCACGTAACATGTACAGTCATACGGAGGAAAAAAGCAAATATTGTAGAATAATATGTACGGTATAATCTCATTCTTGTTAAAAAAAAAATGTTCTCACTACATGCACAGAGAAAAGACTGTCTTAAAGCTCTAACGGTAATTACCCCTAGGGAATTGGAAAGGAGCGTGGGGATTTTTGCCTTTTACTTTATATTTTGCGGCTATTTTTACAATAAACATGTGTGCACTATTTTTGTAATGTAAATAGTCTGGTGTGAGTTCAAACGGAAGCTTTATAAAGAAGAGCTTTCTGTGCCAGAAGGTTGGGGCCACTTCGGGGCCATCTCTTTACCATCATTGTCACTGAAAAATCTTTTAGGGAACCCCACAGCTAAGACGATTTGGAGAAAGGGACTGGTTTCTTCAAGTTCTTTTTTGGGATCAGCCTGATCAGATTCAGAAAAGACTGCTATGCAAGTGATTCATTGCTAGTATAGAAATTCCCATCCTGGCTGTTTCGCCATCGATGTTTCTGCCCCGTGGTGTTGGGAGAATCTTCTGTTGTTAAAGGATGAGGAAGAAGATGAGACTGATGTGGCCAGCAACGGGGGGGACACCTGAGTTTCACGGTGCAGAGATTTGTGTTCAAAGCCTAAGGTTTCCAACGCCAGAGAAGATAAAGAGGATACAGAGACGAAGCCCGAGGAGTGAAGAGGTGTCATCTCACAAGCACTGACAGTCCACTGATTGTGATGTTTGGGACTGCAAAGCCTCTGAGGCCATGTTACGCCTCAGCTGGAAAGTCCTCAAGATCAACTGCCGAGGCCTGCCATGGACCCAGGAAGGAAGAATGGAGACACATGTTGTACAGTTCTCACAGGAAAGAAGCCAGAATTAGGAATGACGCGATTTCATCGTTAGGGTGAAAATGCGGTGTTCGTTTCTTATACGTTTTGCTCCATAAAGGACAAAGAGATTCTACTCGGCCATTATACCTCCCACTTCCGGTTCATAAGCATAATTAACAGTAATCGAATGGCTTCTACTTGATCCACACCATCGAGCATAACGGTGTAGTTACACAGATATCTGAGTTCTCAAAACAGCCGCGTGCAACTTGAAAAAACTCTGATCTGAGTTCATACAGAATTTCAGTTCTCTTAATAAAGACTTATTTAGAAGTTCTCATGAACTGGCTGCTGAAAATGTGCATGGCTCTCTGTGCCAATCTGAGCAACAAATATTTATTTTCACCAAGTCCAAGTGGTAAAAGAGAAGAAAGGATAGAAATGGTTTTTCACCAGAGAGGAAGAAGTGATGGTCTGCAATAGGCACAGGAAGTTCCCTGCTCAAAAAAAAACCCAACATTTTCCATATGCTCTACATCGAATAGATTCATCTGGATGGAAACTCAAAAGCCCTTAGAGAGAGACAAATCTCATTCCGGCCAATCCTTCGCTGATATCAGTACCTAGAGAAGAAGAATTTTGACTGGGCGAAAAAGTAAGAAAGGCTTCTGCCTGTCATTTGGCCGCTTTAGTCACCACCTTAATGCCTCCTCCTACACTAAGTGCACCTTGCTCGCCGTTCCTTGACCTGGGTGCACTCACAGGCTTCCACATGCTTTTTCCTCTGCCTAGAATTCCTTCTATTGTTCCTCTACCGACAATTCCTACTCACTCAACTTCTCCGCAAAGTCATCCCCGACTCCCCCAAGTGGGGAGGACCTGTGAGGGAAGAGGACAACTCTTCCCACTGTTTCCCAGATCCTGTCTTGATGCTTCTGCTACATCCCTCATGACAGATTAACACGAGTCGCTCTGTGCAAGAAACATTCATCGCCCCCTGGAGGAGGGCGAACCACTCGATGGCAAGAGCGTGTTTCCATCCCTGTACCCTCCCTCCACCTGCCTCTTCCTTACTATACTAGGTGTGAGTTAGTTAGCATACAGACTTTCTTGGTATGCGGGAACTCTAAAATATATCCACCGCAGATGCAAGGGGCCAGCTGTGGTTTCAGCGAGTTCCTTGATCAGAAACAACACTGAAATCATGTGACAGGGGAGAAGGCACCCTATAAGTCCACGGATGACGGTTTCGTCAGAAGTGCTGGGCACAGGGAAGGCAAATCCGTATTCGAAGTGTCTATTCCAGTAAGAACGAAATGCTACCGCCTGCAAGATGCCGTCCAAACCCCTGACGGGCACACAAGACACACCCAAATCCTGCTACTTCCCCAGGCTCACCTGTCATTACTGCCCCACCCTCCTGCAAATTCCCTGCTGGAGCACCTAGAGACACTTCTTCTGTCCCACCTCTGCCAGGATCTGTAATAACTGGGCTTTCATCTGTCCATTCATTGATCCATCTGTACATTTGTTCATTAAGCATCCATTGGTGGGCAGGAGAATATGGTCTTTGCTGAGAAGATGTGTTAAATAAGTTAACACATCAGTGAGTGATGGCTGGCATGACAGGAAATGCTGGGACCGGAGGGGAAGACACCTGATCCACCTGGTTTTAACCTGTACCTTACGAGCTATGTGTCCTTGGCTAAGTCACTTAATATCTCTGAGCCCTGGCTTTTCATCCACAAAATGGAGTCGATGCCACCTCTTTCCTCGGGCTGCTGTGCAGCTCGGCTCAACTCACAAGACGGAATTTCCTTTGTATCTGGCCCTGGAAAAGGGCTCGACATGGCAGCCACCACTGTTATTGACTTGCAGAGTGTTAGTAATGTCCTTGGTCCTTGTCACTTCTAATTACTCTGAAGAGGTGGAACTTTGAGTACTTCTTTCCTCCACCTGCTCGAAGGTCATGCGTGCACCTCTGTCTCATGGGTCTTCCCGCCTTTCCCCCTGACATTGTAGTTCTATGCTGTGCCTTCTCCCTTATGTAACTAGACCAAAACCATGGTAAAAATCCATGTCACCATAATGTCGGTGTCCTCCATGGCACAAGCAGCATCCAAAGCTCAGGTTCTAAAGCCAGTAAGAACCAGTTTCAAACACCCGCCTCGTAGCTGTGTAACCTTGGGGACCTTATTTCGCCCCTCTGGACCTCAGTTTCCGTATCTGCAAAATGAGAATACTCACAGCACCTGCCTCACATGCTCGCAGTACAGAACGAGGAAGGCTATGGGAAAGCGTTTATCAAGGAGTCTCAGCTCTTTGGGGTGGATACTGAGGAATTGTCTCATTTCCCTAAAACGCACCATTAGTCCTGGTCGGTCAAACCCTCTTTTCCCTGTGGGTATCAGCACCCTTGACGAGATTTCATTCTGGGTCTGGAACCTCTGGCTACTTTTCGTTCATCCCTTTTTCTGTTGTTGTTGCTTCGAAAAGTCTTATCTCCACTCCTAAGATTTAGTGTTTGTTCAGTGAAAACTACAGATTCTGGAGCCAGCTGCCTGGGTTGGAATTCCGGCTCTGCACTTACTAGCTAAGAGCCTTGGGCATGTTTCTTCACCTCTCTGTGCTCCCATTTCTCTCCTCTGTGAAATAGGGGTAATGACGGTACCTACCTCATAGGATTGTTGCCAGGTGAAATGAGATTGGAGCACTAGCAGAGTGCCAGGCGTACGAAGTAAACACCATGTGAGCATCGCTGTTATTACGACCGACTCGAGCTCCCCTCCTTCGCTGCTCCAGGCCAGCTAGCCCTGAGGCTTCGTCTGCTTGCCGTTCTGGTGTTCTAGCCTCATCCTTCCCCCGCCCTCCCTCCATCTTTGCGGAATGAGGCCGGCGCTGCGGCCTGAAGGCAGTAGTAAAGGATAGCTGTCGTCCCACTTGTCCCAGCCAGGGGACAGTCTCTCCTCCCCAGCAATAACACGTTACATATGGGCTTGATGCTGGCAGGTGGTGCCTTCAAAAGGCTTGCAAAGGAGGGCCCCCTCCCGGGCACCTCCCATAGCCACAAATGGTCCCTTGAGACCGTTGGCCTGTACCTTCCTGCGCCAGCTCACTGCATCCTGCTGCATACTTATGAAGCCCCACTCAGTACTGGTAACTGGCTTCCAATGTCACCTGCCCTCAGCAGACAACTATGAGAACCATGCGTGTACGCAGCATCGGTTTAACCTTCCAGCTAGGACTGAAATTCTAGGCCAGAGGCCGGAGGATGGAGAGGTAGGTCCCGCCCCGTCTCTGCCACAGCCCTCACCGGGCAGTCCCTTCGCTCCCCTCACAGGCGAGCTCCGTCCTCCTCCACGCCGCCTCCTAAAGGCAGTGTCAAGGGGCTGGGGCTGCTGGGGAGACGCCAATACTTTCTGTATAAATGGTTCCCCGGAGGCCCTAGGCTGCCGTTACCGAAACCTAGGATGCCCGCTCCATGATCCCTTTGTTTCTTAGCTGCAGCCTGGGTTACCCGTTCGGGCACATGGTCCCAGACACCACCCTGTGATACAGAATTTTTTAAAAAGGGAATTGCACATTGCCTTCAAAGTATGTTGGAATGAGTGAGGGAATAAAAAACAGGCATATAACAAACTAATATTATAAGTATAATAATAAAGCAATCAACTAAGTCACAAGAACTAATGTAATAACGATAAAATGTGAAAATATAAATATAGCTGTATAAATAACATATAAATAAAACCCTTTTTCTTTATTATTAAACAAATTAGAATGAGCCATATAAAATGTCTGCTTTTGTAGGTCAAAAGCAGTCAAATGTTAGTGATTTCACATATGAATCAACCTAATGCTTAACTCTTAGGGCAGGTCGGGAATTCTTTGAAAAGCTTTACAAATACTCAGTTAATCCTCATGGCGATTCTACGAGGAAAGAATTATTATTATCAAGACCACGCGACATCTGAGGAAACCGAGGCACAATTCCTCGGTCTAGAAACTTGCCAAGGTCACACAGCCGAGAAGTACCAGAGCCTGAGTTTCAACCCTGAACCTGAGTTTTAAACCCAAAGGGTCCCCAGAGGTCATGCCCTTTACCGCCAAACGACCCTTCAGAAGCAGCAATCTGATGAGCAGTTAGCTTTCCACATAGATCTTTGCCATTCTTATTCCCAAGTCAGGGAGAGATTAGGGAATCGAACTCTGGAAGGCAGAGACCCTGAGCTCAGCAGCAAACAATGCTCTCGGGCAAAAACAGCCACCCTCGGTTCTCCCCGGCAAACACGGTGAAGCAGCCAGGGCACCATTTTTCTCCAAGAACATCTTCTCTGCCCACCTCCTCCTCGTCGGTCTTCCCATCAGCAAAATGGGCATGCACAATAGGCTCCCATGGCAACAGACACAAGAACTAATTAGCACCTGGAATGCGTGTTGAGATCCCCTTGTAATAAGGGCAGAGTCTTCGCACATAAATTCCAGTTTTGCATCCTGCGGCCCGCTCCTCTCCGGGCAGGAGGTGGTGCCCCGTCTTGTTGAGATCCGATCTCTAAATGCAGCCATGTGTTTTCTTTCATCCAAATGACTGTGCTCATCTCAGGAGCAGTCTTTAATTTTCTTCTTGGAACCGAGGACCATCCTGACTTACAGCAACAAAAGGTCCCCAGGACGGTGAGGTAAGATTTGAATTAAGATACCTTGGCATATTCCGCTCCACAGCAATTAACGGCCAACAGGTTTTGAGCAGCACCCACTCTCTTAAGAGCAGTTACTCTCTGTCTCAAGAATCCCTGTCTACCACGTTATCAAGTCATCCTGATTAAGCAGCCCACGGCAGCTGGCTCCTTGCCAGGTGGCAAACCAAGTGGATGTCACAGTCGCGACCTCCACCCTCTGAGGGCCGGGGCTGACGAAGCAGCCATGTGGTTACCAGGCCTCATCGGCCCGTTGACAGTAAATACGGCCAAGGCCTCAGGATGCGGCAGGGCCTGGCTGCCCTGCTAACCCATCATCCAGCTTCTTCTGACTCTCACCTGCCTTTTGGCCACTGCGGTTCATTAGCATCTCCCTCTGGAGGAGAGAGAGAAGGAAGGAAGAGCCAACTTTTGCTGGTCCGTTTGGCTCCCTGTCAGCAACTGTGGTAAGTGTGTAATCTGATGGAACTGTGGTCTAAGATGAGAATTTGGACTCTTTCCCTCCCTCTGCCCCTTGCCAGGCATGTGAACGCCTACTAAGGCTTCAAGTCCCAGCCTCCCCTAGGGCCCCCAGGCCAAGTCAGAAGTTAGTCCCTCCCTCCCTGGCTCATGGACCCCTCTCCAGGAGGGAGAACACTCCTAGATTGTGCTGTAATGACCACAGCCCTCGTCCATCTCCACTGGCCAGGGAGCTCCTCACGGGTCGGGGGCCATGTTATTTAGCAGCTTAAGTCCCTCCGGTTCCGGGCATGGTGCTTGACACATGACTGGAGTGTAAGAAATGTGTGTTAGATAAACAAATAAGCCCAAGTGGACCTTCTTGATCATCTCAGAAAATCAATGCTTTGAGGGGCTTTTTTTGGAGGGGGGGGGAGGGTGGTTTGCATGTGTGCACATGCTCGTTTATTGTTTTTAAGAAAACAATATCCCAGAATTTCTAGAGATGGAGAAGGGAGAGCCTGTTTAATAAATCGATCCACCTCATTCATTCAACAAGTATTGGCTGACTGTCAGTCACGCACCAGGTACTGTTTTAGGTGCTGGAGAAACAATACGGACCAAAAAAAACAACCAACCAAACAAAAACCTGCCCTTGAGATGTGCGCGTTCTAGTGACATTGTTCTTTCTCGGGTGTTGACTCTTCCCCATACTTTCCTACTTTCTATTTTCCCCTCAAGTCCTTTTCCCTGAAGACGATGAACCATCTAAACAGTTTCCACCAAATACGCAGAAATGCCCAGGGTATCACTATGAAATAAACACTTATGTAAAGTGACGGGCACCCCTTTTACCCTTTCAATGGCCCCGAAACTCTATGCTGTCAAATAGGAAGCTTTTAGGAGACAAGGTGTGGGAGGGAAGTAGCAACCTGGAAGTCTTGGAGCAGCGGGCAGGACAGCGAGGCCGTCCCAAGGCCTGTCACCTCCTCGGACACCACGATAGCCAAACAGCCTCCTGAGGAAGGACTGGGGCTTTCCTGGTGCCTGGTTCTGAGCTGGGAGACAGAACAGGAGACGAAACCACCTCCGGTTCTGCCTGAGTCAGGTCTCCAAGGGGAAGAACATTTAATTTATCTGAGGTGCTGTGAATTCCCACAGCCTAAGGCAGACCCACATCCCAGGGTGAGCACAAAAACAAACTCTGAAGCCAAGGAAATGACTGGTGATGAGCCACAGGTATGCATTATCACGACCACTGCTTTTCCCTGAGAATTCTCTCTGCGAGGGGAGGGCTCCACCTCCCAAATGGGAGGTTCGGCCAACTTTTTAGCAACTGCTTGCAGTGCTTGGTACTGACATGGTGGCTGATAGGTAGGTCGATTCCCACAGCGAACTGAGGGTGAGGGAGACCTTGGGCTGAGGCAGGCCTTCTGGTCTCGCCGGGCTGTGGGCCGGCTTTCAGGCAACCAGAGCCGTGATTATAAGGGACGATCTCCGTGTGGACGAGAAGGCAATAGTTTTTTGATGAGTTGAAAGTGATGATTGAAGTCGTTTTGGCGTTCCCGCCGTCTGGGTGGAAAGACAACAGGTGTGCGCCTTTGCCAAAAATGACAGCCTCCGAGCTCCATCGCCGCCCCGGGGAACGGAGTCCTCGTGCGTGCGGCACCAGTGAATTCCACAGAGGCTGGGAGGTCTGCAGACAAAAGCTCGGGGGGCCTACTTTCTAAGCAATCGGTGGGAACGACTGTTGAGAAAGGTTTCTGCATCTGCCCAACTCCGCTCACCCACAAGAACTACACACCGAGACCTCTGGCTCAGAACAATGTTTGCGACTACTGGCCAACCGGGGGGCTGCGTGCACACAGCCCTGATGAGGCTTTTGGCTTTGTGCCCGGTGTCCCTTTGTCTCTCTCAGAATGACGCTGTATGTGGTTGCCTGTTTTCTCTCACACGGAAGCGTGTGCGTGTGTGTGTGTGTGTGTGTGTGTGCACACGCCTGTGAACAAGTACGCATTTTTTACCCTTCTTTAATCAGAGCGGCAAAGTCGGTCTCCACGAGTTTAGAACACTTGGACAAAATCCCACTAAGGGCATCCTATAAAGGGGAGCGGCTGATGAAGCCTGGAAGGCTTGCTGCAGGGAGGGAATGGGGGTTCCTGCAAGAAGCCTGGGCCCCTGGAAAGCCCAGGCCAGGAGAGGGATCCCGGTGACTCAGGCAGTTCTCCCCAAACAGCCGGCATTCAATGTGGTCGCAGTCAAGATTATCCAAAATGACACAGAGCTAAAACTCTGCATGCAGGGACCAGAGGGCTGCTGGCCGCTCGTCCGGGGCTCTGACACACTGCCAGGCACAGGAAAGGGCGTTGTTGCCACTCCGTGCCGTTCGAGCACAGACGTTCCGGGCAGCCTCCGGATCAAGCTGACACGCATCCCACAGAGCGACCGCGGCGTGAGGCTCCCGGGAAGGGCTGAGTGTGTGCATTAGGTCACCGAGCTCTGTTACCGCTTAACCGGCCTCGGCCTGCGTCGCGGTGACACACATCTGCTGACTGGACGGATCAGTGCACCGTGCTGTCGGCAGACCGGTGGGCCACGCTTGAAAGACTCCTGGCATGCGCCCCTGCCTGCATTTTTCACTCTTGACTGAAAGCATATGCCCCACACAATCAGGACAGTGTTAGCATGTGGGTCTGAAGCAGCTTCCTACACATCTGGCTGAGGCCGGCTGAATCACTTCCCCCGGGAGGGTGGCTTCCAGCTCTGTGACATCTGGAGAGTGGCAGGAAGTGTCTGGATTCATCCCAGAATGATTTTTATCTCCACATGCTTTTCCAATTTCATCAAGGCCTCCGTGCTACATTCCGAATGACATGTCCACATTTGCCACGGACAAGAATGACAGATGGGGAGAAATCATCTTTGACCCTGAAAAGTCGGTCATATTTTATGAGGTAAGGGCTTGGGCACAAAAGGTATCATAGGAAAGAGCCCAGAGATGGCTTGAAATATATAAGTTATGTATGTTTCAGCTCTTGGAAATAAAAGCACCCTTCCCAAACTACTAGTTTATCAAAGCCGTGAAAACTGCACTTACATTTTTAACTCTTTTCTTACTAAGGCATAACTTACATAGAGTAAAAGGCACAAATCTTACATGAACAGCTTGATGACTTCAATTTGTACACATGCACACACCCACAGAGCCACCACCCAGATAAAGGTTTAGAACATTCCCAACGCTCTAGAAGGCTCCCTTGTCCCCCTCCCTGTTGACAGCCCACCCACGAAGATCCCCACTATTCTGGCTCCTACCACTGCAGAGTGGTGAAAAGGCATTTTTATTTTGGGCTCTTAACCGATCAACAAATATCTCACCATACACAAACGACAGAAATTCTATAAATCGCCATGAACTTGCATAGAGGACCCAAGGTCAAGGTTCAGTCGAAGTGATTTTTTAACACCCACATGTTACACCATGTGGGGTCTTCCTACACATGGTATTTCGTGATTAAAGAAGAACATATTTCCAGAGGAAAACTCTGGGTCTTTAGCCGTGGGGAGAATTCTGGATTTGTTCTTGTTTCTGAAGCCTATCGGTCTCTTGCGGCCAAGTTCACACATTTGTGAATGTACAGCCACCTGCCTTCAGGCCCTCCCTTCTCTGAAGGACACCCAGGTCCAGGCTGAGAGCCCAGCTCGCATCCTCACTCTGCCTCTTCCTGGGTCTTACACCCATCCAGGAATGAGGCCCTCGTTGCAGCTTGCTCCTCTCCAGAGAAAACGCTTAGTCAGACCCAAAGCTAGTCGCTGCAGGCCCCACACTGTCCTCAGGAAATACCAAGAGAAAAGGCCGCAGGAGAGAGGATTAAACACTCCTGAGTATTCCCAGGGCCCATATCTAAGTCCTGCAGCTGTTGCCACTGGACTGAGTGGACGTGCACGGCCACTTTGCCCACCCAGTTCCCCTCTCTCGCCAACAGCTCCTGCTGCAAGTGCCAACCCTAGGCAAACCGGCCTCATTAACACGGGCACATCTTTTCTGCAGGGTTAGACTCCTGCCTCTCTACTTTTACGTTCAGGTTTGAAGGCAACCACCGAGAAGGATTTTCAGTTACATTTAGGGGTGCGGGAATGGGGCGCTAGCCCCAGGAAAGGGGCTAGAGAAGATGCTTGGAGAAGTCGTCCAGAACCAGGCTGCTCCTGCCCTGGTATGACATCCCCTGTGAGACCCGAATAGGATACAGCGGCTCTGCCCCAGGTGCCCATCTGGCCATAAGGGCTATGGGGAGAGCTGTTTTGCTCAGCGTGCGAGTAGGGGACACCCACTGGAAATGTGGCTTCTAGCAGGGTAGGTTTTGGAATAAGTTCTACGCTGGCCTTCAGCTTCCTTAACTGTAAAACGAGGGGCTGAACTCCCTCACGCTTCCCCAGGGGCACTGGCTGTCTGGCCATGCTGAGGACAGGGAGGTTTTCCAGCTGTCTTAGAGAAAACGTTCCTTCCACTCCAGCTCACAGGGAAGGGCGTGCCTGACGGGTCGCCACTCCTGCACTCACAGGAGGACCTGATGAGGCGCGATTCTGCAGGTGGGTTTGAAAACCCCCAGATAAAGAGAGAGGACGTGTTCTCCATATGCGAAGAGAGTGGACTTTTCCTTCTTGGTGGCCAAGTTCACTGTCCACGTATGCCAACCGCCGGCAGAAAACTTTGTACAAATAAGTGTCTGAGAGCTGGTCTTTCGCAGGACCAGGACACAGCCATACACAGCTTCCAGAATAATTCATCATATGTGTCTGTCTTACTGTAATTCAAATGCTCTCCCACATTGGGGGTTCTGATTTTCACGTTCCCTTGTGCTCCACTGAGGCCCTCAGCCATGTGTGGAAGGAAAAAGTCTCTTATGTGCTATTGGAATCTCTTCTGTCATTGTCTTGGATATAATCACCCACATGTCCCTTCCTGGGTCCTGTGCCATGCCATATTCAACACGGATTGTATGGAAAGGTCCCCCTCCTTGTTGTTCATTGTTTTCATGTCAACGGCAATGGACTCCATCTCTTCTCCACAGTGCTTCAGAGTTTACACTGCAAGCACGTGTTCGTCAACACAATTCATATAGCTCTAGGTAGACCTGTTGTCACTGGCCACTGCAGACGCATGCACATGCATGAGCTCTGGCACACACCATGCAACATGCCCCCTGCATGGCTCTGTCAATGCTACATCTTCGTACCATGCACTTCTTGCCCACAAAATCTTTCTCCATTCAGCTGTCTGCATGAGGGAGCTTTTACGGTATCTAGGGTGGGTGTGTGTGTGTGTGTGTGTGTGTGTGTGTGTGTGTGTAACGATTTCCAGGCTGAGAACAACTTGAGAATGTCTCCCCCACCGTGCCGATATCATCAGCTCTACCAAGCTTCCTGTGGCAAGCCTTCCCCTTCAGGAATTTGCCGCTTAACCATTTCGAAACCGCTCCACGTGGGCTGCAGGGCCATTTAACATCACAGGGATTGGGTTGTTCTTGGGCCATCCCTCATTTCACGTGCATCCTCAGTGGGGTGTGGGACAGTGACTTACACATACAATAGATGTTCAGCAGATGAATGAATGAGCTTGGCATCTTTCAACTTAAATCAAGTCTCCATTTCAGACATACTAATCTTTAATAAAATAAGCTTTGGTTCAAAAGAAAGCTACATCGGAGTGAAGTTTATTAGAAAAAAAAATTGCCACACACGCGTTTTAACAATGGGGATGTTGGGGGTTGGGGGGCTGTGATGAAGACTTATTTTCACCCTCTCTGAGGTTCTTCAAAGCATCTTTAATGGAGGGAGGGAGGCGTTAGCTATAAATAATGCTAGCTTCCGTGGCTTTTCCCCTCTCATTTTTCTCCTTCTGAAATGTCTTTTTTCCTACCCCACCCCCAATTTTGAGTATTTAATTATGTCTTATTACCATCACCCACCCCAGCATTCGCAATTCAGCAGGTCTGGGTAAGACCTGGAAACTGGCACTTCTTATGAGTACACTTTAAGAACCAGTGAGGTATACTATTCCTTACTAGAAAATGTGTTATAAAATTATAATAATTGATGAGTATAATAATCCGTACAATAAAAACTATAAAAAGGAACACAGATTGATTCATCCTACAACACTGACGAACCTCGAAAACATGACGCTCAGTGAAAGAGGCCAGACACAAAAGGCCATATATAGCGTATGATTTCATTAATATGAAATAACCAGAGTAGGCAGAGCCATAGAGACAGAAAGCAGATCAGTGGTTTTCAAGGGCTGGGATAAGGGGGACTGAGGAACAATGCTAATGGGTATGGGTTTTGGGGGAGTTATGATGAAAACGTTTAGGAATTATCCAGTGGTGAAAGCAGTACAACCTTGTGGATATACTAAAAACCACTGAGTTCTACATTTTAAGATGGTAAATTCTCGGGTATATGAGTTAGATACCAATTGTAAAATGCAAACATAAAGATTGTCAAAAGGAAACACGAGTGGCTCTATATATTCTTGGGATAACTAAAGATCCAAACTAAAAAATATATATATAGATTTGACTTATGTGTTAAAAATTTTTTTTTTAATCAAAAGGAAATAATAAATAGCAGAACATGATTTGCAACAAATAAAGCAGGGCCAATCACCTTACTCTTTCAAGACTTCACAAGTTACTGAAAAAAAAAAAAAAACCTAACACCGCTATAGAAAAATGGACTTAAAAGCACGAGCAGGTAGTTCTTAAAAACTGAAATTCACATAGCTACGGAAAAAATAAGTTAAACTAAGATACATTTTTGCCTAATCAATTGGTAAAGAATTTTAAAATGATCTTTTATAGGTGAGAATCCAGACTTCTAGGCGTGGGATACAATGTGCATCATACATATGAAACCTTTAAAATGTAGTGTAGCCTTTGACTCTGCAATGTCATTTACATGAACTTATACTAAAGAAATAATAAAGAGTGTGTCCAAACAACTATCCTCCAGGGAGCCGATCAGCGACTCTGTTTAAGGTTTCAGAAATCAGAAAGGAGTTGTGTGTGAAACAATAAGGGTTGTGTTGGAAGGTGGTCCATCTACCAAACGAAATGCCATTCAGCCGTTAGATGTGATGTCACAGAACTTATTGCCATGGAAAGATGCTCAGCTGGACCGTCAAGTGCAAGATACAGGTTACAAAAGAGCATCTACGGCATGAGCCAACTTTTGTTTTAAAAGTTGTGTATGTGACGTGACAGGTCCAGAAAGCTGTGAGCCTGGGCGTTACGGAGGGTGACTCTGGGTGAGGAGGGTAGGATGGGTGGGGTTTTCTTCCTACAAGTTGTTCCTTCTGCAAGTACTATGTAGTCCTTTTGTAATAAGGAAACGATTACTTTTCACTTGTTAAAAGATTGTAATGTAAAATTGAGGGGAAATGGCGTCTTCTGAGATGACGCCCTGATGTGCAGGAAACGGAAAGCAAGAGCTGTGTTGTAAAATGCAGAATGAAACGGAGCATGGTTTTAGGGGCCCCACTCTTTCTGCTGTGTTCCTACCGTGACAGCACTGGATTCTGCTGACCCAGCGTGCTCTGCTCCTAAGGAAACTTGGCAACTGCAAGGGAAAGATGCTTCTTGAGGAGTATTGTGCGTACTTAGAGACATGTTTATTTCCATACGCAGAGAATTCAGACAGCCCAAATCACTGAGCAAAGGACCAGGTAACAATATCAGACCTGGGCAGCTTATTGCGGTCGTCCTTGCTAACAGCAATAGCTAACGTTTAGTCAGCACACTGCTTGCTGTGCTCCATTCCAAGTGTTTTCCACGTACTAACTCACTTAATCTTCACCACAGCCCTGTATACTAGATACTGCTGTTATCCCCCACCTTAGGATGAGAAACTGAGGCACAGAGAGGGTGAGGAACTTGCCCAGGTGTAAGCATTCTGGCTGTAAAGTCTTGTTACACTTTTCGGGGTCTCTTTAATGACAACTCCATACTTCTGGTCCAAACAAACATCTTGCCACGGTCATTTGGAAAAGCTTCTTTCTGCTTCACTGGGCTGTGATCATTCTTCCCAAGATGGTCACAGCGGCCTTAGCGAACTGTCCTCATCATCTTACATCTACATCTCCTGCTCCCCGAGATGTGAGCTCCTTGGATCCACTGGGTCTCCTTTCCTGTCCCCCAATCCCACTGCCTCGTGGGTTCACGTCGGGAGAGCAAGCTAGGAGTGGGCAACCACTGGGCTTTTGTGCGTGATGGATCCTCATCGCACTGTGTCCTCAGGGGACTTGGAGTTTGCAGATCAATCTCCCAGTTTCTCCTAATAGCTGCTACATGCTAGGCATATTGCAAAATCCCAAGACACAGGTGATGGTCTTGAATTTTCAGTTTTTCTGAATTTTCAGGAAGTTATTTTATTCCGGGACAAATAGGGTGGGGAGCATGGGAGGAGTCCGCCGAGGGTGCACAAAATAAGGGGCTGCATTGTCTGTAGAGAATTTTAAAACAACACAACTAACTAAATGTCTATCTGTTTTTAGGTTGTCTCCATGTACCAACAATTCTAAACAGTGTCAGTGACGGAAGACCCCCAACCTGGAACATTGGACCATACCCTGGGCCCCTCCCGCATGTCCCCGCCCCACACACAGACCCTGGTACACCACCGCTTCTACTCCTAGTTTTTCTTACATTCTACCATTTTATTTGTGAGTCTGATCATCAACCCCCAATACCCTCCCTCTTTGCTGGGTTTCTTGGTACCCCAAGTGATGGGAGAGGAGCAGAGGCTTTATTGGGGAAGGAGAGGAATAACCTTTGAAAACTGTGTCTGCCCTCTCCTCTCCCTGCGAAGGTGTCTGGAAAAGAGCAGCTGGGAAACCAGGCATGGGGCCCAACTCTGGCTTTTCCCCGAGGGCAGACCTTGTCCCCAACTTGGAGTCAGGCTCATGATGGGAAAGGGAGTGCCTATGAGACCCAGCCCTGATGTCCCAGCTTCTCTAAGACTTCCCTGTGCCCCAAGGCAGAGTTAGTCACTTCCTTCTAGAGCTCTCAGAGCACTTCTACACCCCTTTGTGAAAGGCTGGGCACACTGGAGCATCTTAGATCACCCCTCTCTTCAGGGGGCTCCCCAAGGGCAGGAACTTACGCATTCGACTTTTTCCCCCCGATTCTGACATAGCAACTGACACACAGCAGAGCTCAAAAATGTCAAGAGGAACCGAAAATGGAATCACACACCGTCTTAATCTTTCCCCATGAAACGTGTCTACTATCGGTCCATGATACATATGGTCTAGGCATCATTGATTGATTCATTCATTTATTCTACATGTTTGTTAATTCTCCACATGTTTGTTAATGTCATTATCATTATGACAAAGTGTTGTTCGTTTTTCTTTATTCTCATTGATCTGAGTAATTTCGTTTGTGAAAGATTAAACTGCAAAGCCGATGGAGGAATAGCAATTCAATACAAAACAGATAAGTTTCTGGAAAGAAATACGGACACTGCAGGTGGAACCCTGCTGCTATTAATTCACTCTGTGGTGATTACAGAGACCTGCAGAAGGAACGGACGAGGAAATGGAGTTTGGGTCATCCTCCGCTAGGGGCAAAGTCTCACGAAAACCGCTGTGCCCTGGCCATCCCACCCAAGGTTGTCCCTGCGATAAGGGCTGTGTAGTGGCCTCAGCACAATTATTACTAATAACAGGTGGGGATGAGCTGGGAGGAAGATGTGACAGGACTCGTTCAGCCTTGTCCAGGCCACACCCAGTTTAGTCAACGACTTCTGAACCCAAAGAATGTCAGAGAAACACAGTGCAGGTTGTACCTGGGGCTTAAAAGTAAAAGCGTCAGCCTGCTCCTGCAGTGACACACAGTCCAATCTTCTACCAGGAAAGAAACGCCTCTCACTGCAAGGGCAGTCTTGAAAGGGAGATCTGTCCTGGAGAACATGCAGCTGTGTTACTGAAAAAAAAAAAACGAGAGGCTGATCTGATCTTCTTCCTTCCCTTTAAACAGAAGAACTGGTATCATAGCTTCAGTAAGACTCATGTCAGCAACCATCACTGTGAAAACCTTCCTTCCAGGATGAAATTCAACCTCCATAGCCATGTGCTGCGTGGCATTTTAAAATATATTTTCTCGGCACCTGAGATGTAAAAGCATGTAAAATAAATAAAAGCCAATTAACAAGAGCATCTGGGGAGAGGCTGCTGGGGGTGGGGGAGCGACTGGAATGCAGGGGAACTCCTTGGGAAGCGCGCAGCTGACAGCGTCAGCGGCACTTCCTGAGGCCTGGCATTGACCGGTCTGAGAACCTTCCGTGGCCTCTCAAGCAATATTAGCACAGGCAGTGTTTGCAAGCCAATGTCCCACGGGCCGAGCCCAGCTTACAGCTGTGTTTCGTTTGGCTTGAACAGTGTATACGTTTTTTAAAAGTTGGAAATCTATAAATAGGACATATGCTTTCCCGTTTACCACAGTGTTCGCTACCCCCACTTGTCCACCGGTTTGTCCTTACGACCTGCCAGGCCTCCGTGGGCATCTAGGTCTGTGAACCCTCTATCCTAGTCTCTGCTTTCAAACTTGGCTGCCCAATGGAATGGTAAAAGGGAGCTTTCGAAAATATGTCTGTGCCCTCCCCGCCCCACCGCTGCCGAGATTCCGATTTAATTATCCTGGGGTGCAGCCTGAGCAGCAGTTTTTAAAGCTCCCCAGATGATTCTAACGTGCAGCAGAACCGGAGAACCCCTGCCCTTGAGAAAGCTCTGACCCCAGGGCATTTTCTACCAGACTGCTTCCCTCTCACCCTGGGCCACCTGGTCAGGTGAAGCATCACCTCGCTCAGACTCCTGCATCTGACCTTCTCTGAAGAGGCTCTAAGCCAAACTCCCCAGAGGATCCCTGATGCCTTGGGAGAGAAGACTCCCTTTGAAATAATGAGTTAGGGTCATTTTTCTAGAGCTTTTAGTAGTTGGTGATTTAGCCACAGGCACATTCAGAATCAATCGACTTTCTCATTTGATTCCTCATACTAGATGTATAACGACATCATGAAGAGAGTATGACTCTCCCAATTTACAGGTAGGAAAATGGTGATACCCAGCTCTAGGTAAAAGCCCCGTTTTGTAACTCAGGCTACAGTTGAATTTATTTCAGTGGCCATTCAGCGCCTGTTATGCCGTTTGGGGAGGGCTCTCTTTCGAAATAGCCCAGACGACTGTGTACAGCCAGAATCTGCTCTGATGAGTCAGTGCCTGTGCCACACTGGTAGGTAAACATTTGAGTTTAGAGACAATGGATTCGCACGAGGCACCAGTCACTGGGTCATATCACCCTGTTGCTAGAGCCGCGACAAAAGTTATTAAGATGTGGTCCCAGTGCTTGAAGGCTCAAGCCCGGAGCGGGAAAGAGATGCGGAAATACTGGCAGTGGGATATGTTGCACAACCGAAGGGGGTGTAAACCGAGTGAGAGGAATCAGAGGAAAGCATCTATTTCAACCTGGAAACACCAAGAAAGGCTCCATAGAGCAAGAGATGTTTAGACCTGCATTCTGAAGGATGAGTAGGCAGACAAGGGTGGACAGCTGGAGGAACTTGCTGAGCAAAGGCATGGGGATATAGTACTGCGCAGCATGTTCAGAAAACTTGGCTTCAAGTCAGGAAAAGAACTGCAGGTTCCCTTGACAGTTAGTTTATCCTGCTTATCTGTAAACCCGATGGTCGTGAATGGTCTCGATGATTTTTTCAGTATTTGGCCCATTGAGGTGAGTTGCAGGTGAGTTTCCCAGCTGCAACGACAGAGCTCACCGTGGTAATGACATCCCTAGTCTGTTACCTTGCATCTTCCCCTTTTCAAATAGCATTCCAGAAATCTGAAAGTGACCCTTATGCAGCAGATACAGCCACGGGAACAGTGGTATTGCTAATTGCCTTACAGTGGCTAATTCCGGTGGCAGAATTATTTTAAAAATCACAAGAAAAGATAGAAATCACAGAAAAAGAGGACATGAAGTAAACACTAATACTTTGGCGATTTGGTTAAAATCATCTTGGTTATAACCCGAGTCATCTCACTAATTAATAAAGACACTTCAGTGTTTGTAATTTCTCTTAGCCATGTCTTTTAAAATCCACACTGTGGCCCTTACTCTGGACATCCTTTTTAATGCTGTTGAATTCAGAAATTATGGATTTTTTAGTATTCAAACTTAGCGAGTTATCTAAAAGCTTTTACTCGACCTAATTATGGTTCTGCCCTCCAAATGGATGCATCCTCGGAAGTAGCATTATTGTTCGAGATCAGCCCAAATGCCCAAGTGGGTCTGCACTCCCCTCTTCACCGTTGTAGCCTGCAGCTAGTACGTGACTTTGAGACTCCTCAGTATTTTCAACCTGGAAGATGTGTACGAGATTAATTACAAACGGAGAGGCCTCAAGTAGTTCACCCCTCCATTACCAGTAATGAACCTTCTTTCATACTATGAAGAGACTTCTAATTGGGCTTATTTCTCGCAGTAGATATAATAAGTATCCCTCAGAAGTTCACTTTGCCAACTCATTTTGTGAAGTAAATCTGATAATTACATGCAAACTGGAGGGTCCCTTGAGAATAAGCAAATTTCGTGACATTAGATGGTTGGGGGTAGCCACAATGAAAATTCACTACATCACAACGTATACTTGGTTCATTAATCTGTAAATAGAACCTGGCCTTAATTATTCATGATAATAGCCCTTAATATACTAGTTCGCCGCAGCATACTTTGTATCAGTAATGGAGCTTTCCACCCTTTAAGAACTTATTATAATTCTCTGCTATTACATCTTCACTGAGAGGTGGGGTAAGGGCCTGACCAGGTTTTCATGGGAATGTCATGTTCGCAGCCTAATAATCAGGCTTTACTCTTCTGAAGACACTTTCATCCTAAGGATCTCAAAGCGCTTTACGAGCCTTCATTAGTGCCAGGAATACCCCGAAGGCGCTGGGGTTTTACTATCTTTGTTTTATAGGTGAAGAAACAAGACACGGGCTGGTGAAGTGACTTGCCCAAGGTCACAGGACAAATCAGCGGGACATCTGGGAGGGCGCAGGCAGGTTCGGGCAGTGACTGTTTTCCTTCAGCCTTACAAGAAATCATTTGTATGTCTTTGAGCTAGAGGGCATGGCCATGACTTATCTGAATATTTAGGTGGCCCCCATCCACTGTGGCACATGCAAGGCACACAACAGCCCCTCTGCCCCCGCTGAAGGAAGGAATAAACTTCTGATCCTGTAATTCCTTATCAGTACTCGACCTCTTTTATTCACAATTTTTCTCCCACTTTGTAGAGCTCATGGAAGAGTCTTGTGAAGTATGCTAATATGCTGCTGCTGTCACTTCCACGTTTGCACTGTCTAAAAAAGAACTGAGTGTTTGCGGGGGGCTTCTATGAAGAGAGATTTCCATCTCCCATATCATAGGATTTTGATAAAGGATCTTTGCTTGGGTTAGATTCAGCCGTGGTGTTCAAGAGTTCTAGATGATTAAGCGGCACTTTCTCCTTATAAATCTAGCTATTCTTTCTAAACCTTCAAGCTTCAAGAACACTGAGAAAGAGCTTTTAAAAATTATTTTTTTATTGCTAGTGACATCTATAACATGGGTCCTACTTTGAGGGTGGGCAGGGGGAATCTCTTTTGTTTGTTTTGCTTTAAATGTGTGTATTTGATCCCAGCTCAGATTTACATTTAAAACATTTTAAGTGTATGCACTCCCAGTCGTGTGGAATGCCAGGAAACGAGTTCATTCTGCAAGGAATGAGCTTTTCAGCTCTGTCCTTTGTGACAGATTCCAGAGCGTCTCTACCTTAAGGCAGGCGGGTCACCAGGCCGCTTCTGTGACCCCCCCTAACCTGTACCAGGCTGCCGGCAAGCACTCCTGTCAGCTCTGTTTACTCTGGCAAGACTGATGGCATCCAGGTGGATTTCCCAACCCCTGCGCCTCCTCACTCTCCGCCCCCACTTTTCTCCAGCCCATGACTGTGGTTGCATTTGCCAACTGAATAGTTAGGCAGTGAGCTGCTGTGCAAAACTCCAGTCTGCACAAGCGGCTTTGTTCCTGAGTGAAGCCACTCGCTTTGCTTCTAGGAGTGCAGGGCCACCACCTGATTCCTCTACCCTCCCCCTCCCCACCACTGCCCAATTGTCCTCCGGCCTTCAGGAAAATGCGCCTTTGTGCTTGTTACTGCCCCTGCATCCCCGGATGAAGTCACTCGCCTGGGAGGGCTGCGCTGTTAGGCAGATAATCCTGTTAAGCATCTGGAGGGCCTGGTCAGGAGATGTCCGGCTCAAGAATGTCAGGAGTAGATGGAATGGTGCTGGTCGTGGGCTCCCGGCTCGGTGCTGAGGGAAAACAGGCTGCTGCCCTGGTGGACATCAGCCTCGGGTCTGCCAGCTCCCACCGGCTGGCGACAAGCTGCTGACCACAGTGGACTAATTATGAGTGAACGACTGCCCACCAGCGAGAGTTAACGTTAGCCCTTGGATGTGGCATTAAGCACTAAGCACTAGGGACTGGGGCACGAGTAAGACTTCATTCCTGGGTAACGTGTGTGCGGGTGGGGGAAGCAAGGGGTGAAGTTAAAGGACGAGAAAGCAAACACCAAACACGGCGCAGAATCCAGAAAGGGAACGATTCCTGAGGCCGGGAAGGAGGTGAGATGGTCCTCCCTTGCTCCCTTTCCTTCCCTCCTTCCAGGACCAGGACATGGGGGAGAAAAGGGAGGGTGTTCCTGACAGGAGAAATGACACAAGCAAAGGTGCCGAGGCAGGGACTAATAAGCCGAGGTCAGGAAACGTCGACAGAGAGACATGCCTGGTGTCAGGGTTCACAGGAGGAGTAACGGAAGAGTAAGGCTGGGGAGCCAGGTGGGGCAGGTGAGGAGAGCCTCGAGTGCGAGGCAGAGGGCTTACTGAGCAGGCAACAGAAAAAAAGTTCTGGAAGGATTAACCAGGAAGGTGGGAGGGTGACATGATCCAGGTGGTGTTCTAGACAAAGCAATCTGGCATCAGTGTGTAGGTGGAAGAGACGGAACACAGGAAGCCAGGTAACTGTAGTAACCCGCACGTGGTTTGATAAGGGCTGGGCGGTTGCTGTCGAATCTATTCACAGCCTGGAGCCCTCTTCAGCCCCTACCCTCCACGCCCATTCATGGTTAACTTCATTCATCCCTTCGATCTTGGTTTAAATGCCACGTCCTCCGGGGAGACCTCCCTGACTGACCCCAGATTAGGTGGCGTCCCATTACCGTATGTTCCCATAGAAGCCTCGTCGTAATTAAATGTTTTGCCATAATTACCTCATTGTAGTTTTCGTGAAGGGGGGTAAAAATAATATAAAATTTCGCATCTTAACCATTTCTAAGTATACAATTCAGTAGTGTTCAGTATGTTCACATTTTTGTGCGACCACCACCACCATCTATCTTCAGAATTCTTTCATCTTGCAGAACTGGAACTCTGTACTCATTGAACAATACTCTCCATTTCCTTCATCCTCATCCCCTGGCAACCACCATTCTATCTTCTTTATAAATCTGACCACTCTTAGGTACCTCATATAATAATTGGAATCATATAGTATTTGTTTTTGGTGACTGGCTATTTTACTTAGCATACTGTCTTCAGGGGTCATCCATGTGGTAGCAGGTGACAGGATTTCCATCTTGTTGTAGGTGAAATAATATTCCATTTTTATGTATGTAAATATATATGTAATATCCCATTTTGTTTATGCATTCATCTGTCAATGACCACGTGTAGACTTTTAAAAAAACCAATAAAATGAAATAAAATAAAATGGACTCTGATAGAATAGAACAGAATAAAATATCAGAGTGCATTCTTGTAATAGGGGTAAGTATTGCAAGGGAGAGTCACCTGTCAGAACTCCAAAATAGTAAGACTAGCAAAATAGGAAATGAGATTTATAATATGTCCTCAGAATTTATGAACATGAAACAAATTCCTTCTCTATCTTGCATGAACTAATGCTAAGCTGAGTATTAAAGACTTTACATATCTGACTATTTGCACTTTAAACCACCAAAATGAGTGAATGAAGAGTGACAAAGTGCTGTTTCTCCTGGCCACGTTTTCCTAGGCATTCTCAATTCTGTGGCGGTATCTGTCTCAGAATATGCACAGGCTGGCTCTCTAGGATCAGCCATCTTGGCTGCATGATCCTGGAGGCTCTCACAAAACCAGAATACAATTCTCCATGACTCAGCTTCGCTGGCCACTGGAGTCTGGATTTACCTCCTAATGTGAGCCCTTCCTCTCTCAATACCCTTCAGTTCTGGGCTCCTAACACCTCAGGTTAAATCCTAGACAGGAGTCCTTCCTTTAGAGCAAGACAACGGATATAAGACAGCTCTCTGAAAAGTTCTTACCTTGCAGCTACAGGTACATAAGTGTGAGGGAGGACACACACGTACATGTATGTATACACACACACACACACACACACACACACACACACACACACACATTAGGCCGAGGAAGCAAAGAAGAGAGGTTGTAATTATACCTTGGTGACTATGGGATGTAATGCAGGGGTTATGAGTGGCCATCACCTCAGATCCTTCCCTTAGTCATCAGCAGGGACTTCATCTCCCTTCTCCCCATGTTATCACTTTGTTCTGGCTATTACACAGATGCTTGCATAACCTAAGTACGCACTGAGGTCTGGAGCCTCCCTGGATGCAGAGAGGGCCTCTGCTGACCTATGTCTAGTATACCCGATTGCCCCCAGGCCCCGGTACCGCACTGAGCTGAAGCAAAGTCATCAATAAACATCTCTGCCTGAGAGAATCAACCAAATCTGTATAAACAAAAACTGTGAGCTGGAAATAACTTACACTGGTAGTTGTTTAATATAATAGCCACATCCCTGGACATATATCCACAGTTCAAAAATTCATAAGGCATTTACATTTAGAAAGAAGCTGTGGTTGGGAGGATAATGTGTAATATGATTATGCTAATTTTCAATACAGGCAATAAAACAAAATCAAATTTAAAGAACCATATCTAACATTTGCTTATTATAAGTGAACTTTAAAACTGTTCTTGGAAATCAGAACATGTTATTAAGATGTAGAGATACCGAAGATATGAAATTGATACTGAACTTCCAATATAAATTACAGTTGACCCTTGAACAACACAGGTTTGAACTGCACTCATATGCAGATGGTTTTCAATAAATACCTGTAACTGTCTTCAATCTGGCTGGGAGGCCACGGATGCAGAGGGCTGACTGTTTGCATCGATCTACACCATCTTATAAAGGGGACTTGAGCATCTGTGCATTTGGGTATCCGCAGGGAGTCCTGGAGCTAATCCCCCACAGGTACCGAAGAACAACTAAGTTTTGGGGGAGTCAAAAGTTATATGCGGATTTTTGACTGCACGGGGGTCAGCACCTCGTACTCATACACTGTCCAGGGTCAAACATAAGCATTTGGAAGCAGGACTTAGTCAAAACTGAGTTCAGTGGCCTCTCGAACTCTAATCACGTGGCAATGATAAAATGTAAAAACAGAACACTAAAAATATACGGCTGTGCTCAAAAAGAAAATAAGCACCTCTACGGACCATAATTTATCAGAAATACAAGCTTATAAGTGGTAAGCAGAGTTGATGGGTTCAAAAGTACCACAATGGGGAAGCAAAGCCAGCATCACTGCGGAACAGCACGGTTCCACACTGAGCCATGAGATGGCTGTTCTCAGGTCCTGGGTACAAGGTGGAGCTTCTCCCACCTCCATAGGTATGAGGTTTTTTTTTAAAAGCCATTGGTCCAGGTGACAGTCTTAACATATTTTTTTCCAGGCTTCTTTAATGAGTAAGGGAGTCCCACCTTAACCTAAGTTTTATACAGTGATCCTAGATCTGGTCCTCACTCTTAACATTAAGTTTTAAATCAACAACGAGTAGATATATTTATTCCAGTAGAAAAGACAATAATAGAGCTGTCTGAAAATGAATTTTAAATAACAATTTTAGGATCTTCAGAGACAAATGAATGAACAACATCCATCAGAACAAGTTATGAAATAAGAACAGGAGAATATGAAAAAAGAACTTATAATAAAACTTAGAATTGAAAAATGTATTCATTAATGTAAAAAGGATTCCTCTATATGGAACACAAAAAGAAAAGTAGCAAATTGAGAGACAGTGCCAGGAATATACCCAGAACTGAGCGTAGAAAGATAAAGATAAATAGAAAGAGCAATTCAGAAACCCAAATAATGACTAGAGAGGTTCCAGCAATATCTAATCACAGTTTGGTGTAAGAGGATAGAAAAATGATGGCGGGCAATAGTGGAAATGTTGCCTGAGAACTTTTCTTCATACTTAAAGAATACACCAAATATCGAGCAGTATAACTGAAACTAAATTATTCTTAGACACATATCACCATTAAACTGCAGAAAAACCAAGGCCAAAAAGAAATTAAAGCTAGGTAAGAGGCAAGGCAGATTCCTGTTACAGAATGATGATTACATCGACAGTGGACCACTCATCACGAATATCAGAAGCCAACAGTATCCTAATGGACTAACATCATCAATGTGCTAAAGGAAAAAAAAAAATCAGTTCAGAATTCCTCGCATGGCTAAACTATCATTCATGAGTGAGAGCAAAATAAAGTCTTTTTCAGATTTACAAATTCCAAGGGTATTTTCCATTCACAGATCCTCACTGAAAAGACTACCAAAGCATTTACTTCGGCAAGAAGAAAAGCGAACTCAAAGGGATGAAATGGGTGCAAAAACAGAATGCCCAAATGGGGAAGAGTATATTGGTAGATTAACCGGGGAGCATAAACTTGGGCCAGAGGTTACCTAAAGATGCATAAGACAAAGAGGAAACATGGAAACGTGGGCAAAACAAAGACTTAAGTCACCAGTATTAATGAGGAAGAATTTGATCTGCCCTAGATTCTCTTTGTTTGGCCATTCAGCAGAGGAGAGATGAGTGACCTGCATCCATTGATTGTTTTATACTCGTCTCATTCCAAGGAAGATTTGGGTCAGCTAACTTGCAGCTATTCCTGGTCTAGTCTTCATTTTCAGATCCAAGAACTTCCTAAGGGAGTCGTTGGCTTTTGATTGAACCTTTGGCACTAGGCCCAGGGAGAGCTCTCCATGTTCAAATGAATCATGGGATGTGGGTTTTTAAGCAATCTAGTCCCTCAAGTCTCCCAGACAAACACAGCAAAGACTCTCAGAATAACTCAAACTCAAAGGAAAAAGGAACATGGGACCTATGAAAAAATTCTGCAGCACTAAAGAATATGGAACATCTTCCTTCTCAAGTAGGTTAACTTAAAGGTAAAGCTGCCTAATATTTCCAATGAGATAAAGGAATTCATCATGTTAATCAATGAACAGGTCAGCGTAAAATGAGAATGTAACAAAATTATGCCCATAATAGCTGAAATTGGGTCTTCATTAAAAGCAATAAAAGCAGAATGGAAACTACAAAAAATTTCCTTATCCAAATAGATGACGTCAAGAATGATATACCAAATACAGAATAAGTCAGTATGAAATATTTTAATGAGGCAAAAGTAAACAATAGTATAAAGAACCTGACAGCCAAACTGTGACTAAAACATTCCTGACAGAGAAGGAACAGCCGGTTAAGAATTAATTATCAAATTTCCCAGAATTTGGGAGGAAAAAAACCTAACATTGGGAATCAAGAGGACTTACTTTACTCCAGATAAGATCAATAAAAAGGAAACAAAATTAATATATACCCTGGAGTATTGTTCTTAAACCTCAAGAGGAAAATATACTTTTAATGTGATAATCAGTTGAGGAGGGAGGAAAGAATTATATTCAAATCAAGGTTGCATCATGCACCTCTTCTGAAATAATGTTAAAAGAGAAAAGAGAAACACCTACAGGCCACTAAAATGTAGATGTGCCACACAAGGATTTCATTCCTAGTCGTCGATAGTTCATATATAAGGAAAACAGAAAGATATTTTAAGAGATACGAAAACATTAATAAGCCCAGTGCTGTCTCTGCAGAGATTCTTCAAGGGTATACAAATCATTGTAGAATGATTTATTAGAGAATGAGTGAAAGAACTATGAATTGGAAAGTTATGATTGAAAAGAAATAGTGATTGTTACTGAAATGAAGTTATGCAGATAGGTGTAAAAATCTACATTAGGTTTTTACCAGTGACAAGGAAAGAGCGTTACTGATGTCTGAATAATGGATACAGATATTGCAAAAAAGGAAAGACATTTTGAAAAGATAAAAAGAGGACGTTTTATATTGTGGCAGGCGGCTTCTAAGAGGGCTCCTGTAGATGTCTTCCTTCTAGGGTTCAGGTCTTTGTGGATTCTTCTACCCTGCCACATGAGCTGTACCTAGGGATACTCTTCTAACGAAGTACAGCAGAAATGACGAGACATCACCTCCCAGATGAGGTTACAGAAAGATTCTGGCTTCCCTCTTGCTCACCATCTCTTGTTTGATCTTGCTTTCTCCCTTGCTTGCTCTGAGGGAAGAACTGCCACGTTGTGAGCTGTCCTATAGACAGACCCAGGTGTCAAGAAATTGATAACTCTGGCAAATGGCCAGCCAGGATCTGACACCCGCCAGCAGCCTCATGAGTGAGCTTGGAAGTGGGTCTTTTCAGGCCTGCCAACGGCCACATGGGTGAGCGTGGAAGCAAATTCTCCCCTAGTTAAGCCTTGAGATGATTGCGGCCCCAGCCAACACCTTGACTGCAGTCTTATTAGAGACCCTGAGCCAGAGGACTCAGCTAAGCCACATCCTGTAAGATGGTAAATGTTTGTTGTTTAAAGCCACTACATTTTAGGATAATTCGCTACATGGCGATATATAACTAATATATCCATTGTCTGATCATATTTTAGATTTCAGAAGAATGGGATAAAGAAGAGAAGAAGGAAGCTCAGAAGGGCATATTTATTTTTTTCATGAAAGCGAGTCAAAAAATACCAATTTTGATTAAGTGCAGAACAACAAATTTATAAAATGTTTTAAGACATCATGACTAGGATCAACAAAATGGTGACTGGCTTCCAAACAGCCACAAGTCAAAGAACATATTTCATATGTCAGCATGAAAATAGAAAAGAAATACTGAGAAAGACTGTAATGAAATCTCTGAAGTCAGAGCAAGAGTAGCAATTAGATCAGGCACCATTTTAGAGCATGAGGAATCTCAGGTTGGTTTAAAAAGAGAAGCCAACAATATCTACTGACTCGGTAAACAGATATCTATTGAGCACCTACTGGGATACCTGGTGAACAATGTTGATGCTTGAATACAAACAAGCAAATATAATGCAGGATAGTAAGTGCAATGACGAGAGAAGTGCAGGACACAAGAAAAGTTGATTGGTGTAAATTAGTATTTTTACCTCTTTTTTTGTTTTGTTTTGGGCTATCCACATAACAAGATTCCCAAACCCTAAAACACACACGCACACAGGACTGACTGCAGTGAAAACGTTTAATTCGCTGTCATCAGGTTGTGACAGATTAAATAGAGTACGTACCAAAAAAAGAATTAGAGAATAGGAACAACATAATTTTAAGGTGGAATTATATTATATTTTACACGCAAAAACACATTATTTTTACATAACGCCCTCTCGATAAATTCCAATGATTAGAAATTCTATTAGCTATAATTCTGATCATAGTGTAATAAAGTGAGATATCATAAGGTTTAAGACAAAAACTCATTAATAAATTGGAAAGCCTTATACAACAACTGGCACAAAGAATATTATAATACAATAAGAGATGATTTAGAAAAATGGTTATGGGAATGTTACATAAGAAAACACACAAAATGTGGTTAAAGATACACTTGGAGTTGAATTTATGGCATAAAGTAATTTTTTTAAATAGAATTTAGAATTCCGCTTAAATTTCTAGAACTAGAACACAAAAGAAATCCTAAGGAAAATAAGAGTAAGGAAATGATAAAGGCAAAAAGCTGACTAGTTAAAGGAACAAATAAAATACACAAGATAGTGGCAAATCTAATTAAGAGAAGAAAAGAAAGCAAAATTAGAATTGAGAAAATTGACATAACAGTAGCTATAATGTATTTTAAAATTATTATATAACTTACATAATTATGTTATTGAATTTAAAAATAGCAATTAGATGGACATTTCTCCCTAAAAAATAAAATAATAGAAGAAACAAAATTTGGAAAGAGTAATAGAAGTCATAGAAAAAAATTACAAAAATAAAACCTCTACCCCTACCGGGAATTATGAAAAAGTAAATATATAGGCGAATGCTGTCCAATCTTAGAGGAACAGATAATTTTCAAGTTAGAAAAAAATTTTCAAGAGCTTTAGGGAAAATGGGAAGCTACCAATTGATTTTACAAAAAAACAGGTCCATGGCCTCTAAACATCTTTGACTTATGTACACACATGTACAGGCCAATTTCCCTTATAAATATAGATGTAAAAACCTCAGATGGAATGGGATTCCAAAGGACGTTGACTCCAATTCAGTCCTTCCAACGATTCTTTATCGAACACCTATTACTGGCCACGGATGATACACCAGACACTGTACAAACTCTGGGAGATACTAAATTAGGAGAGATGATCCTTGTCATCAAGGAGCTCAGAGTCTACGTGGGAGGGGACACATGGAAGAACCATTAAAACGTGTGAAATGCAAATGAAACTTATTCTCAGGAGACAGCAAAGAATGGGGACATCTGGCCCAGCCTGAAGAAAGAAAACATGGGGCTCTGGGCAATGACTTCTTGGAGGACAGTGTGCTTGAACTAAGTCTAAAGGAAGAGTAGGAATTAGCCAAGAGGGAGGTATGGGAAGCGGTGTTTGGCCTCAGTGGGTGAGGCCATTCCAGGCAGAGGAGATGGGAGCGGAGGCATGGAGGCCAGGATGCTTAGAAAACACTACTACGCACTTCGATGGTCCACAAACCTAGGAGTCTGCATCCTGCTTTTCATACTGCATCCATGGGGTATAAAGCAAATGTGGCGAATTGTGAAGTATAACAAAAAGTAGGTGGGGGAGGTCAGAGCCTGAGAAACACGAAAAGGGCAAGTGGAAGAAGACGAGCCACGAAGGACACGGAACGTAGCCGGTGAGAGAGGAATGAGGAGCACCAGGAGGAGAGATGTCATGGGAATCGTGGTCCACAGGGACTAACAGAAGAGGTAGGTGGTGTGAGCCCATTAGAATAGAAATCGATGAGCTGAGACCACAAGTCTAGACAACTTTGGGAAGCTTGGACAAGAAGAGAAAGTGGAGGTGTGAGATCAAAGGTACATTGTTTTCTGGTTTTAGGGTTGTTTCAGATATCTGCTAGTACATACCAACCCACTCTAAAACTTAGGGCTTAGCACGAGGATTATTTCACAGGATTCTATCAATTAACGGAGTTTTTCCGCTGGTCTCTCCATTGGTCACCCTTGAGGCTACATTCAGCTAGTGGGTCATCTGGTTGGGCTGGTTGGGACACTAGGCTTCTCTCTCCACATGAGCTCAGAAGCCCCCTGCTTCCACCCCAAAGTGGTCTCTCATGCTCCGGGGCCTCTTCCACATGGCCATTCTCCTCAAGCAGGACAGTCTGGATTTCCTTATGACATGGTAGCTGAGCTTTAAAAGGCAATAATCCAAGAGAGATATGCTCAGTTGGAAGCTCTGCCAAGCCTCTTCTTGCATCAGAGCTGCTAACGACCTTTTTAGCCTTGACATGGTCAAGCCTAGAGTCCATGTGAGAGGGGACTATACAAGGGTGTGACTCCTAGGAAAATTGGGAGGGGGGATCCACCCATCTAACAGTTCACTATAAGGGTGTTTTTCCCTCTTAATAATGGAATTTAAAATGTCTTTAGGCTCAGCCCAAAAGACGTAGATGAGAGGGAGACTCTGAAAATACGATAAAGAGAGATCATTACCAGAAGGTCCCAGAGGGTGTGCTTGGGAAGGGCAGGGGGAGGAAAACCATCCTCTGAGATTGGAGGGAGAGAGATTAAAAATGGGCGTGCATGTATTTTGGTTAAGTCACTGAGGGAAATAAAAGGGATCAATGTCCATGGAAATGTGGGAGAGTTTCGGAATTTGTGATCACACCCGCGCTCCCATCATTTTGCTTCTCCATCGACACTCGGTCTGCATGTTGAAGATGAGGAGGCTGACGATAGTATTGGTCCAGTTTTAGAATTTGGTCTTTGGATACTGCAGAAGGATAGGGGTGCCATGGAGTTAAGGGTTACCGGGGAGAGTAATCTGAACAATAGAAATTGGATTCTGACCCCATAGGTAAGGAAGAGAGGCCAGGAGGGGACTGATAGAGGAACAAGAGGAGTCAGGAAACTGAAGGTCCCCAGGTTAAAAATACACTGCGATATGAATAAAGATGTGAGAAACAACTGAGAAGTCGAAGCTCGGGGAGGTCCAAGGATCGCAGGGCTAGATTCTTAGATGGGGGAACCGTATGACACTGAAATCTAGGAGTTAGTGAAGGTCATGGCGGGGTGGAAAGTTCTAAACCAAACCCGTCAGCAGTGAATGAGGAGAGATGACCAGGAGGTGACAGTATTGCTGAGGGGCCGCACACACACGAGGATAAAGCCTAGGTCTGGCACTCGGTATTAATAATTATTTATGAAATAAACAAATGACTTTAATCTGTCGCCTTTGCTTAACAGATGAGAAAACTGAGGCTCTGAAAGCTGAGATGGGATTACGCAGCTAGTGTTCAGCCAACCAAAGCTTCCTGTCTCCTGACAGAACCACATTGAATGTGGATTTCTTTCCCAGCCCTCCCGGAGGCGACCCATGAGTTTATTATTTTATTATCTCGAAACGATTTAAATGGCATTTGTCATTGCTTGGGTGCTGGGATGGAATGTCCCGAAGTTAAATGAATAAAAGGAGTGGATACAAATCTTCCTTGCGGCCTACAGGGGTTTACTCACTTATTGGAAACATATCACATGTATTTTCAAGGCATATTTGTGGAAGCTGGTCTTGTAACCATATCCTCCCCAGTCTGCCAACACTTCATGCTTCTCTCCTCTTCTGGAACTATGGTCTCATCTTCTCTGTTAAGGCTCAGAAAATCAGGCACACATACATACACACATACATACATACACACACACACACACACACACACACGCATACACGCACACACACACACACACACACGCACGCCATAGCTGTCCACCCAGTCACCGTAGATTTTTCCAGACTCTATAGGATTAAAAAAATTAATTAGCCTTCAGCTGAGTAGGTCTGAGGCTGTTAAAGTCTTCCTATTATCCTGAAAGAAAAATGCAAACATCTCCCCCAAAGGCTATCGTCCGTTGTGGAATCCAACTTAAGAAGGAGGGTGGTGACATGCTCCTCTTTCCCACCGGACCACAATTTCAAAGCTTCAAACGTGTGGTAAATCTAACCAAAGATAAAGATTTGCAGGTGTTTTTTGCATAAAAGCAAGAGGGGCAGATGTATCTAAACGTGCTTCTAACCAAATGGGACATCTGCAACCCATTAGGGGTGTCCTGAAGAGAGAAAGTGAGAGGGGCGGCTCCGGCAGAAAGCCTGCTCTGCAGAAACGTGAGTGTGAGGACGTGTGTGGACCCTTCTGACAGCATCTGAGGACACTGAGGTTCGAAGAAAAGGTTGCCTTTCCAGAGGTAAACTCCTGCCTCTGCCAAATAACCCGGCTCCTCTTTTACTTCCCTTCGGTCACGTTATCTTTGAAATGTCAGTGCCTTCTCTTTACTCAAGTACACCTACATGTTTTACTATTTAAGACTTGGCAGCCACCTCGGAGAAAGAGAACATTCTCCTCTTTGAATGTGCGGACCTTGCTTTCCTAACACTCGAGAAGAGCCACCCATGTCCCGACTCTGCTTCTTACGCTCCCACACAACAAAGCGAAATTGTCACCATAGGCATGACTTACAGGTTAGTCACTGGCTATTATGCACCCTGTTTCAGACTCCCAGGAAAACCACTAACTTTTATTAAAGTGTGTGTAGCAAAGGCTGTTGCAAAATACCCACGGCTATGAAAACGACTCGGAGGTGTGTGATCGAGTATGTCACTGGGTTTTGTTAACAGGTAGGATCTGTGCCCAGGGCTTGCTGTGGGCCACCCTCTGGCAGTCAGATTAAATTTCAGTGACTGGGCCCACATGGAGCATAACATGGAACCAGGATGCTTTTTAAATGAGTTCCTTCAGCAAGCAAACCAAGTCTGTTTCCTGCACAAAGTCTTCTACCTGCTTACTGGCCTTTTGATAAACCATTAGCACCGGGGCATTTTGATAATTACTAAACTCCCGGTGACAGACAAAACTGGCCTGTTAAAACTTGTGCTGTAATTTGAGGATGAAAAGCCACACCTCTGGGAAACTTTGGTATCAAAACTGACTTGGTGTAAGAGACGAGGTGTCAGAAGCCACAGACTGACAAAGTGGATTTCCAAGTATAGTTGGCAATTACATTTTTAGAAGTCTCCAATTATGCCATTTACAAGAAGGTAATTTTAAGAAGCTACGAGTCAGGAACATGCTTTTAAATTTCTTCATTTATACTATTATAGGTAATGCCCGTATTTATGAAGCACCTACTGTATACAGAAGAGTACAATACAGTAAAAATCAGCAGTCCCCAAACCTCAAAAGCCAATGAAGAAAAGTCTCTTCAAAAATTAAAGTATGTGGCCAATGCACTTCTGGAAAGTATTTTACTTAAGATCAAGGAGAAAATCATGACTACAGCATCAGTGTGCTTGATTAGAAAAATCTCCTCACTTGGCCCAGGGCCTGTGTTAGGAGATTTTCTCCTAATCCTCTGTCACCAATGTCATCTACAAGTGAACAAATGAACAAAGAATTGTGACCAAGGGCACTTGATATTTCACTTTTCTTTCAACCCAGAATAATCTTCCAATGAAAGTGAATATGTTTCTATATCAGTTGAGATGCTTTCTATTGAAATTAAAGGGGAGATTTCAAATTGGTTTAAACGATACAAGAGATTTAATTGTTCACAGGTCTAAAAAGGCCAAAGGTTTCAGGCATGGTTTTCAGATCTTCAGCTGAATTTCCCTACAATTTTCTTAACTCTACTCATCCCCATGTACCAGTTCTGTTCCCCTTCTGATTTTCCTGTTATTCGCAAGATGGCTGCCAGCTATAACAGGGATTTCATGTTTTCTTTACAACCATGAGAAAAGAACAACTGGACTTCTTATAACCACTGTTTTGAGAAGTCAAAAGTGACAACCAAGCAAAAGTCCTGAGCTTTGAGATGACTGGATCACCATGGAACCAATCCCTGTAGCCAGGAAAATACCTTGGTACCACTTGGTTTAAGCATGGGTTACCTGAACCAATCACCTGTGGGGCTGGGGCTGGGGACCTACACAGAGGACATGGCTGTTACCTGCTAGGAAAGGAGTGACGTGGAATTTGAGGAGGTAGTCACAGCATAGTGTCTGCTACGATCCTTCATGCACAGACTCTGAATTACTAAGTGCTTTTTATTCACTATCAGAGATAAGCTCTGTACAGAGGAATCTATTTCCTTTAAATTTGCTAAGTCAGACATTAAAGATGTCTTTTAAGTTTGTTTTTTCATAGCTCTTTTCCCTTAAGAATACACTGAAATCACCCCTCCCCGCCTCGCAAAGAAATGTTTTTAAAGTTTGATATCAGTTTTTAATTCAGAATGATTTAAAATCTATCCTTTATTCCATCTTCCCCAACCCTTTCCTCCCATTTTCCAAAAGCAATATGATCTAATTTGGATTTTCATTTCTAGTAACCCAAATATTTTCTCCTTCAACTTGGATAATGGAGCATTAAATATACAGAAGAAACCATGTCATGTTCTAAGGTATAAGAAGCCTTGAAAGTTTCCTTCAGATGCATGTTCACCAGCCTCCCAAAACTTATCAAAGCAATGCCTGTCCTGTCCTCATAAATTCACCCGAAATTCATCAACTCAATATGCAAAGTACTGGTCAGAAAGATTTTCAACAACTAAATATTTATTTTACACTTTAATTAGAAATACAGCTCCTTGAGTTTAGAAATGCAATTATAATACTAAATAAAGTGTCCAGGGAGGAGTCCACCTGTAATATTTTCCTCCTACTGCCTTGCTGATGTGAGAATGAGCTGGTCGGAAGACAGGCCACTGCTTTCTTTAAACAATCACTGTTTAAAGGCTATGGAGGACAGACTAAATGAGAAGCTAACTTCACATAACCTCAGATATCAAAACAATTGTAGCCAAACTTGCGATATTTTCTCCAAGCATTATACTTGAAAGAACCATCCTACACTTTCAACTTGTTCAAGGTGAAAATGAGTATTCTTTCGCAATTTTAGAGGGTGCCTGCCACTGACGCTCACAATTTGCATTACTGGCAGATGCACTCAGGGAAGAAGTTTAGAATCAGGTCTGGGTATGTTTTCAGTTTGGAATTTACGACTATATCGATCACTCTTCCTCACTGACTTCCCCTCCTTGATTTTAGCAGTGTTGGCTGCCAAAACCCAAAAAGCAAGGCATAGTGCATTCCCTTCTGCGTAGCAGGACTCGAAGGCATTTTGGTCTCTTCAACCCCTTGACCTTGTGTGAGAGTGGAGGAAAAGGAACAGTTGTCTGCCACCGAAACCATATGCCACCTTTGGAATGGCCTCATGTCCTCTCTCTTAATAGGGAGCAGCCCTGGGGTTAGGGGGAAGAAGAAGTTGCAACACCTGGGCCAGGCCTGTGGCAGGCCGGCTGCGCCCCCCCACTAAGCAGGCAGCTCTGTGTGTGTGTGTGTGTGTGTGTGTGTGTTGTGGGGGGGAGGGCACCTTGGCCCAAATGCTGCTTAGTCAGGCTCCAATGCCTCACTGAGCTGCAGATGTGCCCAGACCTGCCGTCACCAGGTGTCTATGTCTGGGCCGGGAGGTGACGGAACAACTGTGACTCTTGCCTCCTGGTGTTTCCCGACACTGTCCTCAAAGGAATGTGGAAGACTTAGGCAAAGCCGCCTCAGAAGGCCCCTGACAGAGCCACAGCTCTCTGCCCACCCTGCCATGTCAAAAGCCCTGCCCCTTTGGTTTCACACAGTCTTTTTGCCAAGAACCCCAGGGCTGGCTCCTCCTCCAGGCTACCGATGGGCTCAGGTGGGAGGCAACTACGCACCTGTTCTGCTGTAATATGCTGTTCCCATCATTAGAACCCAAACAGCCATAACTAAAGTTATTTATTTTTCTTTTTCATACAGTGATCCATGATTTAAAATACCTTTTTAAAATTAAAAACAATTTTTTTCAAGCTCATTTTCCCCACTGCGGAAAACTTTTTGAAAATTAGTTCCCCAGGGAGATGCTCTTTTGTATTTACAAGAAATATTAACAACTAGAGGGAGTTTTATCAGGGTATAAATATTGTAAAGTTTATCAGCCCATTAGTGGACTCTGAATCCAACACAAAAAGGTTACTAACCTCTGGGTGGCTTTCGAGAATTCCATTTAAAGCTTAGGCAGCTGTGAACCATTCTCCATCAGGAGTGATGTTCACTCTACAAATATTTATTGCACACCTACTATATACTACAAGCCCAGACCTCTAAAGACATCACTGTATATAGCAGAGGGCGCAAATGAACAGCACATTGACCAGATTCAGCCAGCAAACACATTTTGTCCTACACACACCATATTTATCAAAAATTTGAATTAGTTGCCAACTTTTAAATATCAGAATATTTCCAGCTTCTCTTGAAAACTCAAGAAACTTGGCATAACTGAGCCCGCATTCCTGGCTGATGACAAGAAGAGTAACAACTGCCCACTTCAGACAGGCACTGGCCCTGGATTCACACCACCCCCACCTGCCCAGACCCTCGGCATGTGCTGGTGGTTCTCGCGATAGGCAGCCACGGCACACACAGGGATTTTCTGACTTTGTGTCTTCTCAACTTTTCCCCTGTTTAATAAAGACTTTTTCAGTCCTAGTTATTGTAAAGTTAGAGAAAACATCTTGTTTTTAGGCTCGCTAAAATGAGGAACTTGTCACAAAAGAAATGTGGCAAGGCTAAAGCACAGAGGCAAACAGTGAGGACTAGGAGAGCAGTGTGGCACTCAGGGATGTCCGCACTGGCCCACTGAGGAAGCCGAGGCCCAAAGAAGAGCGAAAACATGCCCAGATCCCATTACTGACCAGTAGGAGAAAAGAAGCGTGTTCTGGATGGTCGTTGGCCAACTGGGACGACATTCTTTTCTATACGCAGAGGTGAGTTCTCTTTCGCAGTTTCTGCTTACGTATTTCCGAGAAGTGGCAAAGAAGCCCATTAGATCTGGGAATAAATGAGAGGACTGACTTCAGAAGTCACACCGTGATATCGAGTACCTGATTCTAAATGAACCTGCAGAAGATTAATTAGTAATTTTCATCTAGATCTATTGACTCCCTATATGTGGGTCAAAATTATCATATATGAATGAAGAAATGTGGCTATCGATCCCCGTGGAGTGAGTTGGGTGAGGCAGCCTGTTTTCAAATTATGTATGACCAAAATTTTCCTTGTATTTGTTTCTAAGGATAGAGTTAGACAGGTTGATCTTCATATTTGTTGATAGTAGAAAGTTTTACTAAAAGCAATATAATCCACTTGCAACAAACACAAAGATACTGACTGAAATCTTCGAGAGGACAGATTACAGGAAATTTACATGGGCCACTGCCTGGGCCTTAAGACATTTTGGTGTATGTATAATGAGCATATATGATCATTCGGTAGCCCTGCTTCCAAGGACTCTTCTGGTAAGGAACTTCAGTTAATACAAGAATCAGTTTTATGTGCAGCAGAAAGAAAGGGAGGAGAGTTTGTGGAACGAGCTGTCTTATTTAGCCCTAACGATCTGGCCAGAAACAGGGTTTCAAACCTACTTTTAAAGATGAGGACAGTGAGGCCAAGAAAGCTGACCTCCTCAACCAATTCCCAATCACCAGGAACCAGTTACACCGGGGTCATTCTGACTCTAAAACCTGAGCGTTGTCTGCTGCTACAACAACTCGTAGCAAAGAGCCCGCTAAAATGAATGGTTGTGACCAAAGAAATTAAGAGAAGGACAGACACAGCTAGGCTAGAGTATGCAATAAGCACAAGAGAAAGCAGACACAGGTGTTTGGGGGAGGGGGGACGTGGTCAGAAGAGGGCAAAGGCACATGGGGTGGAGAGTTGGTTGTGGGTCAGGGAAGGCTTCAAGGAAGCAGTGCCATTTGAGAAAGGCCTTGAAGGATGCACTGTGTTACAGCAGGCAGAGGAAAGAGGAGCAGCAAAGCGGGGTCTGGCACCAGAAAGAAATGGAAGATGAGGAGTTTAGGCTTGGAATTCACAAAGAAAGCTTCATCGAGCGAGGTAGCAATGTGAAGAATAAGTCTTCCCAACACCTGTAAGGCAGGGCGGAGGCCCTCACGTGAGAATAGGCGACCCCTGGACCCCATGAAGCCCACCCGGATACCCACACTCTTCTCTCCCTTCCCTCCTCTCCCCTCAGAGACCTGTGCCTTTCAGAGCCAGGCACCTCCTGCCTGCCTGACTGCAACTCACTTCTTTCCCCCTTTCATCTCCCATCTTTGCCACCACCTCAGATTGTAGGAGCCTTGCGTTTCCTGTTGAAGGGACTCCACCAGCAGCGAGGCGGGAGGAGGCAGTAGGAAACCCCAAGTCCAGCCTTCAGAGAGAATCCCTTTGGGCAACGACAAAGGGAACAAAAGGCCGGACCGTCCTGAGGTTGCGCGTCTGCCCCGCCCGGGGTCCCGCTTCGCCAGCTGCAGGCCATCTCCGGCAGCTCAGCTCGCAGGGGTCAAGGATGCTCCTGAGCACAGGCCCCGGAAGCCGCTTCTCCAGGCAGGACCTCCCCAGGCGTTCAAGGGGGCCCAGCCCATTTGGTGTTTGGGGGACATTTCATTTCATTTCATTATCCTTGGCACCCAATCACAGAAGTGAAAAATCTGATCCCGTTTACAACCGAAGCCAGTGAGGCTCAGAGAGCACAGTCCCAGGTCCTGGGAACGCAGGACGCCGCTGGGGCTGTAACCCATGCAACCTCCGCAGGGAAGGGGGCGACCCCCGCCGCGGGAACGCATCCCCACAGCGCTGCCGGTGGCGAGCGCGGCGAGGCGGGACCCCGAGGGCGCCCCGGGGGAGGCGGGCGGCGGAATCGCCCGAGACTTCAGAGCGCTCGGCCTCCCGGGAGAGGCAGACACGGGCACGTCTGCGTGTCGCCGACAAGTGCCTTCAAGCCCGGCGGGGGGCGGACTCCTGCGCGCGGCCGCCGGCCGGGTCTCGGCGGGCTGCGCGGACCCGAGGACGCGGCGTGGCCGGCCCGGGGCGGGGCGGGGCGGGGGCGGGACGGGGACGGGGCGCCCCCCCACCGGGGCGCAGGGGGCGGGCGTGCGGGCACACGCGGTGCGCGGCTGCCGGGCGCCCAGGGAGCCGCCCACTGCGCCGCGTCGCCCCGACGGCGGGAGCTTGAATGCGGCGGCGCCCGCCGAGCCGGGGCGGACGCGGCCGGGGACGGGGACACGCGCCGGGAGCCGGGCCCCGCGGCGGCCGCAGGATGGCCGAGGTAAGCGGGGCCCCTGCGCGCGGCCGCTCCGACCCGGTCCCGCTGCCGTCGGAGCCGCGCCGCTGGGGTCCCCCTCGCGAGGCCACCCGCGCGGCGGCGCGGCCCGAGGGAGCGTCTCTCCGCTTCGGGGTCCCCACGGTCCCCCGCGGGCCAGGACGGCGCCGCGCGTCGCAAGTGCGGGGCGGGCGCCGCGCCGCAGCCAGCCTCGCGCGCCGGGCGCCGCTGTCGCGCTGCGTTCGCGTCCCGGCGCGGCCGCTTTCACCTCAGAATTACCTCAGCCCGCCGCCCCCGGTCAGACCCCGCCGCTCCGGCCGCGTCCTGAGCGCGTGTGGAGACCCGGGCGTGCGGCGGCGGACTGCGGCGACCGGGCCGGGGCTCCGGGCCGCGCGGGGGACGCAGCTCTGCGTCCAGCTGCCGAGCAGGGTGCGGGCGCGGAGCGTCCAGCGCGCGGTGGCGGCGACGGCGCCGGGCACGGCTTATAAGCGCGCCGCTGACCGGCGTGCGGAGCTGGGGGGCCGCGCGGCGCCCGGCGCCCCCTCGGGCCGGCTGGACGTGGGGCGGGGGTCCACGGAACCGCCGGCCGTACGCGTGTCCTGAGGACAGGGCCACCTGCAGGGACAGAGGGGACGCGGGCGGCCGGGTTGCGCCCGCGGGCGCTCAAGGGGCGCCGCGTCGGGTCCCTGTGGCCGCGTGTCCCCAACGCCCCCGGGGCCCCCCCGGCCCCCGCCGGGCTTGGCCTGAGCCGCTCAGGATTTGTCAGCCAGATGTGACAAGATCGCGCAGAGGCGAGGGAAGGAGGAGATCTGATATTAATCAGTGCATAGCTCGGAGCCAGACTTTCTCGAATGCGGTGTAGGAACATGTTCTTCTCATTTAAGGCATCTCTTTGTGGCCGCGCGGCCGCCACCGGCCTGACTTTGACAGTTCAATGGAATGCCAGCGAACAGCCCTAATTGTAGGAGTGAAATTGTGTGTGTTTTGTGGGGGGCGGCGGTGGTGGTGTGTGGTGGGCTGGGGATCAGACACTCTCAGGTTCTGTAATGTCCCCGGGTTTTATGGCCGCGCTCACCACAGCCCTGTGAAGACAGGGCATTTAAATCGGGCCAGGTGCCTGGTGGCAGCCAGGCCTCTGCTGTTAACACTTACGAGGCCTAAAGGAGGCCCCACTGGTGTCCTGGGAATCCCTGTCAGGAGGGGGTGGGTGGGTGTGTGTGTGTGTGTGTGTGTGTGTGTAAGCATGTGTTACTACAGCTTTCTCCACAGAGCAGATCTAACAACAGTTTTCTAATTGATTTCTTCTCATTAAAGCGACAAAATTCCGGCTTGATGGAAATTGAATCGAAAAACAACATTTGGCAAGATTTTTTTTTTTTCTTCTGCTGTCCTTTCATTCCTTGTTTGTTTTAATTCGCTATTGGATTTCTTGGAATCTTTTCTTAAGATTTCTTGGATTCTTATTAGTTTGCAGATATGTGCATATGTGTTAAAGTTTTTGTTCAGTGATAAATTTACTGGCTTCTCAATTATTCCTTCCCAGATACGTTGATATGTATTATTAAAACATCATTAAAATGGGACATGTCAAAGGAAAATTTATGTACATCATATAAAAGAACGTTACTTGCAGGTGTTATAAATCGTCCTGGATTTGATTTTTTGCTTTAAATAGGTATAAAAAGTTGGTCACCACTTGTGCGATGATGAATTTTGATAAATAACTTTATCCTTTTTGGCATACCTAAAAGAATAAGATGTTAAGTCGTCATTTGATTTCTCATTTAATAAGTTTGCCACTTTAATTTCACAAAGATAGCATTACTGTTTCAACTCAATTATTGGTCGAACGTGTTCCTGTTACAGATCCCGAGAAGAAGTGGTGAAATCTTCACTTCGCACAAGAGCTGCTCATACTTTAGGAACTGGTAATGATGTTCAGACATCTGTGTAATTTACTTTGGCATCTATAGATTCTTCAGAATAGAAAGGGATTTAGTGCTATGGAGCTTGAAGTGGGTATGGGTTTTTGGCCGTTGATATCTACTAGGATATAAAACAAGGATCTGTTTGCTCTGGTTATAATTCACATTAAAAGTGTTAAGCAACATGAAGCAACTGCTGGGGAAGCGTAGAGAGGGTTATTTTTATTTTTCTTACGTCCGTCCCATTCAGCAGTTATACATGCATCCAAGGCCCGTGCCCACTTTCTATGCCTCAGAATCATCAGCATGGAAAGACGGGTGGTACGACCTATTAGGTGAGAAAAGCCATATAGATTTCTCTGTGGGATAAATAATAATTGTCTTTTAAACATATACTTATCATTTATGAATGCTTAAAGATTAAATATAAATGGGAAAAACAATTTAAAAGTTAAGTTTGCCAGTAAAATTAAACCGCAGGATACGGGGCGAAAGGCAGAAAGAAATGTCTTTAGCTTTTGCATATGATTTTAGAAGTTATTTTGACAGTGGCCTTTAAGGAGTTACCTCAAAGGCTCCACAAGGTAAATTACTTGCAGGAGGAGCATGCTTTACCCCAGGGTGAATTTTCACCTCTACAGATGTCATTTAGAGTGAGTTACTTTTGTCAGAAACGGGCCTGTTTAAAAATAACTAGAAATACCGTAGCTAAGGTGAAAACTCGATGCTGAGCCACTCATCTTTGTGGTATCATAAGATCAAGATTTAGGGAGTCAATAAAATTTTTATATCACCTTATTCCAAGTATTCTACCACAGATTTTTAAATTTTATTTATTTAGACACTCTATTTTTTCATGGGTTCTGCACAGAAGGGGCATCTGGAAAGATTTGTTTTTTTTCTTTTAAATTGGTTTCCACCTGAAAAACCTTATTTCCTCTTATCTTGTCACTCTTTGAAGCCCTTTTTTTCTAATTCTGGAAATTCCAAGATTCCTGTGTGGCCCCATTTCTCTACCCAGACACATGTCTTTTTATCCAAAAAGAGTGAGTCTAAACAGAGAGCAGACCTGCTTCGCCAGGGTCCAATCTGGGGCATTCTGAAACTTCGCGTAGTTAGAAGCAAACGGGTTCTCACTGTTACCATCCACACATGGGCTCGTTATTAGAAACCAACCCGACGTATCACAGGAGGACGCTGACTTAAGTAAGGCTGTGGTGTGGGGGCATGATAATTTGACTCAGCTAATGTGAGAGAAAAGAGAGATGGAAAAATAAAATGTTATGAAGGCCAGTTCCAAGCAGCCAATGTGGAGGGGAATGGTTGTCTCAGGTAAAATCTAATTCAGGCTGCTGACTTTTTTTTTTTCATGTAGTTAGTTTTTCTCCTCTTACAGATGATTTGTGTGATCCCTTCATGTACTCTAACAAACATCAGAATTATTTTCCAGTTCTACACCAGCTTCTAGAAGCATTGGCCTTGTTCTGTAGCCCTCCGATTGTTTCTTGCATTACTCATTTTTAAGATAGAATTTTTATATGGACAACTCTAACGTTTCATGATAGACCGCACTAAATTTTAAGATAGTGATCAGAATGGCATAGTTAACTGTCTGATCTTTTCTTTTTGAAAACTTTATTTTGAAAACATAGGGGATTTTTACACTTAGTTTTTAAAATCTAGTTCTCATTAAGTCCCTAAAAGAAATGCTTGCAAAATTTTCCTTAGAAATGTTCACAGTTTCTTTGTTATTTTGCATCAGCAGCAATAGTGAAGTTGCATTGCTTGTGTAACTGGCTACCTTAGTTAAAATTATCCTAAAGTGTAAATGTCTTTTGTTTTTGTTTTTGTTTTCCTCTAGGCTGACTGCTGTGTTCAGAAGTTCCGTACATGTGCAGATAATGTCTTTCTGTTTTTGTTAACAGAGGTTTCTAAATATTACCACTGAGGTTTCCCAAACTTAGTTGATAAAGGGGGAAAACTGTATTTGTATCATTTCTATTTCTCTATAGTTTTGTTGTTGTTAGTTTTATTAAATGAAATATTTGGTTTGGTTTCTAAGATAATATTTGCATATTTTTCTACTTTTTGTATTTTTTTTGCTTTTAGAACTAATAATTTTAAGAAAAAAAAGGCACAGGTGTTAAATTATTTTGGTGCAGAGTTTATACTTTGATTTATAGAGATCAAAGAACAGTATTTTCCCCATCACTCTCTTTGAACTAAGCAGCAAGAGAACACTACAAGTATGTCACGCATTCTTTCTACTCACAGGTAGATTTGGCCCGACATCTGTCCCCTGGTTTCTACCTCCCACCTGCCCCTACTCAGCCAGACCCTTTCCCATGTTTTCATTATTCTTTGACAGGTCCCTCTTATCCCCGAACTTGGAGTGAGAAACCAGTCTGTCAGTTCTCCCTCAGTGTCGTTTTTATATTGCAAATGCTGCCTACCTGGTTTCTGAGGCTTCCCAAGTCGTTTTTCAACCAGGGTCATGGCAAACGGTGTCTCCCTATTGTTCTGAACCCTGACGGCTTCACAAACACAACAAAGAGACTCCCTATGTCGCCTGTCTAGGTCAGCTCTCACTGCCCATGGCAAATCTGCTCTGTGGCCCAGCCTCCTGGGCTTGACACACACATGCGAGTTGAGCCTTCTTTAAGCCTAGGACTGTGGTATTTCCTGCACACACTGATGCCTCATGCCTGCTGCCTCCTGGAAGAAGCCTCCCCTGGCCTTTCTCCATAACATTGTTCTCTCCCTCTCTCTGTTTGCTACCTCGCTCAAAACGAAAATTTTGGGGAGAGGGTGACCTTTGATTTATCTTATTTTTTTCACTTTTTATCATAGAGGATTTCAAACAGACTTAGAATACTTTAACAAAGCTTAGTGCTACGTGCTTGGGGATTCAACAGTGATCGACTTTGGGTCAACCCCGTTGCATCTATTATTCTCTACTCATTCCCCCACCATCACTAACACTGGATTACATTGAAACAAATCCTGGGCATCCTATAATATCATTCATAAATATTTTAAAATGTAGCTCTAAAAAGAATTTCCTATAAGGCAAAACAATATACCGTATAGCACCTAAAAAATTAACAATAACTCTTTAATGTCATTACATTTCTAGTATTCAAATTTCCTTGATTGTCTTCTCAAGTTTGTATTACCATTGGTTTGTTCAAATTAGGATCCAAGTAAGGGCTATATTTTATCTTTCTTAAGCCACAGGTTTATACTTTACTTTTCTCCTTGCAATTTATGTTGAAAAAAAAAAAACGGTGTCATTTTGTGCTGTAGAGTGGCCATCATGTTCTTGTTCCAAGAAAAGAGGAAGGAGGCAAGGCAGAGAAGTTCATCAGCTGAGTAACCTCCCGTTTTTAAAGAGCCTTCTGTAAAGCTCCACCCGACAAACAAGGTCTGCTTGTCTACCATCACCCGGCTACCAAAGGAGACATGAAAATGAAGGTTCTTTTACCAAGGTTCTTTTACATAGGCTAAAGGATATTGGGTGGGCATCTATAATTAGTAAGCTTGGTGCATCTCGCTCATTGATTCATTCATTCTTCTCTCCAATACCAGTCAAAGGCTTACCGAGTGTCAGGCCCTGGGCCAGCTGCTAGCTGCTGGTTTGGAGTTTCAGTTCTGTTGTCTCTTTCAGGCATGATTCATTGTGGAGCAACTTTTACGGAGGTTTCTATCATAGACATTGTTAGCTCTGTCCATGCAGTCGGACCACCAGAGCCCAAGAACCCAGGACCCAAGAATCTACTTGTTGTTGGCCTGGCAGTAACAACAGTCTCACTGTGCTAATTGGTCTTTTCAACTCTCCATCTGTACGTTCTCATTAATATGGCTAATAGGCCTCTGAAGTATGCAGGAGCAGATATCCAGCCCATTTTATAGTCAGAGGCTCCAAGTTCTGGAGCGGAAGGTTATATGGCTGAATGGGAAGTAAGACATAAGTTGCCTGAGGCCGATGGTAGATTTTACTACCTCGCAGGGAAAGATGCTCAGTGTGCTTAAGGGAAGGAGCTCAGGCTCCCCAGCTCCTCATCCAGAGGTGTCATTTTAATAGGCATATCATATTAATTTCATACCTTTTGCAAAAGCTCATTGTTAGACTTAAAACAAAATCCGTACTCCTTGGACTGCCTCACAAGATTCTATGCAGAGTGGTCTCTGTCATTTCTCCAACCCCCATTGTCTGCCGTTCATCTTACTGACTCCAGTCCAGCTCTCCTGGCCCCTTTCCTGTGCCCTGAACACTCCAGCCTCTTTTGTGCCTTGAGGCCTTTGCACTTGCTGTGGCCCCTTCCTAAAACACTCCCTCTGCCTCCAGTTCTTCACTGGCTCCTTGCCATCTCTTGGGACTCAGTTCAAATGTCACCTCCTCAAAAGCCTTTGATGATGACCCCGTGGAAAAGGTACTTACGCCTACCCCTCCATGCCAGTAAAATTGCTAGCAAAGCTTTCTGCTTAGTTCCGTCATAGCACTTGCCTTATTCTGCAAAGGTATCGTTTATTTACTTGTTTATTTTCTTTCCCCTCTAGAACACAAGCTCCTGGAGGGCAGGGACCTCTTCAGTCTTGTTCGGCACTTTCACTCCCAGAGTTTAGAATGTCTGGCTCATAAATACTCAGTACATATTTATTCAGTGAATGAAGTTTCTTTACCATGTAGAACTTTAATGTTCTTATCTGCAGAATGTGGATGATAATGCCTAACTCTCAAAGTTGCTGTAGGGATTAAATGAACCCACAAATGTTAAGTGTGGTCGGCACCAAATACTGATATTTCAAGATATAATCTATCTCTACCATCCATACTTGAGACTACCTGGTAGTTAGTCTGTAAGTTCCTCAGTTTCCTCATCTGTAAAATGGGCAGAGTAATAAAACCTGCCTCCCAGGTGGGCGTGAGAAATGAGGTAATACGTGGGCGCTGCTTATTGCATTGCTTCCCAAATAATAAATGCTCAAGAAAGCTCACCAACTATGTGAACTTGGACAAATTACAACTCTTTGATGCATTTAAGATTTCCTGAGAAGAATTCCCTTCTCACAGGGATGTAGTGAAGATCACACGAGATCGCCTATTAAATACAAATGCCACCGTGTGGAAGGAAGGACAGGCCGGAAGAGCAGCTAGCCTCACCACGGGTCTCAGAATTGTCCAGTAGAACTTTCTATCATGATGGAAATGTTCCCATCACCGCCGTTCAGTACAGTAGCCACTGGCCACTCGTGACTGCTGAGCACTTGAAATGTGGCTAGCATGACCAAAGAACTGAATTTAAAATTGTATCTGATAACTAATTAATTATAATTTAAATAGCCACATCTGGCTGATGGCTACTGTCTTGGACAGGGCAGACTGAGTAACTTGAACCTGCAAAGTTGCCTGACTAAGTACATAGTTCAGTTTTGCTTCTGCGCCAGATCACAAATGACTTCCCTCAGAGGGTCAATACCATGAATCTGGAGACCCCAAAGCTCCTCTATAATTTTTCTCCTCCCCCTTTTCTTTCTAGTCCCCCAAGAATTTTCCCCATGAATTTATCTTCAATGATATGAAAAAATTGCATGTACTAGAGATGGAAACAGTTTGGAAGTAGAGAATTTTCATTCTCAAGCTCAGTAATTCCAATCTTATCAAAGCCTGCATTGTCCAGCAATGGATGTCTGCATATCGACCCCACTGTGTGTCTGGCCTGGCCACAGCTAGGAATTCAGGTCAGCAGCTCCTGACAAGAGGCCTGTGGCAGTGTCTCCCTAAGCTAAAGGTAGAGCCAGGGCTGTCTGGGAGAGGAAGTGGGACCCTCAAACCCACCTAAAAGCTAAGTCATAGCTTTCCAAGACTACAAATAACTGAACTATCTATCACATACGAGGTGTGTCAGTAATTTCTGGGTGAGTGAATGAGCAAATGATGGTTAACAAAAGAGCAAACCAGAATTTTGAATGTTGATTTGTAGCACATCAACGTGACTAATAACAATTCGGAAATAGTCTGATTAAAATGAGTGCACAAAAAGCAATAATCATGTCTTGATGAGTTCAGAATGTTGTAAACATCTGCTTTATGTTTCTGAAAAATGGAACATCTATCAAGATTCCAAAGGAAAGGATATAAGTTTTAAGAGTTTTCCATTTTGGTTTACATGAGTACTTTTCATCCTGTAATTAGAATTATTTGGTTTGATTTCGTTTTAGAAGTTTTCATTTGTCTTTAGATAATGGTGCTATAATTTTACTACATTGTGGAGTTCGAAGATGGGTGGAAAAACTCAAGGGCTTAAAATTAGAAGTTTTCTTAGACACCGTAATTGGCTTTTTGTAGTTCATAAATAATTCCTCTGAGATTTATTTCCATAGATATCTAATGAGCTTTATTAAGCCTTATTCAAATGGGTTCATATAGAACCACATGAATGTTTTTTATAAAGCAGCATTCATGCATTGGAATTGTGGATGAAACTGCTTAAAATTCTGTCCCCAAACTAGAGGCTACTAAAACCGAATAATCAGGTTAGGTCAGTGGGTCTCAGCTGGGGCCGGTTTTGCCCCCAGAGGCATTTGGCAATGTCTGGAGACATTTTTGGTTTTCACATCTAGGGGAGGGAGGTGTTACTGTGGCATCAGGTGAGTAGAAGCCGTGGAGGCTACTAGATGTCCTGCAATACACAGGACAGCCCTCCACCACAAAGAGCTGTCTGTAATGTTAAAGTGGAGAAACCCTGAGTCCCGGGTCAACAGCTGCAGAAAAAATGAGTCTCAACCTTGGGCTATGAAATGTGCTTGGAATTGTTCTCCGTGTTGTTTTGCTGTGCCAGGCCTCAGGTAGAGTCCCCTGGAGTGTCCTGGGGCTTTGCAAGAGTAAGAACCTTTTGCGTAGAATCCTTGGGGAGTGGGGGCGGTGTGTGCTTGAGAACATCTCTTTCTGTAATTAAAGCAGGTCCTGTGTTCCTCTCAAATGAAACGGGAATTCACTTTGTTTCAACATCCTGTTTTTAAAGAGTGAGTGGCATTTCCAGGGACATCATCCAAAAATAAGAATTTTTCTCCTTTTTAACATTTTCTCCAAAACGGTCCTAGGATGTAGGTTGTGAACTACATTTGAGAGGCTTAGCAGTGAATGTGCTGGCAGCTATTGAGAACACAGATGATTGGCTCCTTTGTGAGCTGGTGTCCAGAGAGTTGCAAGGGGTCGAGAAGCCAGACAACATAGCAGGTGTGCCACATACTAATAGCGGTGCCCTTTGAATTTTTTGTTTTGACAACGTGATAAAAATTAAATTATTACTCCTTTTTATCCTTTAATTTCCAGTCAAGATAACTATATAATTCTGTTTAAAGGTATATAGATGTCTGTGTTCATGTATTGAACACATTCATATATGTATATACAAATAGAAACTGTATAACGAAAAAGTAAAAGAATTTCTGACATTAGGGCAATGTTTCTCAATCTGTTTTTCATTCCTCCGCCCAGCCCCATATCCAAGGAGTCTTTAGACATTTTTTTCTAATGGCGCCTTCCCCAATGAAATTTTATTATCATATCATATTCTATATATGTTTATATATGTATATCTGTGCTTTATACATAAAAATAATATTTTTTCACACACTCTCCCCGAGAAGAAATGTCACCCTTTGCGATGATATCACCCGTGATGGGAATGCATGCGTTATTAGAGTGAGTGTTGTGATCATCTGGCGTTCTTTGTATTATATAAGTATTATGACTTTACAAAGGCCAGAAACCTTTTCTCCCTTGTTTTCTGTTTTCTGATAGCCTCCTGAAGGGATTACGTAACACTGTTGCTATCTGCTGCAGGCCTCAGTTGTGAACAGCCCTGCTCCTCCACCTGAAGATCTGTCTAGTTGCTCTGTTCACATTGTAATCCAATATTGTAGATAATAGTCATATTATCGTAAATTTTAACCTGTATTTTAGCAAGGTCACTGATTTTTTTTTTAAACTTTATTTTTTTTTTAAACATCTTTAGGAAAGTGCAGAGATTTCCCATATACCCCATGCCTCTAGGCATGCGTAGCTTCCCCCAGTATCCTCATCCCTCACCAGAGGGTATATTTGTAACAATGATAAACCTACATAGACTGATTATCATCACCGGAGTTCCATATTATACCTTAGAGTTCCCTTTTGGTGTTGTATATCCTATGGTTTTAGACAAATGTATAATGACGTTTCCATCATTATGGTATCATTCAGAGTATTTTCACTGCTGGAAAAATTATCTATATTCTGCCTATTCATCCGGTGTAGGTGAGGATGTGGGAAAATTGGAACCCTTGTACATTGCTGGTGGGCATGTAAAATGGACAATAGTTAAGCGGTTTCTCAAAAAGTGAAATGATCCAGCAATTCCACTCCTAGGAATATACCCCAAAGCAATGAAAAGATGTTTGCCGTAAACTTGTACACAGGGTTCCTTTTGAGAGTGATAAAAATTAGATTGTGATGATGGTTGCACAACTCTGAGTATACCAAAAATCATTGAATTGTATAATTTAAATGGATGAGTTGTACCTATGACTTAAATCTCAATTTAAAGCTGTTTTTTTGCAAAAGATGTAAACAAAGAATACCAATCTGTCCCTACTACCACCAATTAGCAGTCAGTCGTCATTCCTACATAGCCGGGTAACCACTGTTCTGCTTTCTTCCTCTATGGATTAACCTAGTCTTAACTTGTAAATAGACTCATATAACCTCTGGCTTTTCATATTTCTTTCCATTTTTGTGCTTCTAACTTTAGCGTGATGTTTTCAAGGTTCATCCACGTTGTAGCATGTATCAGTACTTCGTTCTTATTGCCTAGTAGTGTCCCATTGTATGGATGTACCACATTTTGTTCATCCATTCCTCAGTTGAAGGACATTGGGGTGGTTTCTCCTTTGGAGCTGTTATACGTAGTGCTGCTATGAACATTCAGGTACAAGTTTTTATGTGGACGTAATGTTTCCAGCTCTCGAGCACAGTCCTAGGAAGTGAAATTGCTGGTCACTCTGTTTCTGAAGATCTGACAGACTGTTTTCCAAGCAGGCTGCATTATTTTACAATCCCATCCGCAACTGATTTTTAAGTGAAGATTATTTATATACTCCCTAAAGTGAGTTTCCCAGGTCCTAGGCCAGATTCTCCCCTTTCTGTCCCCACACAAGGCCACATAGTCCCTTAAGTGGCAGATGGAGGTTTAAACCTATAATCGTAGGGCTTTTTCATCCCCTACCCCAAACCCCCACATACTCCCCAGGTTCAAGGCTTTCTTGAATCATAGGGATTCCACCCAGCAGCTCTTCCTGGGAACCACCTGTCATAGCTCTTGTGAGGGCTTTTTCTCTTTAATAATAGATTCCATTCTTCAGGCATCTATCCCCTTTTGAGAAATTCCTCTTAAAAATATATGTGAAGCTTTGTTGTTGATACTAGAATTCCATTTTCTGTTTCAACTGTATGCTTGCACACCCCACACCCCCACACCATGCACGGCATTTCACCAGGCATCTGGGCCTCCATGTGGGGCTCGTCCAGGCTGTGTCTGTCCCCATCAGTCATACAGTCCAATGAGTGGACTTGGGGAACCATCCTGGGTGTAGTCAGCCAGTACATGATCTCAGATCTGTTTTGATACTCAGCCCCTACCATGTCTTGAGGGTAACAAATTCCACATGTAAATTACTCTTAATTCCTGTTTACTTGTCCCAAGGCAGCCTCTGTATATCTTTCAGCAGATCTTCCAGTATTACTGCTCTGGTCAGTTTAGAGATTTGGTGAAAATGTGACTCTTCACCTTTGCTGTGTCCTTCATAACAAGCAAGATATTTCCTTCCAACCCATAGTCTCTTCTTATAAAAAGCTCTGGTGTTCGTAGCCCATTCTCACATGTGGAAAATCTGTGCGGTGTGTTTACCTTCTCCAGGTGGCGGGCCAGCTGATCTTCTTTCCGGGGTCCACTGTACACACGTGGGCCTGGCACAGAGTGGGCACACATTGCTCAATGAATGTTGCCAAGTGGAGGTTTTGTTTTGTAAAAGTGGTGTATGTATGTCCCACACATCACTAACGTGCTGGGCATACCTGTGTTCTCTTTTGCAGGCTATCGGCTGTACTCTGAACTGCAGCTGTCAAAGTTTCAAACCAGGGAAAACAAACCACCGTCAGTGTGAACAGTGCAGACATGGTTGGGTGGCCCACGGTAATTTTATTTTTCCCCTGTCTCTTGGCTGGTAGTGTTCCCTCTAAATGACTCACAGTTATTTAGGAATGGCTGTGATATCTAGGAATGACCGCTAACATTTGTAAGTTACTGCCACGTGCCAGGTGACAAGATAGGAGCTTTATATATGTTAGCGCTTTGAATCTTAACTCCGTATCGATGTCTCATTAGCCTTGTTCTAAAGTGTAGACACTGGTGCTTCGGCGCTGTCATTTGGCAATGATAGAATTATTCTGTGCTGTCTAATGCAGTAGCCTGTGGCCAGATAAAATAAGGAATGCTCGGTGAAATTTGGATTTCAGGTAAACAATAAATAATTTTTTAGCCTAAGTATATCCCAGTGAAGATTTTTATATGTGTATATGTAAATATATCCTACTTATGTGTCGATTATCTGAAATGTTTATTCAGATTTAACTGGGCATCCTGTATTTTCATTTGCTAAACCTGACCCTATACTAGCCACTCGTGGCTACCGAGTAAGTGAAATGTGACTAGTGTGACTGCAGAACGAATTTCTAATTTTATTAAATGTTAATGAATTGAAATCAAAAATTAAATAGCCATATGTGGCTGATGAGTGTCGCATTGGACAGCATAGATTTCGGTGGATTCAGTTGCCAAGCCCGACAACTAGGAAGTGGCAGACCAGGGCTCAAACCCAGGTCTGCTGGATTCCCAAGCCTTAGCGCCTCCTGATTTTCCATCTTCTTGATTAGACACCTATCATCTTTGTTTTTACCCCCTTTCTTTACATCTTCCCTACTTGTAGCTATTTTATTCCTCAGGGATGCCTCAGGAAGGGGAGAAAAGAAGATTCGAGTCTCAGGCCAGTGCATTTTATTTTAGAAGTTCCTGTGATAGCTGTTAAAATTATTACTCATTCGCATAGTTGTGTTTTTTTCTGTCGGAACAGATAACTGAGAGATAGTACTAGCCTACTTCTTGTGCCGAGTTTCTCTTGAAAATAGAACTCTTTAAAAACGATATGTCTTCCATTTGGTTTTTCAGCTCTGAGTAAGCTGAGGGTCCCACCCATGTGTCCAGCAAGCCAGGTGGAGATCGTCCAGTCCAATGTGGTGTTTGATATTAGCAGCCTCATGCTCTATGGGACCCAGGCCATCCCCGTTCGCCTGAAAATCCTGCTAGACCGACTCTTCAGTGTGTTGAAGCAAGACGAGGTCCTCCAGATCCTCCATGCCTTGGACTGGACCCTTCAGGATTACATCCGTGGATATGTGCTGCAGGTATAGTGACCACTGCCACCCTTCTCCTAGAATGCCTTTGCACACCCATGTCCAAGTAACTGATGTGACCCAGTTACCTACCAGTGCTACAGCCATTGGTGATTATTCTTGCCTTTAATATTTTTTCTAACGGGTTAGGACCTACCTTACGTCCTGGGAGAAAGCCATTGTTTTCCTCAAGATATCTGTCTACCTTCAGGACGTGGGCACATTGCATATTCTCTGATTGGGGTTTCCCTCTGCCAGCTTTTCCACAGTAAACCATTTGCCCCATCTTGGGTGCTGCCTCCATTTCTTTTATTATCTGCAAACTACCTGTTGACACAGATGCTGTTTGTATCAGATCTCTCTGAGGATTTGGAGATGAGAGAGGGAACTCAACCTTATGGAACCACTCAGCAAACAATCGTAATTTCTGTTCTCTAAAGCCGTCCTCCACTCCACTGCTGATTTTCCTTCCTAGGACCCCTCGTCTTGTGGTATTTCTGTGTTTGTGCTCTTGTTTATTCTCTCTCTCCAATTCTTTTTTGGCCTCCTCACGTTTTCTCTTTGTATCTGCCTGAAGGAGAGATGAAAGGCATCTCACTGTGCCTTTTGTGCTTTCTCTCGGCTCTTTACTTTGCAGAGTAGTTTTACCTCTCTTTCTGGAACAAGATATGGGGGTAGGCCTCGTGTTCCATATTCAGAGGTCATTAAGGGATTATCACAAGCTAAGAACATATTTCCTGATATGAATTCTCTTATTTCTCCGACACATGAAACAGCGATAGCATTTTTTCTTGCCACTACACTAGAAAACGTCAGCTAACTTTGGTTAAAATTTTCAGTGAAATGAAGGACTGAATGAATTTCCAAGACTAACATACATTTCAGTCTTACTCAGGTTGTCATATCATTAAAATGAACACTAATAACCATTTATTGACATAGACTCTTCCAGAAGTCTTATTTAGGTAGGTAGCTTATTCCCATTTTCCAGTTGAAAAACCGGAGGCTCAGAATGGTTCTAAATAATTCTGAAGTCACTCAACTCATATGTGGCAGACCCCAAATTTGAACACACTGCTGACTCTAAAGCCCATCATCTTCCTCTGGAAACACATCTGCTCACCTCCAGGGCAGGAACCCTAGCAAGCCAGAAACAACCTTTTATGTAGAGTACCATTATGATCTTACATTATGACATAGATCAATATTTAATGATCCTAATAATCTTGCTTTCTAGTGTTAGGATTAAAAATATGGAATCAATTACCTTGAACCTCTAGTGCATGAAAAATTTATGATGTTACGTTCCTCGTCATCTTCAGAACTCTTACATGCACTGTGAAAAATCTCAGTAGGCCATCAAATACATGTTCTGTGATAAAATATTTATCATAGTTTTGGGAAAAGTTAGGCCTTGCTAGAGTTTGAAAGATCTCCAACACTCCGGTGTAATTACAGCTCTGCTTTGTGAACACGGGCAATAGATCAATACAAGTTCATTTGTCTTCTGATGGTAGTTGCTTGGGAAGATTATTAAAATGCAGTGAATAAACACTTGAGCTATATCTAAGCCTGATTGCTCCATCTATACTCCTTAGATAAAGAAGTTACTATGGTTCAAAAGACATATTTTAATTTTTGTGGGGAAGATTATTATGCTTAATGCAAGACGGCCAATAGGTTTGAAATAAGATGGAAAATAATCACCAAATTTCCCTTAGGCTTGAGTAATATAATTTTACGTCTCTCTTTTGGGCCTCTACTTACATTGGCGCAGTATATTTTCTGCACAAAGTTTCCGGCCTAGGAGATCGGCATGAGTGGGGGCTGAACTCATTAACCTTCTTGCTCATCCAGAGCGGTGCCATTTCCTAATATGCCCAGAGGTGCCCTGTGTGCTGGCGGAGGTCCTGACCACACGGCTCCTTTCTTAGAGAAAGGGGTAAGGAGTAGTAAATTAATTGCACTTCTCAATTCCGGTTAGGATGCATCAGGAAAGGTGCTGGACCACTGGAGCATCATGACCAGTGAGGAAGAGGTGGCCACCTTGCAGCAGTTCCTTCGTTTTGGGGAGACCAAGTCCATAGTGGAGCTCATGGCAATTCAAGAGAAAGAAGAGCAGTCCCTCATCATCCCGCCGCCCGCAGCCAACGTGGACATCAGGGCTTTCATCGAGAGCTGCAGCCACAGGAATGCCAGCCTGCCCGCTGCTGTGGACAGAGGAAACCCCAGCAGCGTGCACCCCTTCGAGAACCTCATAAACAACATGACCTTCATGTTGCCTTTCCAGTTCTTCAACCCTGTGCCTCCTGCACTGATAGGGTCTCTGCCCGAACAGTATGTGCTGGAGCAGGGGCAGGACCAGAGTCAGGACCCCAAACAGGAAATCCACGGACCCTTCCCCGACGGCAGCTTCTTAACTTCCAATTCTGCACCATTTCAGGTTGAAAAAGAGCGGTGTCTAAACTGTCCAGACGCTGCTGCTAACAAGGAAGACAATGCCCATTTAAGCGACTCCGGCTCATACAGCATTGTCACTCGGCTTGAAAGGACGCAGTTGTCCCCCGAGGCCAAAGTGAAGTCTGAGAGGAACAGCCTGGGTGCAAAGAAGGGCCGGGTGTTCTGCACGGCCTGCGAGAAGACCTTCTACGACAAAGGCACCCTCAAGATCCACTACAACGCCGTCCACCTGAAGATCAAGCACAAGTGCACCATCGAAGGCTGTAACATGGTATTTAGCTCTCTGAGGAGCCGGAACCGCCACAGCGCCAACCCCAACCCCCGGCTGCACATGCCCATGAACAGAAACAACCGGGACAAAGACCTGCGGAACAGCCTGAGCCTGGCCACCTCCGACAGCTACAGGCGCCCGAGGTTCACGGTGAGCTCTCCGGACTGTAGGCCTCTCCCTGGTTATGCCGTTCCGGGGGAGGATTCCAGGGGCCAAGCAGCTTTCCCCGGCGTTGGGCAGAATGGAGTGCTTTTCCCCAACCTAAAGACAGTCCAGCCGGTCCTTCCCTTCTACCGCAGTCCGGCCACTCCTGCTGAGCTAGCAAACACTCCTGGGGTGCTGCCTTCCCTCCCGCAGCTGTCCTCCTCGATCCCCGAACATCTGGTTTCACATGAAATGCCTTTCGATGCCCTTCCCAAGAAGAAGTCCCGGAAGTCCAGTATGCCTATCAAAATAGAGAAGGAAGCTGTGGAAATAGCTAATGGGAGCAGGCACACCCTCAGCTCCGATGATGACATGGCCCTGCAGGTGGTCAGTGAAGATGAGCCGGAGGACTCCCGGGCAGACAGGGCTCCGGAGGAACGGCACACGCAGCCAGCGCGCCCGGGGAAGCCTGTCCCTGAGGGAGAGAGAGCTTGCCGCCACCTCCAGTCGGTAATTGAGCCCAGTGGAGCCATCAGCCGAACCCCTGAGCAGGCCACACACAGCTCGGAGAGGGAGACTGAGCAGAAACCCGCATTGGCCACGGTGCCAAGGGAGGCCGAGGACGGTGGCCAGGAGCGCCACCTCACGCCTGGGGTGGAGCCCTGTGTTCCTCTTCCTGACTATGTCAGACTGCAGCAGCACCTGCTGGCCGGGGGGCTCTTCAGCGCCTTGTCCAACAGAGGAATGGCTTTTCCTTGTTTTGAAGATTCTCAGGAACTGGAGCACACGGGTCAGCTCGCACCGGCTAGGCAGAAGGAAGAAAGCCGCCACCAGTGTGACATCTGCAAGAAGACCTTTAAGAATGCTTGCGGTGTGAAAATGCACCATAAGAACATCCACGCCAAACAGACGCACGTGTGCACAGTGGAGGGCTGTAAAGCCACCTTCCCTTCCCGCAGGAGCAGGGACAGGTAAGGCACCTGTTGGCAATCCTTTCTTCTAAGGCGGTGGTTCTTAAACTTTTACCTTTTACGTGCATTCGTATCAGCAGGGGGACTGTGAGAACGTCCTGAGCCACACCCCTGGGACTTCTGCTTCTGCGGGTCCCCAGGAGGCCTGAGAGCTTTGGGTCTCTGCGTTCCCAGGTGATGTCGATGTTGCCGTGCTGGGGGACCCACTTTCGGGAGACACTGTTCTATAGATCCACCCTCCTGGATTTTCAGTTCCAAAACCCAGACTTAATGGGCCACAAGACCCGACCTGAAACGATGTTTGTAATTGTCTTTAAATCTCTCGTTGTGTGGATCTTTTATATATTCGGTACAGAAATATTAATGGATTTATAATGAGGGCATCACCTTGATATTACAGTATGTGCATCATTCTACTTTTTCTAAAGTCCGAGAAATTCTGAACTGAGAGCCACATCTGGCCCCAAGGGTTCGGCGTAAGGAATTGTGAACTGGTTCTCACGTTAGAGGAGGGAGAAGGGCGCTGCTTAAATTAGCTTCCCCAGACTTGTCTGGTTTTCATTTTCTAACATGAAGCACATTGAGACGTTTTCTCTGATTTCTAGTTAACCAACTATATTCGAAAGGAAGAATAACTGCTCGATTGGAGGTTTTTAAAATTTTAAGATATCAAAGAGTAAGGGCACTTAGCAGGTTGTTTCAGGGGTGCAGGGATGAGAGATGAGAGGTCTGTCGGTGGCGGGGTTTTATGACACGCACAGAGTCACACTGTTCGCAGAGTGCCGGGGTACAGAGTGCATCTTCTCACTCCAGGGACACAGCATTGGCATTACTGTCTTGCTTGTGCTTTTCTTAATGAACTTGAGGTGACTCTTCAGGTCACCTCCCTCCCTCCCAGCCTATAAAGGGAGGAGCAAGCCAGCCTCCCAACAGAAGACCCTAGGCAGCCCTCAAGAAAGGATCAGCTCTCTGATGGAACGCAGTATGATAAATGCTAAACGCAGTTCACAGAATATTAAAATGATGCATTTGCTCAAACAAGCATGGCTCGAAGCAGTTCAGCACCCCACCACCTTAGTCCAGGGTGTAAGACCTGACTTGTTAAGAGGGTGAAAAGGCACAGACTCCCACACACCTTCCCGGACAGAGCTCACGAACACGCGTGTTGTCTTCAGCAAAAAGGATGGAGCACGGCTGACACTAGTTAAAATTCCCGTTTCCGTTGCTGGGACGTTGAACCAGATCACCAGGATACCCTAGTTAGTGACCCCGGCCTTCCCCTTCACCCTCCAAGAGCAGTGTCTATTCGTGAACAAGCTGTTACTGGAAGAAGAGAGAGTTGTGGCAGTCAAATTTTCCTTGACATTTATGATACTGATCTGGCCTGGAGTGTCTACTAAATTAAAAGGCATATTGAATTTAAAATACGATTTCATTTTATATTTCTTTTTTTCTAGTATTTAATATTTTCTTACTTTCTAACCTGTTTGTAGATACAAGCCTCCTCCCCAGCACAGAAAGACACCTTTCATTCTAAATTTAAACTAATAATTCTAGCAACCTAAGACGTGGCATGCTTTTTACCTAGGATCTGTGATTAAAATGGCACCATTTTAAATAGGACTTTGTGGGTGGGCCAAGGCCCCCCCATTTCTCTCGGTCACAGGTGAGCACTGCGTCGCCGTCAGGATAACTGTCTTCCTCTCCTCGAGCCACTGCTGCTGCCCACAGCAGAACCCCTGAATGCTCATTTAGCCAACAGACACTTAAGACCCTTCCATGTTAGCTGCTGCAGTGGGGTGGGGGACAGGTCAGTAAACGGGCGATGACAGCTGAACATAGTGGCTGCTCTAGTGGGAGCAACATAGGCTGCTGTGGGCACATGGGAGGGTGCCTAACGAGACTCTCTGAGAAGTTAGGGAAGGCTTCCTGAAAGAAGGAGAATGAATAAACCAGCGGCTCTCAACCCCTGTACAGATCCTTAAAATCTGAGGACCCTCGAGAGTTTTTCTCTATTCAGACATCTAGCTATCAATATTTATTGTATTAGAAATTAAAACAAAAAAATACTACTTTTTACATCCCTTAAAATAACAAACATATTATATGTTAGCATAAATAACATTTTATTAAAAAATAACTACATGTTATTTAAAATAGAAATAAAACTTAGCCAAAAGAGTGGCTTTGTTTTACATTTTCACAAATCTCTTTCGGCTTAGTAGAAGACAGCTAGATTCTTATATCAGTTCCTGCATTCAACCTGTTGCAATGTCACATGTCATGTAGCCTCTGAAAAATTCCACTGTATGAGAGAATGAGAGTAAAAACAAATAATGTTTTTTTTAATTTATCCTTATGAAATGAGTTTTAACTTTAGGGACCTCTTAAAAGGGTCTCAGAGACCACTAGGGGTGCCCAGACCACACTCCAGTCTCAACTAATCTTAGGAACCAGGGGTGACAAGTTGGAGGGGGAGGTAGAGGATGCAGGGAAAAAATATAGACCTGGGTAGTGAGCATAGCACCAGCGAATTTCTAGAAGCAGAAAGCCTGGCATGAGGTGCAGAGGGTTTTTGCAGCTGTGGCCGTCACTGGTTTTAGGGAACATGGCACCTTGGGAAATGCATCTGACCCTCTGAGACTTAAGGAGAAGGTTGGAGGAGCCCACAAGTTAGCTCTTGGTGTCCATGGGACGCCTGAGCGTGGTGCCAAGAGCTTTGCTTTTGTTACGGGAGGGACCTTTCTGTACAAGGCTCCAGCGAATGTGTTTGGCTTTTTCTTAACCACTTGGTGTGTATGGAACCTGTATGTCAACCTAGTGTCTGGGTTTCTGCTGACACATTCCTGCCCCTTCAACCCAGAACGCTGACATAATCATAGGTCAGAGTTGCACTTAAGAGCCGCTTGCAAAGTGGGTGATCTGGGAGTATCATTCTGATTATGCCCAGAAAAAGAATGTGTAAGGGGACAGAAGAGAGAAGTTGAATAGTAAATTTTATACGTTTTGTGAAATAGGATTAAATTTTATACGTTTGTGAAATAGGATTAAACCTTCTCTCCCTTCCTCATATGTCTGGGGATTTAGAAGAGATAATTTGATCCTTAGTTATTTTGGTGGGGTGTTCTTCCCAGTTTGACCCTGGCATGCATTCCGAGCTGTATTAGGGGACTATTTTCCCTGTTTGGAGTCATTCTCTTGTCCCCTTTAAGATCGTAGCCGTTGGGAAGGACTGTATTTATTAGTCAGGTTAACAGGGGACCTCTGCACAAGGCCAACGTTGATTGACAAGTTACATCCAAATGATATTGTATGAGTCAAAAGCATGTGTCATAATGGATACTCATCATCTGCCCTTCAGGAGTAATCACTGGGTAGAAGATTTGTGGTGTGCGCACAGTGCTGCATTTGCAAAACTCCTGTCTGGTACACATTGAAACGTTGCAAATATGAACCGAAGTTAATACGTGCTGCACACATCCCTCCCCCGCCCCACATACACATCTATTTCTAGCCAATCAGATTTCCCTGCCTGTAGAACTTCTGGGGTGATATGCGTGCAGATGCTCTAGACCCTACTGCGAGTCACATAGGAAATTTCGAATTTTCTAGTAGCCATATTAAGAAAAGTAAAAGAACAGGTGAAGTAACTTTTATTTAACATATTTCATTCAGTCTATCCAAAATATTATCACTTCAGCATATAACACAGCCACATTTCAGGCGCTCAACTGCCACATCTGAGTGAGTGGCTATGGTATTGGACAGTATGGCTCTAGAAAATAAAACTTTCCGGTTTCATTGAAATACAGCCCTCTGTTTAGTTCCTTATCGTTTGTGACCTGTTTTTTCCTGGGATCCCCTGGTTTGATGTCCCAGCTGAACTGGCCTTGTTGAAGTAGTCTGGCCATTCTCTTGAGATGAGGTCTGGGAAGCTACGTGTCAATCAGATGGTAGACGTGGAAGAGAACTGCATATTCCCAGTTTCCAGACCGTTGACTTTCCTGGTGGATACTAACTTCTGACAAGCAGTGAACAGCAGCGGGCCAGCGTCCACTAAACACCCTTTGTGGCCCGTGCCCCTGATCACTTCTCCCATGCCACGAATTTTTCCTGGTATCTACCTTGTATCTCCTCTCAGAATGACGACTATTTTAAAATGACAGCCCAACGCATTGCTAAACATCTTTTCACTCTTGCAGACACAGTTCCAACATAAACCTCCACCAGAAAGTATTGACCCAAGAAGCATTGGACAGCAGTGAAGACCACTTCCATGCAGCTTACCTTCTGAAAGATGTGGCTAAGGAGGCCTATCAGGATGTGGCTTTCACGCAGCAAGCCTCCCACACATCTGTCATCTTCAAGGGAGCCAGTCGGATGGGCAGCCTGGTTTACCCAATAACCCAAGTCCACGGTGCCGGCCGCGAGAGCTACAACACTGGTCCGCCAAGTGAAGGCACCATCCTGGACCTGAGCACTACCTCGAGCATCAAGTCAGAGATCAGCAGCCATTCCTCTTGGGACTCAGACAGGGCAAGCGAGGAAGGCACTATGCTCATGGAGGACAGCGATGGGAACTGTGAAGGTCCGAGCCTCGTACCTGGGGAGGATGAGTACCCCATCTGTGTGCTGATGGAGAAGGCTGACCAGAGCCTCGCCAGCCTGCCTTCTGGGCTGCCCATAACATGCCACCTCTGCCAAAAGACGTACAGCAATAAAGGGACCTTCAGGGCCCACTACAAAACTGTGCACCTCCGCCAGCTGCATAAATGCAAAGTTCCGGGCTGCAACACCATGTTCTCATCCGTTCGCAGCCGAAACAGACACAGCCAGAATCCCAACCTGCACAGAAGCCTGGCTTCTTCTCCAAGTCACCTCCAGTAACAAGATTGGATAAGTGTTTGTCACAATTCAGGAATAAGGTAGTCCAAGGAAACGTTTCTACCTTGTCTAATGCCATTTGGGACAAGCCAGGCAAAAGGTATTTGAGTTGACTTTCTAGTATTCTGCAGCAGGATGAGCAAAAGACAAGCCTTGTGGGAAGTTGAGACTGGGACAGTCTTTCCTATTATTTTTCTTAGCCCAAGAGGTTTTTCACGGACATAACGAAAACTTGCAGAAGTGCAGTTTTCCCAGATTTGTTTACGCATTCTCTGGGAGAGCTCCAGGTCTGCAGATTGACAGCAGGGGCCCAGGAACTGGGGGCGGCTTGGAGAGAGGCTCACAGGATTAAGGGTCCATTGAGTGTCCTGGGGAAGCAGGCTGTCACCACTGGTGAGAAGCCAGTCTCAAAGATCACATTTTTCAGTTTCTGCTTTAATGAGTCTGAAATCCAGACTTCAGATTGGGAACATGACTTTTTGAGACATTCTCTCCACTTGGAGTGGAAAATTGCTTTTTTTTTTTCCCCCTGAAGGTCTCATGTGTTACTCCAGGAAGTTCTCAGAGGAAGCGGGTTGGCCTCTAATAAGAACATGGCTGTTACCAAGGATGTTAGTTCTTGCTCTGTAACACATTCAGGAAGCTGGGGAGAGATAGTTCGTGCACTTAAAAATAGTGGTCTTCAATTTAATTTAAAATAATTTTGATAATATTTAATTTGTGTTTATGTTATGTGAGGACTTGGAGTGAGTGCAGACATGTCACAGTGTGACCTCTCGATCTCATTGGAAAGCAGAATGAGTGACGACCCAAACTTTAAAACCACTGCCCGTTTTCATTTGGCAAAGCTCAGAGTCTTCGATGCGATCCCCTGTGGAATGACGCGGGCGTGACTCTAGCAGGACCGCTTGCATATTCTCGGCCAAAGCATTTAGAGAATGTGGCTCTGACGGTTGTGCATTTTCCGTATCACTGGATCCTACAGTCTTCACCCTTTATAAACGTGTAAGATTAGGGTGAACTGCCGAAGTTACATGGTAGAAAGAAAAGTAGGTCGTTATTACCATACTGTGTGTCTTAATGTTAACTTATTCTGAAATATATTCCACACCGTTATACATGTTTGCTGTTGTAGAAAGGAAGCTTAATCAGTCCCGTGGGACGAGGCCAGCTCCTAAAATTCGGCATTTAAACTACCCTAGAAGGCCGTGATGGGGAAAAAGCCTTCCAAGTTAACCATCTTTTAAAGTTATGGTAGATGTAAGTAATGAAAACCATCCTTAAAGAGAATGGGGAGTTATAGGAGATAGTATTCTTCTGGCCTAAAGGCGAAAGAAGCCAGCAACCTGTTACTGATTATTTCAGCATTTAAGAAAAATAAATGTGACAACTTAAAATTTGTCTCTGCTGAAAGTGAGATGTATCTTTCATCTGTTTTTGTTACCCAGCTGTTCAATATTCCAGTTTCCCCAAACTGGAAAAAATTTGTATACAAATGAGTTTTCTATGATTTAATAAAAATATATGGCATACTTTTTGTTTAAAAAGGCAAATATTTTGTAAAACTAGTTTTGTCATATGGACTGCCTATTGTATAAGTGCTTGTGGTCTTGCATGTGCACGCACACGTGCACACACATACACACACACACAATGAATCTTACAGAGCTGAACCCAAGGGAGGAAGTAGGTGGCATCAGTAGCAATTCATGGGGTCTGAGAAATGAGGTGATCTATGGTCATGTCACCCTGAATATGCCTGATCTCGTCTGATCTAGGAAGCTAAGCAGGGTCAGCCCTAGTTAGTACTTGGATGGGAGACCACCTAGGGAGACCAGGGGGCTGGAAAGAAAGAAAGAAATGAGGTGGTTACTTCCCTGGGAGGAGGGGCCAAGTATTGACTTATTACAAAGATAAAGTGATTTTTAAAAAATACTGCCCTATGAAAGGTAAGTCTTTTCTAGCCAATGCTCAAAACAGCGTGCAATGAAAGATTTAAGCCTCTTCTTTCATTCTTAAACATGCAGTTTTTTTGAAAGGACCTTTTTATAACATTTTTTTCCTTCTTTTCTAATTTCTTCACCTCTTTTTTCTACCCTTCCAACATAGAGATAAAAGCATGACTCCATCTCCCCACCCAGGTCCCCTCTCAGAGGATGCCATGGGCCCGCTTCACATTTCACTGGGAGAAAAGAAGTCACCGGGAGAACTTTCTCATCTGCCAGCACCTGTACTATGCCTGCCCCCTTGGCCACTTCACCTCTTGCCTGGATGACTGTCGTTGCCTCCTGCCTGGTCTGTTGCATCCATTCCTTTGTACCTCCTATAGTATCCAAAATGGTCTTTCCCGCGTGTAAATCAGATCACGTAGTGCCCAGCTCAGACCCTCCAGTGGCTTCGCTGAACAGTTAGTGTAAGATCCAGAGACCCTTCCAAGGCCTACAAGGCTCTAAAAGTAAAACACCTTCCTATCCCTGCTACTTCCCCATCCTCTTTTCCCACGAGTCTTCCATGACAGCCTTGCTCAGCTTTCTCTCCTTTTCCCCGTTAGAGCTCTTCCCCACCTCTCTGCATGACCCCGCCACACCGACTCATATTTGCAGTAACCGACCTCACTTTCTGCTCTCAGAATTGGGTGAGAACCCCTTCAGCTTCTCCCCAGTGCATGCCCCCCCCCCACATCTGTTTGTCCATACCGACGCCCATCCTCCTGTGCTCACATCTGCTTGGACCTCCTGACACTCTATCTAGGTAGACAGACACAGTGAGCTGCAGACCCGTATGAGAGGGTGACCAGGATCTCCCTGTACCCCCACCACCCATTTTTCTATCACACTCAGACCTGTCATGGCCTCTATACGCTCCGTACCTCTCACTGAGGAATCTAAATTTCCCTAGCTCAACCTTTCTGATTTCATCCAATTGTGCTTGTGGATGGCCGTATAGTCTGAGTCCTCCAAGGAGCAGATGCCAGTGGGACTAAATGTGCAAATGTTTTATTAAGAGACTCTTTTTTGAGAGGAAATAGGAGGGGAGGGGAGAGAGGCCGGGGGAGCCGGGAGACACAATGCAGGTCTGACGCCAAGTGAAGGTGAGAGGAGGAGGGTGGGGTTAAATGAAGGTATCGGGACTGCCGTGTAGTCTAAGGAGGTTCAGCAAGGCCACTGGGGAGTCCTTGAGTCCAGGGCAGCCATCAGAGCAGCTCTGCATCTCTCAGGATGGGTTCCCCGGGGATCGTATCAAGTGTGGCCTCTGTGCAAATGTGACATTGGATTTAGAGCACAGTAGTGGGAGCCTTTGGCCAAACCTTACCTTTCTAAAGCCCCTGAGTCCTCTTTAACGTGGATTCAAAACCTATATTTTCACTGGACTCAAAAGTATTTCTATACTTTTTGAAAGTGGATGCTCTTGCCTCACCCCTCCAGCTGCTGACAGGAGGGCATTTCACCGCTTTGGCCCTCTCCCATTCATTATCAAACTCATCCTTCCTACCGGTTCCATCTCTCTAGCCTGTAACATTTGCAAATGTCTCTCATCCGAATGATTAAAAGAAAGGAAAAAGTAGCTTTCTGGACCCCTGATCCCTTCTAGCAACCCTTCCTTCTCATACAGCTGAGGTCCTCAGAATACTACACTTTGCCTGATGTCCCATAATCACTGCGCTCTTGTTTTTTCCTTTACCTAACAAGGACCCCATTCTCATCAAGGTTCCTGGTGACTCCCAGATGGCCATCTCCGAGTGACGCATGGCATGCCCTGGTCCCTCCTGGGCTTTTTTTTCTCCTCATTCTAATGCTCTCTCTAGGTTGTCTCATTGACCATTGGACATCGTGGACTAATCCACAGCATCTCCAGCTCAACTTGTCCTCAGCTCAGTTTGTCACTTCCCCACCAATCAAACATTTTCCTCCTTCTGTTTCCTTGAATTGAGGGAGTGTGGTGCCGTCACCTGGCCAACCCAGACTGAAAACCTGGGGCATTACGGGGTCTGGTTAAGAGCTCGGCTCTGCAAATCTGACTCCTTGGCTACTCCACCTACTAACCAGGTGACTTTGGCCAGGTAACAGCTTCTCTGGGTCTCTGTAGCCTCATCCATATAATGATAAAATAGTCTACTTCGGTGGGTCGTCATGAGGATCAAATGGCATGGTGCATATGAAGCCTTGAGCACAGAGCCTCGGCAGGTGTTAGCTGTGAGCATCGTCTTCATCAGCATCATTACATCCTAGAATTCCTTTATCTCACTCCCAACAGCAGCAGTTGGTCACCAAACCCCAACAAATTACCTACAAAGAAGACACCCTCAAATTCTTTCCTTATTTTCCCTGCTCACCATCAATGTCAGTGCAACGAGGCGGTCTTCTACTTCCTTCCCTTTGTTCTCCGAGATTATTTCAGCAGCCTCCTCCTCCTATTTCTCTCTCAAATCCATCCTCCAGATAGCAGCCTGAGGGAGTTCTACCATAAGCCGGATCTGACAGCAGGCAGACCTTGCTTTATGGCGCTTCGCAGATGCAGCATTTTGATCGACATTGAGGCAAGACTCTCCTCCAGCAAAAAGACAACTCACTGAAGGCTCGGATGACGGTTGGCATTTCTTAGCAATGAAGTAGTTTTTCATTAAGGTATGTACATTATTTTTTCAGAGATAATGCTGTTGCACACTTTAAATAGACTATAGTATAATGTAAGCATAATTTTTATATGCACTGGGAAAACAAAAAATTCATGTGACTCCTTTTATTGCGTGGTTTGGAACCAAACCTGCAACACCTCCGAGACATGCTTCTATGTCGCCCCTGCCTCCAGGTGCTTCCCACTGCGGATAGGGCAGAATTCCCACAAGGCCAGCTGCAGCCAGGCTGACGCCCTGCAGTTGCCCCACAGCCCCCTTATGGCCCTGCCACATGTTGCTTCCTCTGCAGGAACTGCCTTCCCAGCCTCTGACCCACAAACCCTTGGTCCTCTTTTGAGATGCAGCTCAGGTGTCACCACTTTCAAGAGACCCCTCGTGACCTCCCTCTCAGCATGGAGTGAAGCGAGCCCATTCTTGGTACCCATATGTTGTCAAGATTCGCTCACAAATTCGCCTTACCCCACCCTTGCCCCTCATTTGGCAGTCTTGCTGTCAGCATTCGCCCCTTACCAAGGGGTTTTACTTATGGCCTCAGCTGTCAGTCCACATATTGAGAACATACTGAGAACATATTGACACATATTGAGAACCCACCTACTATGTGCCAGCCACTGCTGAGTATGCAGTGGTGGATCCAATAGACATGGTCCCTGCTCTTGTGGCATTTAGGGCCCAGCCAGGGAGAAACATGTTAAAGCAGAAAATAAAAATAAATGATACAAGCTGAATTTCCAGATGAAGAGTCTCTCTATCTTCAACTTCTCTTGCTATCATCCTTCCTGGCTAGGCCTATCTGACTGAGGGCATGGGGTCATGACCTGTCCCCCTAAAGGCCTAGCACACTCAGCCTCCCCTCCCTGGTGTGTGGCTACATAAATATAACTTGACTGTCAATTTCCGGCACATTCCTAAACCTTCAGTCTTGAGGGGTCATCCTTCTGTTTATATTCAAATTAAATGACCCCACAATTTAAGAAAACTGATCTCAGCAATCACTGTCTCCATTAGCCTTTGAACGTAAGCAAAGCATCAGCCTCCCAGATTGAGAGCATACTTTCAAATCAGTGGACCTTCAACCGACAGATGAAAACCAGCTTTTTTGCCCTTACTCATAGGGATCTGATCATATGTACTCTCCTGATCAAGCTCTCAGTCTTTTACTCCCTACCCTAGGAGAGGGTAAAAGACCACGGGGCCACATTTATGGCCTACTGGTCTACCTCAGGATGCTTAGTTTCTAAGTTGGCCAATCCACTCACATCCAAATTTTGCCTGATTTCTTAAAATCTACCTCTATCACTGCTTTTTTTTCTTTTCTTTATTGAAAAATAAATTCCCATAACATGAAGTTTACCATTTTAATCATGTTTAAAGTGTATGATCCGGTGGTATTTAGTACATTCACAAGTTTGTGCAACCACCACCTCTCTCTCTAGTTCCAAAACATGTTCGTCACCCCAAAATAAAATCCCGCACCCATTAAGCAGCCACTCTCCACTCTCCCCTCACATCAGCCCCTGGCAATCGTGAATCTGCTCTCTGCTTGTGTGGATTTATTTGCTTATTCTGGATATGTCATGTAAATGGAATGGTACAATACGTGACCTTTTGCATCTGGCTGCTTTTGCTTAGCGTAATGTATTCAAGGTTCCTTTACATTGTAACGTATATCATTTCTTCTCACAACTAAATAATATTCTATCGCATGGATATACCACATCATTTTAATTTGTTTGTTCATTCATCAGTTGATGGACATTTGAGTTGTTTTCACTTTTCGATGATTATGAATAATGATGCCCTGAACATTTATGTACAAATTTTTGTTTGGAAATATGTTTTCACTTCACTTGGATACATACCTAAGAGTGGAATTGCTTGGTAATAGGGTAACTATATATTTGGCTTTTTGAGGAACCACCAATTACTTTCTTAGATCACTGATTCTTCAAAACATATTTGAGGATTCGCATTTCGGATTGTGGGTGAGTGGTGCCCTCTGCTGGAACTTCTTGGTTATTACAATTGGTGTGCATTTCTCTTGAGTCTCATCAGGCCTAGTTTGAAATGTGTTTGGAAATTCCCCTCGTGACCTACTCATGTCCTCCAATTTCAAGGCTAGCTGAAAAGAGAACATGTTTATTGAATGTTAAGTCCATAGAGGTGATACCTCATGGTGGTTTTGATTTGTGTTTTTCTGATAATTAGTGATGTTGAGCACCTTTTCATTTATCTGTTGGCCTTTGTATATATCTTCTTTGGAAAACAGCCCTTGAGAATTTTAGACATTACTTATGTAATGCATTATTTACGTAAAACCAAAATGTTTTAATTTAAACTTTATATTTTCATGAAAAAGAAAATTTGCCATTCAAGCGTATAATGTTCATTTTGTGCCAAGGTAAAGAATTGATAGTACATAGTTCATGGTCCATCTAGACAAATGTGAATATATACACAGTAAGATTAGCTTTCATTGTTTAGCATAACGAAATGTCCTTCAGCCATCCTGTGCCAGTACCTTGCTCACTCATGCCAGAATGATGAACTGGAATACAAAGAAAAGAAGGAAACTTATTCCTACCTGGAAAAGATATTTTGTTATGTAAAACAACGTCCCCAAGGTGTCAGAGGAGGATTTGACAAGGTAACCGTTCTTTTCTCTTACCTAAGCGGGTCTCCCACCCAGCTCTCCAGACTCCTAGCCCTGTTGATCATCCACACTGGCAGCAGAACCACCCCCAAATCCTCACTGTGTTTTGACAGTCACCATTGGTTCTGAGGTCCTGAGCAGGGTTTGTGATATGCAGGACCCAGGACCAGGATGCCTCTTGCCTGGATCTGTGACTGGAACAGCAAAGAGTGTAGAGCTTATTTCAGAGTCAAATAAGTTGGGCAGATGCTAAGTAGAAGCACAGTTATAAGCCATCTTGAATGCAGGGATTCTTAGAGCCTCTATCGTATTAGAGAACCCGAAAAAAGGAGAACAAACCTAAGAAAATTGTTTCCTATTCTTAGACTTTTTATTTCCTTACCTTATTTCACAGGCGTCAACTGCTGTACAATCTTGAATAGAAGTAATAGCAGATAATCTTGTTCACAATCCTAGGGGGAGAGTTTATTTACAGATAAAATTTCTATCTTGAGTAGATTTAGGATTTATTCACATTTCTCTTTCTTCTTGTGTCAATCTGGTAAGATGTGCTTTCCTAGTACATTGTCAGTTTCATCTAAAATTTCAAATACAATGGCATAAAGTTGTACACAATGCCCTTTTTATTACTTTATATATCTGTAGAATTTGAAATGCCTCTTTCAGATTTGCCTTTTTCATCCTTCATATTGCGATTTGTACTTTTCTTATTTCTTTTGATCCGTCTTGACAGAAGCTTATCCATTTGATTAGCCCTTTTAGAAAAACAAATTTTGGCTTTGCTGATGCTCTCTGTGATATATTTTTATAGTTTATTGATTTCTACTCTTTGTTATTTCCTTCTCCTTTTCCGAATTTACCTTTCTATTCTTTCTGTAAATTCTTGAGGTGGATGCATAAATCATTGCTTTTCATCCTTTCCCCCCTAATATATGCATTTAAGGCTCTCTAAACAACTTTAGCTTCATCTCGCAAGTTTAGATCACTTGTGTTGCCAATATCATTCAGTTCAAAATATATTTTGACTTCTATTGTGATTCCTTCCTTGACTCAC